>NC_080067.1:6008357-6338935 GCF_949987535.1 Balaenoptera acutorostrata
TTTACCTCGTTAAGAAGGCTTCTATGGTAGTTGGCAGGGAGAGAGGCATTAGCTTGACTCTTAATAAAGCCAAGTAAACCTAAAAGAACATCCTGAAAAAATACTCACCGCAGGAGCAAAGAAAAATGTTCCAAGTTGAGTTTTGGCTCCTGAAATCATATCTGGGATTTAAAGTTTACAACACATGGAGTTTGTTTATGTTTAATATACAATGCCATAGGTGTTCAGAAATGTTGATTGCATATGTAATACCTCATGCCCTGCTTTTATTTTGGCCAACCTTCCCACACCTTCAGTTTTTGAAATACTAAGACTCCAGGTTGTTTACCTGCTCGTCATATCTTTGGATCTTCTTGCCAGATGCATTGTTTGACTGTAAATATGGTAATTAGTTCTGTGATTGCTGTCTGATTCCATATTTAGTACATTGGCTTGCTTCAGTGGAGGCTGTTTTCTGTCTTTCTATGGATGTATTGGCTGGTTGGTAGCCATTATTTTTAACTGATGTTGACAACTTGTATTTTTTCAGTAGGTGATGTGGAAGAATAAATGGCCCTAGATTTCTCTCATGTCCTGAGCATATCTGCAGATACTTTCTTCTTTTTCTTATTTTTTTAAGAATGACATAAACGAAAATGTTATAGATGTGAAATGGTCTAAAAAACACCATGATAATAAAACCTGTATTTTATCTATACCCTTTAAAAAATTTGTCTTTATGTGGAACACTGATATGTAAAGAACTGACCTAAGGAATTCTGCTTCAAAAAATCATTAATGTAAGTTTCATAATTGTGAGCTTTGCTCTCATAAATGTTGGCTCTTGATAGTGTGAGTATTAAGTAGAAGTTTATTGGGAAGTAAACATTTATAAATATATAAATGTGTTTATCAGCTTGATTGCTAGCAGATAATATTCAACCACAAGTTATATGAACTAGTAGAGAATGAATACAAACTGAAAACTTCATTAGTAACTGGTCTCATTTAAGGTGTTTAGGACATAAGGATTCCATTGTTCATTTACATTTTAAAATATAAAATACTCATATTATTGCCATAAAAGTGGCAACTTGTTTGTTGGAATTAACATTTTTCATGGTCACTTCAACAGCATGGCTACTTTCTACTTCTCTGCAATCTTTTACTCATTCATTAGTTCAATAAATATTGTTACTGTCAAATTTCTAGTCATGGGAGATAGACAATGACCAAGACCCAGTCGTTCTCTTCAAGGATCATAGAGTCCTAATCCAGGGAAACTGAAAAAAATTATTTTAATTTATGAATCAATAAGTATTTATTTTTTTATGTGATTAATGTAACTCTCAGAGATCCGAATAACATAGAATTAATAAATGTTTGTGGAATATTTAGAGTAAATGAAGAATAAAGCTCATAATTTAGCTGAGGAGGCAGGCACATGAAACCAACACATTTTATGTAATTTTATTAGTAAATTCAATGCTACTAACTTGACAGATTGATTCCTATTAATGAATCAGTTGGCTTTTATTTGGACAAAGTAAAAGAATTCAAGAAAACATTCCATCCTATCTCACTGTCTTTTAGCTAACTTGCATTTATGATTAAAAAAAGCTATATCCAGTTTTGCATTCAATATAAATTAATTAAACTTGCTCTTGCTTACACCCAACCTCAAGAATATTGTACTGACTTTGGGTAGTTGTGAGAATGGCAATGACAGTTGCTCCTTTGTTGCTTTTTAAAACATTCAATAACAGGGAGTGGAGCTTTAAATATTTCCTAGTTCTGAAGATCTGCTTTGCCAAGATTCCTCCTCATTTAAATGGAAACTCTCAGAGAACAGGTTTCTTTCATTATATCCTCAGAAAGGACAGTTAGTGTCACTTTTGGCAAGATAGCTTTTGATGTGGTTAGACAACCCTACCTAGGCAAGTTCGGCAAAATTTCATGATGTCAGCCCACTAAGTAGCTTCTGGGGACATGAATTCATGACCACTCCCTTCATAGTCCTCCAAGAGTATATGTGTCCACGTTATGTTATAAACTGCAGGACCGAACATTGTCTGGTGACATCCAAATAGACTCCTTTTCTTCCAGAACATTCTTATTTGCCTTCTAACCTTGTCTAACCTAGATACAGTTAAGCAGTATCTGTGCACATACTTTGAAGTAATAAAGAAATACATAACATAATACACACCATTATTATTCACACTATTGTTATATAATATGGGAGCAGTGCTCTCGAACATCAGTATGCAATTAAACCAGAGTACATACTTCTAATCAAGTCACAGGTCAAGCTGGTGCTGCTTGGTTGTGAACCACACATGGAGGAGCAGGGCTTTAGAGCTTCAGGCGATGGCTTTTGAGTCAGAGTCTAAGATTTGGATTCTAGATTCACTACTTACTAAATATGTAATGTTGGGGAAATTGCTTGCTTTCCCTATGGCTCAGTTTCCTCATCTGTAACATGCAAGTAACACTACTAATCACCTTATGGGTTGTTTGTGGATTACATGAGATATCACATATATCTTATTTCCTGGGACACACCCAACCTCGAGAATACTGTACTGGCTTTGGGTAGTTGTGAGAATGGCAATGACAGTTGCTCCTTTGTTATTTCCTGATAGGTCTTTTACAGTTCTTTTGTCACATGCCTTAAATCTGTTGAACTCCTCTTATGGGGTATTTTGATTAAGTAATCATAAAAGATGTGTAAGACACAGAGTGTAATTGGCAGTGGTTCCGTCTTTATTTGTATCGATGTTTGTAGAAAACTAAAACTGTTAGGCAAGATCGTGATTCCCTGCCTTTCCTTCCCACCTTGATTTGTCTAAGAAACAATTTGCACAGCAGAACTGCAAGAAATAACTGCCTACAGGTCTCAGCAACTCCAGACCACCCAAGTCTCTCTGGAGTTTCATAGTCCTTCAGGTTCTTTGCATGCAAAACATTCTCATAAAGGAGATTAAATGAAGTACTCTCCAGATTTGTCAAGTCTTAATGAGAAAAATCGCTTTAAAATAAATTTTAATAAAGCATCTTAAGTAACAATTTAATCACTTGAAGTTTACACCGTTTTTCTTAATAGCATTCAGATGAAAAAGATCAATGATTATTTTATTCTGCTCAGCCTATAAAATTGGTAATGGATGGCATATAATATTATAGCACATAAAATCTTCAGTTAACTGTAGGCAGTTGTTAACCTGTTTTTTTTTAAAGCTACATTTAAAATGAAAAGTGACGTACTTTAAGAAGTTATTCAGTTCAGTTATATTAAGTCAGGAAAACAAAGGGAGAAGCACATTTTACCACCACAACTAATTCCGTGGATAAAAGAAACAGATGTATAGATAATGAAAATGGAACAAAATCATTGTTTTAGGAATTCAGCTGTGTTAATGGATATTATATAATTAGCTGTATGACCTGATCTTCTTTAGAACTTAAAACACTCTTGAAAAATAAGCATTTGTGGCATCCGTGGTGGTAAGTAAATGGAAGGAAGGAGGGAAAGAGGGAGGGAAGGAAGCAAGAAAGGAAAAGAAAAAAGGAAGGGAGGGAAGGAGAAAAAGATTGATTCATCACTACCATTTTGCTTTTTCTGCCAAAGGCATGTAGGTCTGCGAATGATTTCCAGTAGGATAGTAAGGAGACTCTCGTGGTGAATTTTGTGTTGTTTTTATTACATGTTATTTAGGCGATCCCTTTGAAAGGTTAGTACTTAGAAAATGTTTGCAATTTACTTAAGAGCCATATCAGAATTTGGATAATGAGACTTATTCTGGACATTTGGATTGTCTGTAAATATAATATTGAGACATTTAGATCTGTCTGTACCTGCTGTTTTCCTTGACTATTCTGTTTTGCTTAGAAATGAGAAACTACATATGTCATTAAGAAATTGATTACCGATGAAAAAGATCACGGTAATTTAGGATAAATGACAGATCACAGAATCACTTTGGACCGGCTCTCATTCTGTCCAGCTCTGACTTCAGCAAGCCAGGGAATCAGACAGAGTGGGATTGGGCTGTGCTGCCATTATACACAAAAACACAGAACTTTTCCTCGCTTTCTATGTGTGGTCCATGTGCTGAAGCCATTGGCTCCGAATGCTGATTGAAAACGTTCCCAGATGAAATATGGAAAGAAAGTTAATGGAGCGGCCTATACAGGCCTCTGATGGTGGAAAAGTGAAAACAGTTAATTTCGTTATTTGTCACTGCCTCTAAAGTAGGTGGAGACTGTAGACTTGTCAGAACTATCAGATTTTCTCTAGGTTTGACATGTTTTCCAAATCCACTGTTTGCCATTTTCCCACAGCCCTGGTCAACACGCAGTAGGCACCCACTTACTACTGGCTGAATGAATCAGTCTCGGGTACCACTGAGCAGAGTCTGTGGCTGGTAAATCCTCATTCAAACTTGCAGCTCACGTTTGAAGGTAAAGATCTGGTTCAGATCAAAGCATTGCCCTTTAGCCGGTGTGGTTCTCAGTCCATTAACTTCACCTCCCTGAGTAGCTAATTCCTCACGTATAAAATAAGGATAAGGCTGCCTAACACGGTAGTAAGCAAAACCCCTGATTCAAAAACGGTTTATATGGCAGTACTGAGCAGTCGCAGGTAAGTAGGTGTTCACTGAATGGCATTTTCCTCCTTCCTTCATTTTCTTCAACATAACCAAACCCACGATTGCCTTTACTTCGGGGCTTATTTTCACATCCCAAAAGTATATAGCCTTCTTCCTCAATTTTTGAAAAGAACAACCATTTAAAAAAGTTCCTTGAATTTTTCCACCTTAGAAAGCATAATCTGGCCCTGTGGCCATTGGCAGCCACTCTGCTTTTTTAGGTGTTTTCTCAGTCCCTGTACACCAGGACCCTCTGAGTTTAACAAGATGCTCGTTTCAACCCAGTTCTTGGAATTACCTGCCCTTTGAGGTAGAAGACAAATTTGAGATTCACCTATATTGAATTATAAACTAATCAAATGGGAAAACCTAAAACCCTTGCTGGTGAAAGAGACATTGGCTAAGTTTTTGGGGTTTTTTTTTTAATTTTTTAAATTTGATAGAAGTATAGTTGATTTACAATATGGTGTTAGCTTCAGGTGTATAGCAAAGTGATTCAGTTATTGTATATTGATATATATTCGTTTTTAGATTCTTTTCGATTATAGGTTATTACAAGATATTGAATATAGTTCCCTGTGCTATACAGTAGGACCTTGTTGGTTATCTATTTTATATATAGTAGTGTGTATCTGTTAATCCCAAACTCCTAATTTATCCTTCCTCCCCTTTTCCCCTTTGGTAACCATAAGTTTGTTTTCTATGTCTGTGGGTCTATTTCTGTTTTGGAAAGAAGTTCATTTGTATCAATTTTTTAGATTCATTTTGCACAGTTTTTCATTAATGTGCAGTTTTCCTTGGTACCTAATGCTGAGCATGGACCTAGAAAACCTAACCGTGACATGGGACATAGCAGCTGTGACTTTGAGCTGAGTGAGAAAACCCGGGCAGTAGGAATGAAGTCACTTTACCTTTGTCGAGTCCCCTTCTTTCCATTCTTTTCTTCTTCTCCGCGGGGACTGTTGGCATGAAACTTGGTGATGGGGAGGGTGGCTGGCTGTCTTGGAAGTAGGTGGGGACTGCAAGGAACCTCAACTTTTCTAGGAACTTGTATGTCACACACCCTTCTGAAATTGACTAGCTAACTGACTAGCTAATTGACTAGCTCTATTTTCCTCGGATTCCCAGCCCAGCTCTGAATCCCTCAACACGGCCTGCCGGTGGGTTTGGAGGTCTATCATTTATTTCTTTGTTCTGCTGTCACCCTCAGAATGCAGGCTGTACAGCAGGAATAAGATCCCTGAGATTGATCTGTTCTTTAATCCTTTCTGTCAATTGCAAGTGCAGTTAAGATCCCCCACTAGTAAGGTTAGAGAGTGAGTAGGTTAGTTATTCTGGGGTCTACAAGTGTCACAGGCTCACACCATCCCTCTCTTCCTTCGCCTCCTCATTCACCCCCAGCCCCCGCTGCCGGTGTGACCTCACCACCTGTACCATCTCCCTGTCAACAGCTGTTTATTTTTTCAGCAGCTCTAACAACCTTGGCTGCAGTTTGATTTGGGCAACAGTTAACTGATGAGTGTGCGTTTGACAGCACAGCTGTTACCGGTTCTGCCGCTGCCCATGCGGGCAAGACCCTGGGAGATTCTGTAGTTTGGAATTCGCAGAACTTCCTCAGGCAGTGCTGTCTCAGACCCACACTGAGCTTTCTGACTTAGAGGACCTCAGGGCCTCTTACTGGCTGCTTATTGTCAAAGGCAGTTTCGTCCTTTTTCGATCCGGAGGTTTTGCTTCTTCTCAGATACCCACTTTTACTTTGTATGTTTATAACAAGATGTGTTACCATTTTTGAGTGCCATCTGTAAACTAGGTCTATAAACTAGGCCCCCAACTGGGTGTTTCATTTAGGGGGAGGACACAGTTTTATCTTAAAAAGGTGTTGTGGTCGCTTTTACCCAAACAGGGAACTCTGTTCCATCTCAGGGAAGTTTGGTTTACGTGTTTTCATCCATAAGGCTATGGGTGCAGGAAACTTGACATTTTTCTAAAAAACTGAACTTAGTATCTATAGGTATACTTCGTTTTATTGTACTTCGCAGATTTTTTTTTTTTTTAAACAAATTGGAGGTTTGTGACAACCCCATGTTGAGCAAGTCTCTGGGCGCCACTTTTCCAAAGCATTTGCTCACTTCGTGTCTCTGTGTCACATTTTGGCAATTCTCACAGTATTTCAAATCCTCCACTAGCAAAAAAGATTATCACTCAGTAAAGGCTCAGATGATGGTTAGCAGTTTTCAGCAAAAACGTATTTTTGATTTAAGGTATGTACATTATTCTTTTAGGTAAAAGGCTATTGTACATTTCGTAGACTATGGTATAGTGTAAACATAACTTTTATATGCACTGGGAAGCCAAAAAATTCATGTGGCTTGTTTTATTGCAATATTTGCTTTATTGCAGTGGTCTGAAACCACACCTGAAATGCCTGTGTTTTGAACTTTCATTCTATGTGTGAAGTATAATTTTAGCTAATTCAGAGTCTTTCTACTTTCCCGGATTATGTTTATATTCTAGGTGCTTTAAAAATGTCAGGGGGCAGGAGACACCTGGTTCTTTGTCTTTTTCTGTCCAGATTGGCAAGAGGTGAGATGCACTCTGGTCTATTCCATATGATTCCTGGTTGTCCAGCCACTAAAATTGCTATTGTAGCTCTTTGTTCTAAACCATCCTTGTCCAGTCAAACTTTCTGTGATGCTCTGTATCTGCTTTAAGTGGGTAGCCGCAATCCACATGTGGGTATTGAGAATTTGGAATGTGGTTAATGCAGCTGAGTGCCTGAACATTTCATTGCATTTAATTTTAATTCATTTGTACTTCAAGAGCCACACGTGGCTAGTGGCTACTGTATTGGACAGTACAGTTGTAACACACAGGGTCTCTGCAGGTCACTTCGATTCCAGCTATTTCTACACACTAAGAAGGATCTTAAAATAATTTCAGTCCTTTCTCCGTGACACGCTAGATCGTTGGAAGAGTCAAGAGGTTCCCTGAGGCCACGATAGCTTCATTGCTCCTCTGCTGTGTGTTAAGAAGCCATTCTACTGAATGTCACATCATTGCAGCATTCTGGAATTCTGTGAGGTAGACTCACTCATTTGTTTAGATCCCCTCTACCCCCCGTGCAGACATATGTCTTGCTCCTGCACCATGGTGGGCGCAAGAAAGCTTTGGGCTCTTGCTGTGTTACTGGCCCTGATCTCGGGTGGCCTCGGCCTGCAGCGGCTTGAAGCGGGATCCCAGTTCCACAGCCAGAGAGGGAAGTCAGGCCACAGCAGTGAAAGCACTGAATCCTGGCCACCAGACCACGAGGGCCAGTGGCCAGGGACAAGGCCCTGTCTTGTCTGCTTTGGAGAAATAAATCTCAGCAGAGAGATGAGAAGTAGTGAAACAAGTCAAGGGTTTATTAGGAGGAAAAAGAGTACATGTGAACAGACTCCCATGGGTGGGCTCAGAGTCATGCCCTCATGGTAGTGTAAATCACTTATACGGGGCATTTCTTCCGGGTTTCCTCTGGCCAGTCATCTTGCTTTGCCTGGTTCTGAGTCCGGATTTAGAATATCTCGGGGTCCTCCCCTGTGTGCGCGCATCTCTTAGCCAAGGTGGATTCTAGCAAAGAGGCCTATGGGTAAGTTGACATCACTTATTATGGGGTGGCGCCCCCTCCCCTTTGGCCCCAGAGGAGCCTTTCTGTGCATGTGTAGTGTCCTTGACCTTGGGAATGAGGAATATGTGGTCTCTTTATCTCTTATCTGTGCAGGGCTCAGCTCCTCCCTGCTCCTGCCATTATCTTATCTTGGAGCATCTGCCCACTGGGGACAGATTCCAGCTGCTCAGCCTGGGGCCCATCTATCTCCTGCCTCAGCCCTTCTTGGAGTTCGGGGGTGAAGCTGTTCTCCTTTTCTCTCCTTTCCCCCAAAAGCACATGGTGGTCCTGTCATCTTGCCACTCAGCTTGACTTTTACTATTTACCAGCCAACGCTAACATTTTGTCTCCTCCGACTCTCTGCTGCCTTCCTCAGCCCAGAGAAGGGTCTTATTCTTTGAAGTGAGAAAAAAGGCTCTTACCTGAGCATGCGTTTTTCTCCATCTGCCTTTTGATGGTGGCTACACTATATACTGAGGCCTTTAGAGCTTGTGCTTTTAAGCTCAAGAGCCCAGCTCTTAGAATTCAAAAACATTAGCTTTTAAAAACCAATTGCATTTTCTCTGCTTTGTCTTTTTTTAAATTGTGTTAAAATATACTTAATATAAAACTTATTGTTTAAACCATTCTAAGTGTTTTAAGTGGCATTAAGTACATTCACATTGCTGTGCAACCATCACCACCAAACACCTCCAGAAATGTTCTACGTTGCAAACCTGAAACTCTGTACCCATTAAAGAGCAACTCCCCTCCCCCACCTCCCAGGCCTTGGCAACCAACGTTCTACTTGCTGTCTCTATGACTTTGAATACTCTAAGTACTTCATATAAGTGGAATCGTACAATGTTTTCCTTTCGTATCTGGCTTGTTTCACTTAGGATGTCTTCAGGGCTCATCTATGTTGCAAGCATGAGCCAGAATTTCCTTCCTTTTAGAGGTGGAATGATAGTCCGTTGTATGTTAGATACCACCTTTTGTTGGTCCATTCACCCATCGATGGATGGGCGTGTTATTTCTACCTTTAGCTATTGTGAACAATGCTGCTATGACCATGGGCGTACAAATATCGGTTCAAGATCCCACTTTCAAACATTTTGAGTATATACCCAGAAGTTTCTGCTTTCTCTTAGCCGGTGAATGCTACTGATTAAATTGGGATTAGGGTGAAAATACCTCAAAGCTCATCTTGACATATAAGGAGACTTTAAGGGGGGTTTTAAGAGGAGAGATTCTTTGTTCTGCATACTAAAGTGAGAAGAATTTTTACATTGTCTGGTTGTAGAAAGTGGGAGATGTGTGGGAACGGAGAAGGGAGAGATGCAGTAATTGTTTGGAAAGAAAGGAGTCAGTACATGTCAGGAGGACTAACAATAGAGCGATATGATCCACGCAGCTCCTAGTGATAGAAAATCATATAAATAATCATCATTATAATTAGTTTTTTTCTTTTTTTTCTTCTCCTCTTTCTCCCCCTCCTGCTCGCCTTCTACTCCAACTTGGCTAGTATTATGCTTCCTTTCCCATGCTAAAGTTTACTCTAGGTACCCCTTAATTGTTTATAACAGTCTCCTAAACACAAGAGCTCTAGAAATATTGAAGCTGTGGGGTCATCTCCAGAGTGGACAAAAGCAGACCAATGAGAAAGGAACTAGTAGGGAAGTAGTGACAGCAAAGACACATCTAGGAAAACTCTAACTCTACTTCCAACTGTTGGAGATAGTGCTGAGAATTTTGGGCATCGAACTGTCAAAAGTTTATAAATAACAAAAGTAAAACCAATGAATCATCAAAGTAGTAACTAGTAAAATTTTATGGTATATACCAAAGAGACAGTTTACAAACCAAAATACGAAGTGAGGCTCAAGAGTCTATGTTTATAAAGCAGTGCATATAGGGAGAAAGCAGTGATTGTTTATTCTTCACAGGGATGAGTTATAGTATTCGAATTTTCTTAAAGGATACGGAATGGGTTAGTGGTTACCTGCTATCAGTTTCAGGAAAGAGTTTAAACTTGGCTTATGCATAAGCAAGAAATGAGCCAGGGCAGGTTAGTCTTGCGAAATAAGCTAAATTAAGCTTTATTTGTGTGGCTCAACTGGTTTGTCTGCTCAGGGAATTTTCAAGGTTGGTCTTTGTTTGTTTTTTGATATTAACACCATCACATTAAGATGGGCACCAAGACACTCTTGCATATGAGTCAGTGGACTGAAAGATTGAATGACTTGATACCATCTAGATTTGAACGTCTCTGTGACACATGCAGTTAGAACAATTTTGTGTAATTAAATTATCCTCATTTTACAAAATGATATGAGACACAAAGGCAGTAATTAATTTATCTATGTTCATAAAGCTAGAAATGGACAGCCCCATGCTTCAGACCACCTTTTTCCAACTGGATACTCAAAAGGTACCTTTGGAGTAACTGAAGAAGAGACATCAAATATAGCATCTTATCAAATCCCCATGTGTATGTGTTTTTATAACAAAAATATTTGGAGGTCAATGTGTGATTTTCTTTTTTTGTGTGGACATACATGCCAGTATTGTTTAGCCCATCAAGACTCTAGGATTCTATAAATGGTATAGGTGGTGAATTTGAGGTCCAGAGTAATTAGGTGATTTACCTGTGCTTAGTCACTATGCCAGAGAGAAACCAGTAGAAACTGAGACTCAACAAACTATAGCCTGTGAGCCAAATCCAGTGGGCCACCTATTTCATAAATAAAGTTTTATTGGAACACAGTCAATAAAACTTGGGTGCTTTCATGCTACAACAGCAGAGCTGAGTAGGTGAAACATACAGACAGAGACGCTATGGCCTACAAAGCCCAAAATATTTACTCTCTGGCTCTTACAGAGAAAGTTTTCAACCCTGGTCTAGAACTGAGCCCCATTTTAGTTCTCTTTGCCTTATAATAGCATATATCATGTATTGCTTCACAGGGCTCTCAGTTCTCCATGCAGCAAGTTTACAGACCAATGAATAGAGCAGGCACTGGTGTGAAACTTAAATTTAGTGTGTTGGAGAGACTTTGGCCCTGTGGTCAAGAAAACAGAAGGGGCCAACCTACCATGAGCTTTGTCATAAAGAAGCTCTAACTTCCTGTAAGGGGTCTTCTCA
The DNA here is from genome assembly GCF_949987535.1 of Balaenoptera acutorostrata. Classification (NCBI taxonomy): domain Eukaryota; kingdom Metazoa; phylum Chordata; class Mammalia; order Artiodactyla; family Balaenopteridae; genus Balaenoptera; species Balaenoptera acutorostrata. The sequence goes on from NC_080067.1 coordinate 6,019,756, forward strand.
GAGTTTGGAAGTGAAATTCTTTAACTGTTAGAGTTATCACACCATCTCACCCCTTCATACATTTTTCCTAGGAGGCAAAGCTGTTGAGTTCTCACATGTGCCATTACATGTACCAAAGAACATATTCACAAAAATTTCTGGATGGTTGTTATAAGTATTTAGTTGGTAGCTCTAGATCATAAGAGGCACTTTCACCTTTAATAGCCTTTGTGCTTCTTAGTGTCTATAAAAAAATTATAATTGATTTGGAAAATAGTAAGCATCGGAATTTCAGGAGTGGTGAATCTGAGATGATCCATTATTTGGAGATGGACATTAGAAACATGGTATACATGGAGTGGGACCCTCTTTCACACTTTTTTTTTTTTTTTTGGCAAATACCATGGTTCAGTCAGAAAGTGGAAAGAAGCCAGAGAAACAAAACTATGATGATGAATTACTGTGATAATCTCATTAAGTGTGTGCGTGTGTGTGCACGCGTGTGTATATTTCAACCGTAAGGCCCACTTTCCACCATGTTAATTGCAACAACTGTGTGAATTAGAAAGATTGGGAGGACCAGTATGAGATCGGCAAAACTTCCGTGTTACAGAGTGGAATTCAAGCTTATTTTGTTCTCAAAGATTTGGAAAAATAAAATAAGTTAAAACTTTAAACAAGGAGGAAAAGAACTCGAGTTTAAAAATCCAATATAATTTTGAGTTAACAGTTTAAATGTTCAATTACTTAAACTGTTGGGAAAGAGAAATCATATAGAAAGATCATTTGAAAGACTTAAAGTATATTTGAACAGTTCATTATATAATAAAACTAAGTCTGAGATGTTTGGTCTCAATTTTCTTTTTTCTAAACTATTGCAGTGTGGTGAAGGAAATTCTCTTCAGCAGACTCATATGATGAACTTTTTTTAAATAAAAAATCTATAACTAATACAAATAATTACACTTTATCAAAATTTTTTTAAAGTAGAGCAAGTCTGTCACACAATTGTTTTTCATGTAGAATTGTATAATTAGGAGTTCACTGAAATGAGGATATCCTGCATTGGAAGTGTTCAGATAGCCAAAGATTAATATTCATGGGAGTACAAGGTATGATATCAAAACACTGAATAAAAGCCAAGTGTCTACCAATGAGGAAATATTTAAGTTACGCTAGATCAGTAAAATGGAGTTTTATATCGTCATAAAAAATAATGGCTTGAAAGAATATTTAATGGAAGGCTCATAATATTTTAATTTATAAAGTAGAATGTAAAATTGTTTTTTCAGTATTTCCCTAATTTTGTAAAAAAATCAATTAGCACATCTATTTATTTATTTAATGTATTTATTGATTCATTCAGTAGGCATTGATTGCGTACCTACTATGTATCATATTCTGTTATTGTTCTAGAGATCATACTGCTTGCATTTTAGTGGAGAGAAGCAAATAATAAATAAGGAAGTGATGTATAAAGTATGTCAAAAGGTGCTAAGTGATCTGGAAAAAATAAAGCAGAGATGGTAGGGACTGCAGGAGTGGTGGGTTCTATGTTGTTGAAGGACTTAAGAACGAAAATGATATATTTAACAATTATATGAATTACTCTTGAATAATTAGAAAAATTGTAATTGGTTCTATCCAGGTTGTGAAATAACAATAAATCACAGAGTGGTAGTTGGATTAGATGGAAATATGACGTCTACTCTTTTTGAAGTTGGAATATGTGTGTCTCTGTGTGTGTGTGTGTGTGTGTGTGTGTATGTCTTTATCTGGTAAATTTAAGAAACTGCCTCTTGTAATACCTGTCAGAACTGCCATTTCTTTGTGGTTTCATACCAATGAATAGGTGTGTGTGTATGGTTCAGCTGTTGAGGACATTTCTCTAGGTAAAAGGTTTCTCTGTGATTGCCATTGGGTCATTTCTTGTCAAGTTCAAATACAAGCTTCTATTTCACTGTGCATTCGTCCAGAAGTCTGAGGATTACAAGAAGTAGATAAAGATTTCAATAAAGTATAATTAAAGTAGATTTCTAGACACAAAGTACCTCTTACTGAATTGGAATACATCAGGAACAGTTCAGGATCTGAGACTTTACACTACTTGCAAGGCAAGAAGTAAGTCTACCACAGTTTTATAGATACTGGCAGGAGACATGAGTCTCCTAGGTCAGAGACAAATGACTTATTACTGACAGCTCATTGGGCACCAGGAGTTTCACGTTCCGATCAGTTCCCTTTGCCTACCAAGGCCACAGGGTGATGCCACGGAAGGTTCACAGCTGAGGAACCCTGAGCTTCGCAAAATCACAGTCTTATAAAGGAGACTCCTAGCAAACCTGCCCAACCTTTGCCCCAGCGAAAGGTGTTATGTTTGTTGTACTGGTCAGGAAAAAATATCTGTCCTCTGCCCAGAGGAAGATACTGTCTAACTTCCAAGGCTGTTTGCTATACAAACATCCTTGAAATGGTAGTCCAGAAAGCTGTCAAGCTCCTTTGCTCAGAAGTGCAGAAACACAAAACTCTTGGAGAATTTTCTCCCAAATGAATGTTGCGTATTAAAATTTTTGTGAGTTATTTGTATTTTCTTAAATTGTTTCTGTTTGCTTGAGTTTGTTCATATTTGTTAGTATGTTTAAGAAAAATGCAGGTGAAAATTTCTCTGTCACTATGTGTACAGTGTAACGTAATGACCAATATTGTTTTATTTTTACTGCTATGTTTCTTTTAATTTCCTCTGATTATTATTTAGAATTTTGTGGGTGACTTGTTCAATAACAGATAAGGATAGGAAAGTACAGGGACAAAGGCATTAGGACCAAATGTTAGATTCCATTTAGATCCAGAGCCAGTAGTAGAGATTTTGGATTTGTGGAAACAATCAGGAGTTTCTTAGAAGTTTACTTCCTCCTTTAACAAAGAAGCAGTTTCCTCTGAGGCTCACCATTGAAGTCCTCTAAAATCTAGAATCTAGGTGTGGTGGCGAGAGATGTTGGGAAGAAGAAGCAGGAGAATGGAAAGGGAAAACTGGACCACTTGGAGAAAGTACATTCTTTAAACTCCGCGTCAAAAGTTCCTTGGCAAATATGGACCATGGAGGTGCACACACAGAGTCAGATACCAAAGATTATGCAGTGTTTAAGACAGTGGACTCTGGACCAAGACGTCCTGAGCTAGAATCCCATCCCAGCCATGCTAGTAGCTATGCAGTTTGGGACAAGTCACTTAAATCTTCTGTGCCTCAACTTTCCCATCTCCGTAAAAGACATATTAATGTAACATAACTTGTAGGATTGTTGTGATGATTAAAATAGTTAATACATAACAATCACTTTCACCAGAGCCAGGCACTTGGTGGGCACTTGATACATTTTAACTAAAATAATATCATCTAATTGTTTATGAATTTTTTTTCTTAGAAAACAATGACATTTTCTGAATCCATTGAGTCTAGCTTGCTCACCATTATATTTTTAGGCAACCACAATGCCTCATACAAAGTAGGTGCTTGATCATATATTTATTGAATAGTTGAATAAAAGATATTTAAAAATTAAAATCCTGAAACAATCTACAGGGACATAAAGAAAGGCTGTGGTAGTGTTCTGTACATATGTGTGTGTGTCTGTGGGTTTCTGTTTGAATAGAGATCTGCTTTGATTTTTAGGGAAATGCCTCTTGATAGCACAATTAGACCTGAAGAACAAAACCATGGGTTGCCCCCATTGAAATCCTAAGCTAATTAACACAAGTTGCCTTGTTATGTATGACTAAACTCATTTTCTTGACTCACATTTTAAATTGCATTTCTTCTAAGTGACAGTTCTCTTCTCTCTGTAAAATGAAATCTAAAAGAAAAATTTTGCAATCCAAAAAAAGAGTAAGCCTGAAATCATACTGAAGGAAAATATCAGGCTTGAGAATACTGCTTAATTTACATATAATTTGATTAGCTAGATACTTGTGTACTTTTAAGAAGCCATCACAGCCACATAACATGTGTGCAATTTACTGAAATGTTATTATGCAATTGGAAAAACTAGAAGAATATTACTTAGCCTTTATGTCCTTCTGAAGTAACTATATCATACCTTTATATTGACTGGAAAATGATAATTAAAATGTGGTAAGTACCTCTCAAATTTAATACTAAAAATATAAGTTTCCAAAATAACAGAGATGTGTAGCGTTCAATGCTATTTAGAGCTTAAAGATCACGGATTTCCTTTATGGCTGATTTTATGGTTTATTTTTATTATGAAAAAGAAAAGCCTTCTTTTCCTTTTATTTGCTTTATTTAGCTGGCAGTACCACTGGTTTAAAACATTAACAAAGTATATAAGATCATAGATTCACTAGGTTTATCAATATGTTATGAATAATGCAATATATACAGTAATGAGAGGTTAGAGGTGGAAGAAATATACAGTTTTATGAAATGTTTATACTTCATAATAAATTTTCTGTGTACTAGAGTCATTACAAGAACACAATGCTAAAAGCTTCAGCTTTCAGAATCTTAATGAATTTATTGATTATCTAAATAACTTAAGAAGTGATTTCGGGTTTCCTCAGTGAAGTCATGGCCTCCAGAACTAATACTCAGTACAGCTTGCAAGTAGTAATTTGGCTCAATAGCTGAATACAAGTAAATATATTAAAGTGGGTTTTTTTTGCTCCACCTCTTTACTTTTTGTTGTTTTGTTTTTCTACATTTGCACATCTACTGCAATTTAAAGATTAGTCATTCTGACACCTACACTCATGCGACTTTATATAATTCAAGTGCTATCTATAGCTAGCTCTTATTCAAGCTAACTGAATAATCATGAAATAGAGTAAAATAAAGAGAAAATAATAAAGGTAAAATAATAGAAGAAAATAAAAACCACTACACTTCTAATGATTTTATTTTAATTTCACTCCCATATGATATGGGAACAAAATGAATGAATTTCTTTTTTTTTTTTTCCCTCTGCCTTTAAATACCAGCTTGTGACAGCTAGATAATTGATAACTTTTCTGTTAAGTCTCACAAATATACTGAATTTTACATTTTTTTCTTCAGTATGTTTCTATTTCAACTAATGGTTAAAAAATCCATTTTAATAACATCATAGATTTGTTCAAAATAAATATATTGGAGAGGGTATATAAGAATAACTTTCCTATAAATTAATTCATCAAATAAATAAGTAAAATAGATATAATGCAAATGCCTCAGTTATTCAGATTATGATATTTGACTAAGATACATGAAAAGGTAATTTCTCAGGACTTCAAATTGCTTGATGACCATGTAACTTGATTCCAATTTTCACACAAAACGATGGTTTCTATTTTGTTTTCCCAAATTTTGTCACATCGATCCAACAGAGATGATGTATATACTCCACTACAAATTAGGGGGAGGCAACAGTCTGTGTCAACTGCATCTGAAAATAGATTTGTTATGTCTCCTTTCTCTGGTTCCTTTCATTAAAGAATACACTCTGTGGTCCAGTTCATATCATGCAGTATTGTTCAATCTCCCAGAGCAAAACGCTATTACATTGCCTTTTTTCTCCCTTAACTACATTCTTTTGGAGATTAACTTAATGTATTTCATGCAGAATTGTTTTGAATTGACAAAAATCAGCAGGAGAAGTAAGTGAAATTTTCATATATTTCCCAAGGGTTTAAACTAATGGTAACAACTCAGTAAATGAACACATTAAGAAAGCCAGCCTCAAACTGGTTACTTTTAATTAAAATTTACCAGTTTTCATTACCTCGCCAGTGTGCCCTGCCTCCTTTCCAGAACTGGTTTTCTACATGATACTTACCAAAATCTGACATCATGTTACATATTAGTTTAATATCTTCTCTCTACCACTAGACATAAGCTCTCTGAGGGTAGGAATGTTACGATTTTCCCCCATATTATAACTGTCTCTCCGACCACTAAATTGTAATCTCTGTGACAATGGGGATTTTTATTTTTTGTTCATTGCCATGTCACTGATGGCTAGAATAGTGCCTGGCACATATTAGGAATTCCATAAGTATTGGTTAAATGAGGGAACATCCATATGTAGACATATACATAGTATGTACTTATATAAATTTGAATTTTACATAAGCTCCAAATTAATAAGGATCCACCTCTGTGAATTTGAAGCTTTAAAGGAAAAGTTTTTATTTCGAGTAACATGATGAGACTACATCCTTAAAATCTTTACACTGCTGTTTATCAGGAATGTCTGCTTATTTTATACCAAGTTCTAGCATTAGGAAGCTTTCTCTCCTTATCTCAGCTGCCCTTAATATATTTTTTTACATGAGTCAAAGGACTACCATATTTGGATTTATCTTCATCACATTATCTTCATCACCTACTAATTATGTGGACTTGGGCAACTACTTCATCTCTTTAAATCTCTTACCCCATCTTTAAAATAGAGAAACTCAATAGGTCCTATTGAGAACCTAGCTCATAGAGTGTGTAAGAGAAGTAAAACTCTATATGGTGATTAATAGGTTTTATTCATTAAATTCTATTAAGTAGATTACTATATATTAATTAGATTTTATTAATCTATTAATAGGTGCTTAATAGATTTTAGTGATGGAGATTGTGATGAAGGCTATGACGGTGATGAAGAGGAAAGAATTGCACATTTCTGATGAGAGCAATGGTTTAATAATCATCATACATCCAAACTCGAATGTACTTTTGAGTTTGTTTAGCTGTGTCTCCCTATTTTATAGATGAGCAAAGTGAGGCCAGAAAAGATGAAGTCATTTGCCTAAGTGTACATACTGTGTTAGTGACACTGAGATACAGGTGGTTTCAGAAATGCAATTAAAGTTTTGAAAATGAAGGTTGTGGATTTGGAAAAATCTTGATTTTGAATGCTGGTTCCATCATTTACTAGCTGAGTAGTTGTGGGAACATTTCTTAAATTTTATAATCTTCACTTTCCTCATCTGTCAAATGGTCATGATGATAATAAAACCTACTTTGTGGGATAATTGGGATATGCATTGAAAAAAAATACACAGAAGGACACTTTCTCCAAGGGTCCTACCAGAGAAAACACCATAAATATGATGAATATCTGATCACATCCTGGCAGCAAATATTGTGATGGGTTTCCTCACCCTTCTTTGTCAGAGACCAGTGAAATGATGTCAGAATACAATAACATCAAAGCAAGTCTAGGGTGGGCCAAGACAGTGCGTTCCAGTTTTGCATCTTTCTGTTTAATCCATGAGTAGACTTTCAAAAGCTAGGTGACTCTGTGTTATGTATCGCATCTTAGATCCTGGAAACTAATTACCTATATAGTTTTTCTTCTTTTTTAAGAATGAACTTTCTTAACTGGTAAGAGAAGAAGAGGTCTGGAGAGAAACACGTGGAAATCAGAAGGAGATTTTCATAGAGTGCTGTGTGGGGAGGGATGGTAGGGCCATCAAACTCCACCTTGAGGTCACAGCAGGCCTGGGCAGCAGGGGCCGGATGAAGAAATCTGCCCCTCTTGCTTCTCATGCCCATGGCAAAGGGCTTTGACAGCCCACAACTTTCAGTAAGTCTGCAGGAAGAGAGGAAATACTGCCCAGTATAACAGGCTCATTCTCCCCAGAGTTGACTGGGAACAGATCACGAGGAAAAGAGCAGTTAGTCTGATCCTCTACATTGTAACTCAGCAGTTACTGTTTGTTAATTATAATAGACAGTGTTGATTGGGGGATTTTCTTCAGAAAAGAATTAGTGTCCTGCCCTTAATAAATATTTCCCAGCCAAAATACGAGTGGCAAGGTGCATGAAGTCATAAAATCATGGAGTTAGAAGGTCATATGGGAAACGAGATGTGCTTATGTGGTCTCTGGCACAAGCTAAGTATTGGGGAAGTTGAGCTCTTATTGTTACAGTTATTTAATAATAATACTCCCACTTTTGGTTACCTGTTCAGATTCCGGGGCTCCTCCTCACACTTACTAAGGGAGAATTTTCGGAGTGGTTCCAAGGAATCTGTATGATGAAGATCCCAGGTTGTTCCCACTCTGGTAGCCAATCACCAAGGCACGGAATGGATTTGACTAACTCCTGACAAACTCACCTGCCTTTCTTAGAAGACAGAAACTTGGAGATGCTAAGCTACTTCCTTTTCTCATTTTATTTTCTCGACTTTTGCTTTTATCTAGGCCGTTCCTAGAAGCCACCTCAAATCCTTTCCCTCCAAGAGTATCCTTTAGGAAATGAATAAAAACGACTTGCCCAAGATGGCATAGCCAGTTGGTGGCAGATCTGGGAATTCATCCTCCTTTTTTGCCCCCCCACTGCCACTTTGTGCTTCCTCTGGTGAACTCCACAGCCTTCCATAGTTTGTGTCACTCCCCCAGCAGCAGAGTTGTTCTTATGAGCAATTAAACCGGGTCCCATCTGACAATGAAATGCCCCTTGAAGCCCTGGTGTCAGAGTGAAGAGCTTCTGTATCAGCCTCATCCCAGGTCCAGGTCCTCTAAATGCACTGCCACCTCACATGCTTTCCGAACGTCTGACAGTAGCAGCCTGTCCTGCCTAAGCCTCATCCACAGCCTAAAAAGGGCTGAACGGGAGAAAAGCCTCGAGTTGGTGGGAAGAGTGGTCTTTCAGGTCATGGCTCGATTTTGTCTTGGAAATCGCAGACAAAAGGATTACTTATAGACCCCCTCCTTGTTGCAGGATAGATTTGCAAAGAAAACACTTGACATTTTTGGTCCGCTCTTCTTGTTGTGTGCACAACAAAATTTAAAATAAACTCGTTAAAGCAGATGTATTCATGGTATATATCAAAATCTCCCAGTATTGTGGCTTGATTCAAAAGCAGTTAGATGACGAGCAGACCTCTTTCTGTGTAACTGGCGGGAACAGTGTTACGTTCATCGATCTTTTCTTCCAGCTTCAAAGCCGTAGGCACTTCAGGGGTGACGCTTGCTCCAGCGACACGCATTTTGATGTGTTGTTTCATGGGAAAACCATGTCTGCCTCAGACTACTGTGCATTGCCTACGGCAGCTCTTTTTAACCTTTTTTTTTTTTTTTTTTGTATTTTGACTTCCACTTTATCTCTTCTGTTTGTGATTTGCACAGCTAAGCAGCCGTGATAAACAAAGAAGATATGCTAAATTTGGGGTCAAGACTTTTTTCTCTTAACGTCATCAGGTGACATTGCTCTCTTTCATTGTTCAAATGTCCTGAATACACGTGTGTTTCTACAGCCGTGAGTGAAAGAACAATGTTGCTAAGTATTTTTGTTTAAGAGGCTTAGCTTCAGAAAAGGATTCAGTGGGTGACTTTGTCCCTGAAGTCCTGAAAGCTTTACCATATCTGGTTTAGAAGCTCTCCATTTGAGCATGCCCTACAGAATTGTCATGTAGTCCTTCCTGCTTGTTCCTTGTTTGGATCATTTCCTCTTCTGACTCTCAACAGAAAGGACAAAAACACGTAATACACCTGCATCTGCAAAAATGTGGACCTTAGGAAGACTTAGAAAGATCTCTTACCCTAAATTTGGTTTTTTTGTTTTGTTTTTTTTCTCTTGGCAGTGCCGTGCGGAATCTTAGTTCCCGGACAGGGGATCGAACTCGTGCCCCCTGCATTGGGAGTGCAGAGTCTTAACCACTGGATCACCAGGGAAATCCACTCTTACCTTGAATTTGGAATCATTAGGAAACATTTTCTTTACTTTTTTTATTTATAAAGCTAATTAGATTATATGTGTATTACTTTATTTGACTATTGGGGTCTACAATCAAAATTTTTCTTAATCAATTTTGTTCTATCTTGTTACATTATAATTTTAACTTATTCATCCTTAAAGCCGGATCAAAGAAAGTCTCTGAGAGACAGGCAAGAGGTACATCATGAAAATATTCATGACTGAATAAATGCCTGCAAAGTCTAATTTTTAAGGAATCTTAATCCTTCCTTTCCAAGCCTACATGTTTGGCAGTGGGAATCAGGTGGGTTTGGCAGGTCACTCTGAGGAGAAGGAAATTTTTACCTCTACCTTTTAATGCATTCAAACTTGCCTTCAACTCAGAAATAAGAAACAGTCTGGAGACTAAAGAGTGGATTCTAGTGGAAATAAGATGTTCTTTCCTCACCTTCCCGGATTCAGAACCCAGCTGGCTCATGGTTTTCCGGGAATACTCAACACTAACCCTGCATGAGGCTCAACTGGGTCCTCCGAGGCTGCTGGGTGAGAGCTGGGGAGTTATGGTTTCCTTCCTGAGTTCTGAGTAGGGACTCAAGGTTTCCCTGGCAGTGGTTGAGCCAACATTTTCCCAGCTGCTTGGATTTCCACCAACTTAATTCTTGCCAGTAGTCATTATGCGGCCTCAGAGTATGACTATTTCCCAGATTTCTGTTATTTTAAAATAAGCTAAAGCTTTTCCAATTCCGGTCATGTATTTTTTTCATCTCTTGTAGGTATTTTTCTGACTAGAAAGTAGCATTGTCATTTTTATTGCAGCACTTTTTGAAATGAAAAAAAAAAGAATTACTTCCTTTAATGCCAGTTTTTCATATTGGGCTAATTTTGTAGGTCACCCAGGGAGCAGATATATGACAGGGTAATCCACCCTACAAGGAAAAGCTGGGCTCCTTTCTAAGGTTTTTGGCCAACCTGGGAATCTCCAAAGGCAACCCAAACTGTAATTTCCAAAACTGGGTTGTGATGGCAATAGAAAGCAATTTTATGAACAGAGTCGTCTCTTAAAATAGAGCTGCTGGTTTTCATAAAAGAAATAATGTTGATTGGTTGCACGTGAAATGGGAATAAGAAACCGAACTGAATCCTTCATCTTGACAAGATACATGGTTCGGTCCATTTCTGTCTCTGAAAAAAACAAACTGAATAGCAAACAAAGCACCATAAAGCACCATAGGGCTCTTCCTCCCTTTTCTCAATGCACCCTGATGATTTTAACATATTTCAGCTCTTCTCTACAAACCCATTGACATGCATAATTCAGTTCTAATTTTTGTCAAAGTTGTACTGCTTTACTTTTGTAGAAAGGAGAATGTGCAGCTCAGATCGTCATGACACTCCGAATGGAGAAAAATGGTTTAAAATTAGGATCATTGGGCTGTGTGTTACAAAAAAGAGGCAAAGCAAAATGGCTGTGGTACTTGCAATCATACCATCTACTGTAGTGATATTTTAAGAATCATGTGCAAAGTCATTTTCTTCTTGAAATTTGTGATTAATATGTTATAAAAGTTTTATGAAGGCAAAACACTATTTTATGGTCTGTGATAAAATTATAGGAACTTGTATTTATTAAATAGATTCTAGGCTTGGGACTTCCCTGGGGGTCCAGTGGTTAAGACTTCGCCTTCCATTGCAGGGGGTGCAGGTTCGATCCCCGGTTGGGGAGCTAAGATCCCACATGCCTCGCAGCCAAAAAGTCAAAACATAAAACAGAAGCAATATGGTAACAAATTCAATAAAGACTTAAAAAAAATGGTCCACATCCAAAAATAAATAAAATAAAATAAAATAAAAGATTCTAGGCTCCAGGTACTATACTTAATTTCCTGACCTATGTTATTTGTCTGGACCCTTTCAACAACCGAGTAGAGTGTGTGCTGTGTCGTCTTTATGTACAGATGAGGAAACTGGGAACCAAAATCACACAGCCAATGAAGACCAGAGCTCAGACGTGAGGGAGTAAAATGTAAAGTCCTAGCCTCTGTTCTCAAAAACAGGTTATACTGCCTCTAACTATAAAAGGTGGTAGTCCTAGTTAACAACATGATTTGATCATTCCTTTTTTTCAGTGACAAGTTGGAAAAGAAAGGCGAATACACATTTTCATTTGGGGGCCGGATTTTTAAATCATGATTTCCCTTTACCATTACATTTTGCTTAGAGCATCCACATAAATCATTCTGAAAGAACAGATGAATTAGTTTAAAGACATGAGTCTTAGTTAAAATGAGCCTTGGCTGTAAGAAGGATTATAGCCATCATCAAGTCAAGTGAGGATTTGGCAAACTACAACATTTATTTTAAGTTAAAAAGCAAAATAAGGGCTTCCCTGGTGGCGCAGTGGCTGAGAATCTGCCTGCCAATGCTGGGGACACGGGTTCGAGCCCTCGTCTGGGAAGATCCCACATGCCGTGGAGCAACTGGGCCCGTGAGCCACAACTACTGAGCCTGCGCGTCTGGAGCCTGTGCTCCGCAACAAGAGAGGCCGCGATAGTGAGAGGCCCGCGCACCGCGATGAAGAGTGGCCCCCGCTTGCCGCAACTAGAGAAAGCCCTCGCACAGAAACGAAGACCCAACACAGCCATAAATAAATAAATTAATTTAAAAAAAAAAGCAAAGTAATAATTATGTTCAAGAGAGATGTAAACTAAGACCTCTTGAGCTATATAGATGGATTGAATTCAGCATAGAATTAAGTTGACTGTATGTGTATTTATATATATTTTTTAAAATAAAACAACAGCAACAAACAAAACATGACACTCCACAAACTTGCCCCTAGCATATGCAGAGCCTGGGCAAATTTTGCTTGATGGGGCTCCTGTCTATAAAACAAGTTGATTACAAAATTCATGGGCCTGTATGAGATAACAGTGATCTGTTGGAAAAAAATTAGAATAATGGGTGGAAAAGAGCTACTTATGTATTTATTTATTGTCCAGTCAAATGCAGATGAAGCTTCTTTGTAACATCCAGACACCATCTTGTCCTGTTCTTTATTGTCTGTATACCTGCACCATTCCTGGTTGATTTTATATCTCCCACCGGAAGGAGGGACCAGCTTTGTTATTACAATGCCAGGGCTCTCCAGAGCCGGTTTGTATTGAAACAGAAGAGATCCTGCTTCCGCTTTTCCCAAACACCATTCATTTAAGGGCTGTTGCCTTGTTACTAGTGAGTTGCCTCATCCATCCCGTTCTGGGTGAAGATTGGCCCCCAAAACCCTCTCCAAGGTCCTTACTGTCCTTCCCCCTTGATGATGAACAGAAATGCATGTCCTCCTGATTTTGCAAGAAAGTGTGAAGGATCATTCCTTTGGGGTGGCATTAAATATGCTATTTGAAATTTTCTAGCATAAATGCAGAATCTTTTCCACTGTATTGTGAACAATTCAGAGGGTCATCAGTACCTTTTTAGAATGTGATCTCTTTCTATGGGGACCACATCCCTGCCTGCCACAAGGCTGCCAGCCCTGAGGGTAGAGGCCTAAGGGAAGAGGAGGGGAAAGCAGTTACATTCAGGAACAAATGTCCACCCTCATCAGGCGGGACGGGAGACTGTGCGGACAGCAAGAGGTGGGAGACTGGAGAGGGCAGGGACCAGCACGAACAGCCTGGAAGTTCACCTGGGAAGGCAGAGGCTGCCATGAGGGGTGAGTGGCCTTCCTAGGTGTTTGTGGTAAGCGTGCACAGGTTCAAAGTTGCTGTTCGCCCCTGTTGGTGCTGCAGAATGGGAAGGTCAGAACCCGGAGGGGAGACCCACACAGGGCCACACGGGCAACTCAGGCAGTGTCTACGGTGGATGGTGGTAGCCCAGCGCTCTAAACACACCACATGTTCCATGTGCGCGGTCACCTCAAATCAGACGTGAGCATCGCTGGTGACTAATCTCCTACAAGAAGCAGTGCGCAGGGCAGTGGGAGGGACCCAGGCCGCCCTCCTGGACCCTGCGGCCACAGGTGTCCCGGGGACCTCAGAGGCTGGCCCCTCCCCTGGTCCAAGGGCCGCACTGATTCCAGTCCCAGCCCAGGGATCTATCCTGATCTATTGGGCCTGCACTGATCATACATCTGTCCCTCAATAGCTATACAGATGGACTGAATTCAACACAGAGAAGTCATTCAACATGTGTGAACCCTCTCCTGTCTGTAGTCTCACATGAAGTCGAAAACATCTCAGTACCGCCTTAGGAGAAAGGAAGGATGCGTGCTGTTTGTTACCTCCTTTGGGTAGATGGAAAATCTAGCTTCAAGACCTTTGGCTTACTGAAAAACAAAGCTACAATTTCAACCTTGACCTTTTCACTCAAAATCTAGGACTCAATTTCTTCCATCACTTGACTTCTTAAAAATGTGCCTTTCCACATCTTTTTTTTTTTTCGGCTGCGTTGGGTCTTCATTGCTGTCCGCCGGCTTTCTCTAGTAGCGGCGAGCAGGCGTTACTCTTGCGGTGGCTTCTCTTGTTGCGGAGCACAGACTCCAGACGCGCAGGCTTCAGTAGTTGTAGCACACGGACTTCGTTGCTCCGTGGCATGTGGGATCTTCCTGGACCAGGGCTCGAACCCGTGTCCCCTACATTGGCAGGCGGATTCTCAACCACTGCGCCACCAGGGAAGCCCCTCCAGATCTTCTTTATCCATTCCTCTGTTGATGGACACTTAGGCTGCTTCCAGGTCCTGGCTGTTGTAAATAGTGCTGCAATGAACATTGGGGTGCCTGTGTCTTTTCAAATTATCTTTTCGTCTTTTCTGAATATATGCTCAGGTGTCAGATTGTTGGATCATAAGGATTTACTGTATAGCACAGGAAACTATATTCAATATCTTGTAACTAACATAGTGGAAAATAATAAAAAAAATAATATAGATGTGTACATATATATGTATAACCAAATCATTTTGCTGTATACCTGAAACTAACACAATATTGTAACTCAACTATAATTCAGATTTTAAAATGTGCCTTTCTTCTGCTTTGTGAGGGTCAATATGAACCTATCTGAAAAAAGCAAGCCCCGCAAATCTGGGAAGTTTACAAACTAATGATCTCTCAAACTAATGTTAATTGTTTGGTGTCAAGACAAATTTGGGATGTTGAAAATTGGAAGGCAAATGCTCTTGACCTTGTTTTCTTTTTAAAGCGTTCTTTTTGAATGCCTTCCTCCTCAATCACTTTTCTCCTATTAAAATGATTCATCTTTTATCTATGAAAAGACCTAAGGGAGATTTCATTGCATCAGAGTCTCAATTTGTGAGTAATAAAAAATGAGTGGAAACTCTCAGTGTCTCCTGTTAAAGAAATGGTATCCTTTATTAGCAAATTGAGCCTCTTCTGGACTGTAAAGCGACAAAGCACATGCTTCTGGCTAAGGAAATAAAAGCAAAAAAAAAAAAAAGAATTAAAATCCAGAAGAGTAATAATGTATCTCCCCTTGTGTGCTAAGGACCAAACACACACACACACTAGCACACCCACACACAGCGGTAAAGTGTTGGAAGGGACACTTCAAACTCATACAAGAACAGAAGACATAAAATTAGTAATCAAATGGGAGCTTTTTGTGATGAGAACAGCAAATGTGCTTGAGTATCTGCGAGGATAGCGAGAGCTGCTTTCATTTTTTGAACTTAGCTCATTTAATTCTCCCTTTTTACAGCTCTCGGGCCCCTGCATTATTAGCTGGAGGTGACATTTCCCACTTAAAGGTCATCCTTAGTGGTGATCCTTTGCTGCTGTGTAAGACAAACAATTTACACACTTTTTTTTAAACTGATGACAGGGCACATTGGTGTTCTCTTGGTCACTGCATTCCTGCATTGTGAACACCTTGCATAGTGATCTCTAGTAGCCACTGCTCGGCCTGTCTTAAGCTTTGACCGTCGCTCCCACTCAGGTATGTTTTATTTTTTCCCCACCACAAACTGTTCTTTACAGAAGAATGTTAATTAGTAACTGATAGATATAAAGATTGCCAGCGACAGCCCATTAATTCCATTTACTTTAATAGGACTGCAAACTTAGCTTGCAGTACAGCTGTATTCAGACTGGATTATAAATGTAATTTTTTGCATCATTAACTTCCTTGATTAATCTTAGACAGCAGATGCATAATTATCAGGCGGAAGAAGCCACCCAATATTTGCAGCAAGGAGTTCCCCTTTCCAAGCTGTGCTTTTGCAGAGTCCTTATTAACATCACGGTAAGTAGCGCAGGTTTTTAATAAGGCAACGATTGCTTTGCATTGCTTAATGGTTAACCCACGCTAGGCATTTACTGCTTCAGAAAATAAGGAATGAGTGTGTGGTTGTCTGTGTGTGTGTGTGTGTGTGTATACACACATGTGCACAGCACATGGGCACATAGACTTGCTTACCTACTGTATTTGGTTTGTGATGAGTTCAACCAAAGGTTTTGCATAGTAATGACACCCATTAGCAGTTTGCAATTTAGAGTCCCTTTGCCAGTTCTGCCTCGTGAGCCCTTTGTGGAAAACTGCCTCCTACTATGACATGGCTAGGGTGAGGTGCAATGACAGGCATTATATCACAGCCACCCGTGTTCCTGTTGGTGTATGAATCAGGTTTCAGCATATTGGGCAAAACCGAAACACGCAATCAAATAGACTAAGGGCATTCAAATGAAAACCCGGTGGGCTGAGATGAAAATACTTTGCTTGCCATTCTGTGCAATCTGATGCTGAAAGACAGCCCTGGGTACCGAAAGAAAAATGCCCTGGCATAGGGGGAACCTGAATCTAATTCTGCACTCAACGACTGCTTTGCGTGAGACTAATTATTGGCTTTTTTGTATAAAATGGAACTTTGTTAACACGAAGTTTCCTGCTAAGGAAAGTAGAAAAAGTCTCACCCTAATCTCACGTCTATTCACTGAAAAGAGCCACTAGGAAGGGACCCAGGAGGTTGGGGAGAAGGGAAGAGGTTTTAAAAATTGGCAGGAGGAGTCTTCCGTAGAGAGTTGCGATGTTTCATTTGAATAACAATCAGCCCCGTTTTAGCCATTGTTCCTCTGTTTGGGACACAAGACCTGGTAGACCTGGTGCCTAGATCTGGCCTCAATTTAAAATACAAAGTAGTCAGAGGTCTCTGATTGCTTTTGTTTTCAAACATAAACTTCCCCATGCTGTATTTCTGATGTACTCTTTGTTGCCTTCTAAAGTACTTTTCCCTTACACTGAAATATGTGCAAATGTTTTGCTAACAGGCTCTTGGATACCTACAATGCTAATTCTGATGGGCTTTTAGTCAAGTTACACATACCTTTGCATCATATTTGTTATCATGCACGGAAGACAGATGCCAGGCTGGTACCCAGAGCAGGGTGCTGACCCCACGTACATGAAATAATCGCATCCCCTGTTCTTTCTCAGGTACGACATGGACGAATTGCTAGAGATTGCACTTAACTAGGGTTCCAGTCTCCTCTTGATCTAATGCAGTTTCCAGAATCACCTTATCAATTAAGTTCAGAACATAGCGGGACCTTCCCCATCATTGGTCCCCTAGCACGTCTGGGCTGAGAACATTAAAGCTGCTGCAGATTTTGCAACGTTTACTGCCATTCTCCAGTGAAGTCTCTTTTACAACATTGATTGCGTCAAGCAGGAGATAATGTGATCATCAGATCTGTGTTTTATCAGTGTTGTTTTGGCTGAGTATCTGAGTATGAATTTAGAAAGGAAAACCACAGGTGCTACAAAACTGAGTAGAGTTCATTTGACCTCGCGTGACAAAAAGAGCAGATGGGGAATCAACGGGCTTTGCAGGGAGGAAAAAGCCTTATTGCAAGGAAACAGGAGGAAAAGCTCAAATCTGTCTTCCCAATAACAAGGTGAGGTTGTTACCTAACTCAGGTCTGGCTGCTTGCTGCTGGAAAATGAATACCCTGGAGAGAGGCAAATGTTCGTAGAATGTTTCTTTTAATCAGAATGCCGGCAATCTGGGGCGATGGTGGACTCAATGTCCCCCCAAAACCACTTCCGAAGATTCTGCTCAGCCATGAAAGTTTTTAAAGGGAGAAAGGGAAGTAATCTCAGTTACTCACTGAGATTGGGGGTCGGAGTCATCGCCATACCTAGCTGTGTACAGGCTGGTTGACTTCTTGTGATCTTTCTTCAGATGCTGTCTTGTTCCACACTTTGTTTGTGAGAATACTGAAGGGGAAGCTAAGGAAGAGGTCTGGTCATCTGTTAATTACTTATTCTTCATTTCTACTTCTTTGATGTACGGAAAGAACCAACAGGTTAGGCAAGGTATTGTGTGATCCAAAGATTGGAAAGGTGTGCTTGGGCCAGAGATGAGTAGAGCATGGGGACACCTGATTTAAGATTAGTGACAAGACCAAAGGTGCCCCCTGCAGAGAGCTCTTACTTGCCAAAAGCTGTTTACAAGGTGGATATTTAAGGGTTAGGGTTTGGGGCAGTGAAGAAAGGAGAAAAGCAGTTGATTACAAAGTTTAAAGAAGTGTTATACGCAGATGCAACTAGGCTTCATAACTCTACATGGCGCGGACGTGCAAATTCAGGGGAGCTGGTATGAAATATGCCGTGGAATTGGGGCTGTGACGTCAATAGGTCGTCCGTCTGACAAGTAGGTTTATACTGCACAGGCTCCAATTCACCATATTGGTTTTATCCGGTTTCAGCTGGTTTTGTTGTGTTCCAAGCAGAGGGGATTTCAACAAGCTGCCTTCTCATCAGTCATCCTGTAAGCAAGCTCAAGCTCTGCTCAATACTCTGTAATAACCTGTAAGTGGGATAAAAATTTGTAACAGAATAGATTCATGTATATTATAACTGAATCTCTTTGCTGTATACCTAAAACTAACACAACATTGTAAATCAACTGTAGTCCAATATAAAATAAAAACTCTTTTAAATTTTTAAAAATTAAAAAATAAATAAAATTTAAAAAAAAAGAAAAAAAAAAAAGAATGTTTAAGTTATTGGTTTCTTTAAACCTCTGGGACATGACTTCATAGACCTGCCAGGTTGGATCTAAACATGCCTGTACTTATACTTATATACACATATGCTCACAGACACATAAAGGCCGGAAGATAGGTTTAAATTTCAAGTCTTCATGACTACAATTGCTTATATTAGGTCGAGGTACGTTCTTTTCCTGGTGGACTTTTTCCTTATTTAAGTTTATTGTCCTTGCGACTGTTTCCTAGTTTACACTTAAAGGACCTAAAGTGTACGGATTTCCGTGATGTGATTTTATAGTTAAAAGAATATGTTTGTTGCTCATTTACTGTGCAATCACTGGGATATAAAAATGATTCAGACTCTTTGACTTACCCAAGTCATCCTGAATAAGATACTCTATTGTTTACTAGGGCTGCCAAGGGTGGCTTAAAACAGCAGAAACTTAATCTCTTATGGTTCTGGAAGCTCGAAGTCCAAAATCGGGTATCAGCAGGGTTGGTTGCTTCTGAAGGCTCTAGAGCAGAATCCTCATTTCTCTCTTTCTAGCTTCGCTGGCTCCCAGAAACCCTTGGCCTTCCTTGGTTTGCAGCTACCTCATTCCAATCTCTGCTTCCATCTTCACATACTCTTCTCCTCTGTGTGTCCAGGTGTAAAATCGCCCACTGCCTCTATCTTATACAATATGAGCTGTTTTTAATTTGTTTTCCAGTAAAACTGGTTAAAGGATAGAGGAACATTTGTGCTTTGCGAGATTAACTCTGCCCTGTTTTGTAGAGGTCGTTTTGGGAATGCAGGTGTTTTTTGCTCTAATTATTTAGCCTGGTGGGCCCACTTGGATAATCCAGGGAAATCTTATCTCAAAATATTTAACTTTATTACATGACAAAGACCCTTTTCCCAAATAAGGTAACATTTAGCCTCTTGCTGTGTGTAAAGTAATATTTACAGGTGTCAGGGATTAGGACACGGACATGTCTTTTGCGAGGCCGCCACTCAACTCACAACCTAGGAGGGAAGGAATCATTGTACTAGGAATCTAGGCTTCCATTCACAGTGACAGGTGTGCCGTGATTCAGAATTAGATTCCCACAGATGAACTGGGAGGGACTTCAAGGATTTGTGTAGCACAGAAAACTTACTGGTAGCCTTCCTGGCTGCACACAACTTCTTAAGAGTGCAGGAGGGAGAGAAGGCCACTTGCCTGGTCCCTGGTCCAGCTGGTTTTCCTTCCGCCATGTTACTTGTCTGAAAAATCTTACCAAGGACACTGGATCTGAGTGCTTTGTAACAGAGGTTGATATACATCAGAGCACAGCAGGGCTAGAAAAGACCTTAGCAGTACAATGGGATGGCTAAGAGGTTGAGTCTGCTTCTGGCTCACTTGCTGTTTTGACTTTGGGCAAGATTGGTAACTTTGCTTTGCCTGGGGTTTCTACATCTGTAAAGCAAAGGTTATGAAAGTATCTTTCTCATTAGCAGTTATACAATACAGTAAGTCCCCTACATATGAACTTTCAAGTTGTAAACTTTCAAAGATGTGAATACGCGTTCCCATGTTCGATCACATAAGTTAGTTCCTGTGTCTAGAGTACATTATCATGTGCGTGCATCCTCTACAAGTGGTTGTGCTTTTGTGTACTTTACAGTACAGTATAGAGTACAGTAGTACAGTATCTTTATTTCAAGCCCAGGATGTCTGGAAGCAAGCGTGAAAGCATCGGTGATGTAGCTGGTACTACTGTACTTCTCAAGGTACTGTACTGTAAGATTAAAAATGTTTTCTTTATTTTTTGTGTTTGTTTTTTATATATTATTTGAGTGAAAAGTATTATAAACCTATTACAGTACGGTACTATATAGCCAATTGTGTTAGTTGGGTACCTAGGCTAACTTTGTTGGACTAACAAACAAATTGGACTTATGAACGCGCTCTTGGAACGGAACTCGTTCATATGTAGGGGACTTACTGTATTCATTTGTTGTAATTCATTGAGCTGTGTATTCTGTCTTGTGCACTTTTTGGTATGTGTTACACTTCCAACAATAAAGGTTAAAGATGGGTTTAAAAAAAAAAAGTACCTTTCTCTTGGGGTTGTTCTGAGGATGAAGTGAACTAATCCATGTAAAGCAAAGGGAAGTGTCTGGGCCACAAGGGCACTCTGGAACATTAGCTGTCATTAGCATGTATCTCGTCCAAATACCTCGCTTTGTAGATGTGCATAGGAGGTCCTAAGAATTGTGCTTGGTCAAGGACACACAGCTGTTTAATAACAGAGCTAGTCCCAAGCCCAGCTCTCTAGAGCCTAGTTCAGTTCTGTGTACCCATCACCCATGTGTGTACTTCAAGTTCTTGCTAGAAAACTTGCACGGAGAACTTAGCTTATCAGCCCATGAGCGTTGAGACAACTTACTCTCAACTTATTAAGTAGAAATGAAAATTTGGTATCCTCAGGGGCTAGAGAAACCAGAATTCTCTATTACTGAATGCATTTGGGTTTGTGAATGTAGAAATGGTTATTGACACAAGTCTCAAGGACAGAGAGGATGTTGCTGAAATTCAGGCTCTTGAAAAGAAGGAAAATATCAGGTTTGTATTTTTAAAAGAAGCGGTAAGGGCAAAATCAATGTTCTAGTGATTTAGTCAGGTGGGGTGCCTTCTGACTTTTTTGAGGCCTTTCAGAAAATAATCAGCAAAGAGAAAGTAATAATTTGGATATTGCTGCAATAAAGAACTCTACTGCAGATTCATAAGTCATGAAAATGTACATATTCTTTTATAACACATTGAAATTCCAGCTTCAAAGTGACCTGTGTTGGTAATTTCTGTCTTGTTTATCAAAAGCTACAAATATCATGACAATTATTTTGTTCTACACTCTTAGACACCAGGTATGAGTGAGGCTTACACACACACATGCATATATTTCCAGAGCTGTTCACTGTTGTTTGGAGACATTTTAACAAACCATTTACTAAATACTAACAGCAATAAGAAATAAGCAGGAATACCTGAATTGTTTTTTAATTTTTTAAATGGTAAAACTAATTAGATTGAAAGGATTTGTGATTTGCAAGACTAAAGGTGCTGTGTTTTGTAGAGGTCATTTTAGGAATAAAAGTGTGTTTTGCTGTGACTAGTTACTTAGTATAAGAGTAGAAGGTCCCCCAGCTTTCTTCAAAACTCTCCTGCAAGGAAATTGATTTTCTAGCAGAAGGTACTGAAGGGTATCTTTAGCATCAGTGGAGAAGCAGCTAATTTAGCCCTATCAGTGAGTCAGATGTCTGTATATTCCCAACAGTAAACAAGAATTAAGTCATTCCTTGCCCTGCTTCTGTTACCCAGATTCCTTTGCAAAAAAAAATTATGAATTGTGCCCCCCCCACCCCGAATTCTCACATCACCTCATGTTGTGTGTTCTCACCCCTTCAACTAGCCTTTATTTTCATCCCATCATGCACATTATACGATTACTATTAGATTTCCTTTTCTTGGTTCTTTTATTCATTTAGTTTTTAATATTAAGGGGGAGGGTAGTCTTAAGGTGATTTTTATTTTTTGAATTCTAATAGATTTCAGCTTATTTAAATAGAGCAAACTTGATGCCTGATTATAATGTTTCTTTTCCTGTTTTCCACACATTAATTTTAGCCCTTAATTTTTCTATTCATTAATTCTGATTAGCCTTTCAAAAAGTTATCTGTTCAAATTCTAGGTAAATACAACTGCTCAGATTCCTGACACCAAGAGTTGAGATTAGCTTGTTATGCCTTTTCCCCTCTTTCACTGAATAATGAGGTCTTTTGAAATTGATCAGTTTTTTCTACAGCTCTCTCAACACACACACACATACACACACACACACACACACACACACACACACACATTTCCCCCTCATTCTAGATGGCTTTTCTCTCCAGAAATTAGATAGAGGAGGCATTATTATAATATGGTTTGGCTACCTGAAACCCTAAGCATCCAAAGCTTTTTAAATGGAGAATGAAAGATAAAGCAAAAGGAAAACTGCAAAAACAATGAAACTCTAGTGTTTTGAAGTTTGAAAAAGAGGGTCAAGGATATGGCTAGATGGCAGGATCAATAAAATTAGGAGATGAGGGCAGGAAACAGAAGCTAAATGAAATAAAATCATATCTGTTGAGTTCTTGCTATATGAGTTCCCGGCCACATTTTAATAAGGAGCCTACAGATTTGAATACAGAGCTGTGACAGAGATGCCTTCCTGTTTACCAAAAACGTGTCCTGCCTTGCATTGTGTGAACTTTTGCTAGGAGGCGGCTACCTCGGGGTGCTAATTTTCCAGCTTTCCGTGTGAGGACAGGCCCATGTCTGAGTTCAGCTGAAGCAATGGGACTGGATTTGATCATCCTGTACTTTGGGCCTGGCTGATAAAAAGCCACCCACTGTTATTTCTCTCCATATTTCTTTCCACTTCTGTTGTGACTGGACCTTCTGTGTCATCAGTAACAGAGAAAAACATGACAGAAATGTTTAGATCTCAATATGAACCAATATGAGGGATAACTGTTTTGGATTAAATTGTACCCTCAATTCACATGTTGAAGCCCTAACCCCCCCATACCTCTGTATTTGGAGACAGGGCCTTTTTTTTTTTTTATTTCTGAGATATACATTTTAAAGTAATAACTAGGATTATTACTTATAACATTATACCAGAACATATAAGATTTTTAGAAATTTCATGTAATGTCTGAAACATTTATATTAACATATTTCCATACATATTTCCATACAAATACAAATATAAGATTTTTAGAAATTTCATGTAATGTCTGAAACATTTATATTAACATATTTCCATACAAATAACCCAATGAAAGTTTAGTATTAGTTGTTTTGTTTGTTTTTTTATACTGCAGGTTCTTATTAGGCATCAATTTTATACACATCAGTGTATACATGTCAATCCCAATCGCCCAATTCAGCACACCACCATCCCCACCTCACCGCAGTTTTCCCCCCTTGGTGTCCATATGTCCATTCTCTACATCTGTGAAGAGACAGGGCCTTTAAAGAGGTAATTAGGCTAAAAGGAGGTCATTAGGGTGGGCCCTAATCCAGTCTGACTGGTGTCCTTATAAGGAGAGGTGATTAGGACACAGGGAGACGGTACAGCTACACACATACAGAGGAAAGGCCAGTGAGGACACAGCAAGAAGGCAGTCGTCTGCAAGCTAAAGGAGAGAGGTCTCGGGAGAAATCAAACCTGCTGACACCTTAATCTTGGACTTCCAGCCTCCAGAACTGTGAGAAATCAAATTTCTGTTGGTTAAGCCACCCAGTCTGTGGTATTTTTTTTTTTCTGGCAACCCTAGCAGACGAATAGAGTGACCTCGGAAGCTACATGGTGAAGCTGGTAGTACCTCTGTCATCCAGGGTCCCTGAGTGACCACACGGATGAGAGTCTCACTTCCGACCTGCTCACCCTACCAGCATTGTTTTGTGCGTAAGAATTAAACCTTCCCTGTATTTGAGTCATTCTTACGTTTGGGAACTAGCTGTTAGAGCAGTTTGCTTCTCCCAACTAGTATACGTGGTTTCTTCGCACAGTAACCTTAGGATGTAGGGACAAGGATTGAGGGCTGAAATAACCGTAGTTGTGGCCTGAGGAGGAGCTGAGGACAAGGGTGACCGTTCCCTTACAAAGCAGGGGTCTAGGATTCATCAACAGGCTTAGCTCCAGTGTTCAACCCCAATGTTCTCTCTCTGCCCCTGTCTGATAATACACGTCTGCCTGTTTACTGCTTCCAGAGTTCAAAGGTCCGTTTAATGAATTAAAGAGCAGAAGTTGATGTCACCACAACAATGGGAAGCTCATTAAGGGTCTTCTTGACCAAACTTCCTGTCATGTTGGGATCTCTTCTGTGTCATCAGTAACACAGAGAGAAACATAACAGAAATGTTTAGATCTCAGTATGAGCCAATTCTAAAAAGGCTGTCACTGAAGTTGTGTGCAAGAGAGGAAAAACGAGGTGTGAAATGTATGAAGCCAGATACTAGTCTTTAGAAAATACCTCTGAATGTTATAGCCCAAATAGAAAAGAAACTTAATAGAAGTGCCCCAGATTTGGCAACAATCCTAAAAATGTACCTTATATTGCCAGTGGGGAATTGGTTTTAAGCTGAAGGAAGCACTGTTCAAAAATTATTATTTTTAATTATATTTTTATGTTTAAAATTATTTTATATTGGCGTATAGTTAACACAGATTAACAATATTAATTAACAATATTAACAAAATTATTTTATATTGGCGTATTGTTAACACAGATTAACAATACTGTGTTAGTTGCAGGTGTACAGCAAAGTGATTCAGTTATACATATACATGTCTCTATTCTTTTTCAAATTCTTTCCCCATTTAGGTTAATACAGACTGTTGAGCAGAGTTCCCTGTGCTCTACAGTAGGTCCTTTTATCTATTTTAAGTATAGGAGTGTGTACATGTCAATCCCAAACTGCCAGTTTTTCCCTCCCCTTCCCCCTCCCCCTCCCCCTCCCCCTTTGGTAACTATAAGTTTGTATTCTAAGTCTTTGAGTCTGTTTCTGTTTTGTAAATTAAAAAAATATTATTTTTAAAAATCAGTCAACTATACCAGAGGAAAAACTGATCTTGTTTCTTTAATCTCTTCACTGAAAATTATAACATCATTGCCATGTGAAGAGGCAATCGAAGAGTATGTATCCAAAGGATGTAGAGGCGGAAAAAAGTGTTATCAAGTAGGTTAATTTAAAAAACATATCTTAAAAAAGAAAGCATAAATAATAAGATCTCTACTACTAGGTTTAGCTCAAATCTGAGCTTTAAAATGTTCTTTGTGTTGAAGAATGTATGTTTGCCTCAGTGGATATTTTTTTTTTGCTATTTATAGTAAAATACAAATATTTTATTTAAAAGTGGTCACAAATGACTGAAAAAATTTTTATTATAGGAAATTCTTAAGAAAAACAATGCTTTCTTTTAAAAACAAAAACAGAAAAACAAAAAATTAAAAACATCTTTTTTATGAATTTTATAATGTTCATCATGTCTGTCAGTTGTGTTTTTTTGTTTGTTTAATTTGGAGTTTGTTGTACATTTTCTCATTATAAAAAATATTATTTTTCTAATCTAATTTTGTATTTGAAAGCATGTGCTCTTTTTCTTAAAAATACTCCCCAAAATGGTATACACTTACACTTGACGCCCAACAAAACCTGAATTTGCCCCAGTGAGAAGCCTTGGCTTGAACTCTCCTTGTGACAAGGGCCTTCCACCCCCATCCAGGGCTTTCCTTTCGGGGGGCCAGCCCAGTCAGTTCCGTGTCTGTTCTGTTGTTACTGTTGTTATTGTTTTCTTATTTGTTTTGATTTAAATGTGCTTCAAAGTTGTCATCTTCAATACAGAGAGTGGGTTCTCAAGTACTCTGCTAAAAGAAGATTTTGCGTGAGGATGTTTGTTTTTTGACCATTACTCAAAGCTAAGTAGGTCCAAGATTGGATTTGTTTATCCATGACTGTGATAATTCCTTACATTTATACTGCTTTATTTTCTCAGGTGTATTAATTAATTTGATACCCATAGCTGCTTTGTGAAAACAGAGCAGAGGGGATAGACACCATTTTTACAAGGCTTGGACTACAGAATCTAAATCAGTTGACTTGGACACACGGCTGCTTAGCAATACAGCCAGATGCAGGATGGATGCCTTTTGAGTCCCAAGTCAATGGTTTCTCTTTCAAAATGCTGTGACACTGAATCTGACTTCCCATTGCTTTTATATATCTGTGACTAATATATTATAAGAGCTCGATTACTCCATGGCGATTTAATAACTGAATAAATGAATGAATTCCACTGTGACACATTGTGTGTGTGTGTGTGTGTGTGTGTGTGTGTAATTAAATATGTATTTCCTCTATTTGTCCAACTTGAAGAAGTCTTGGATTTGAATTCTATATTGAAAGTTATACGCGTCTCTGATTCTTAGTTTCTTAATCCGAAATTAGAGTTAATAATGACTGTTTCAGAGAGTTTCTGAAGGTTAAATGAAATCACATCCATGAACTGCCTAGAACAATGGTAACTTATAGGACATGCTCACTAGACGTGAATTTCCTTCATTTTCCCATCCATTGTTACCAAAGATCTCTCTAAGTGTAGCCGTTATAGAAGTATTGTGGTCTACGACAAGCAGAAGAATAGGGGTAAATTTGGATAAGCCCATCTGTCCTTCTAGGCAGGGTTCTCGAGTATCATGTCTTGGTGATGGTGAAGCATCATGTGTCCTCAGATACTTTTCTGGCCATCTCCCTCTGTTGAACAAGACTGAACTTTGTGTCACTGTTGCAGAAAGCAGTGGATGATTTATTGGCCTTTGACCATGTAAGTGCATAGAGTTGTAGCAACTCACAGTAAACACAGTACCTACTTATTTGGGGAAAAATAAATTTAGAGTAATTTCATTTATATCTTCATTCTATAACACAGGGATACAGGGTAATATTTTTCACACACTATTTTTAGCCTTTCAAAGTACACTTATAGACATCATGCCATTTAACCATCACAAAAAGCCAGAAATGCTTTTATTTATCATTTCTGTTTACAGAAGGAAAGAGTAAAGTGAAGATCGGAGAGATCAAGACTTTTGTCCCAGCTCACACAGCTGGTAAACGTCAGGCCTGAGACTGGTATTGAACTTGCCATATGTAGTTTGTTTTTCTTTTTCCCGTAAAGGGGAGCATAGTGGAAGCAAACTGCCTGGGTTTGTAGCATAGGTCTGCATTGCCACTTGTCTGTTAAGGAAGCCTCAACATCCCCCTCTATAAAATTAGAAATAATGATGTATACCTCTGTGGCAGGCAGACCCTAGGGTGGCTCTCATGAGCCCTACCTTGTGGGCAGGGCCTATGTTTGTACTTCTATTCGGCAGAATCTGGCGAAGGTGGCAGGACAAACATGATTATGTATACATGATTATGTTACATATGATCGAAACACCAGTCTTGCAAGGAGATTTTCTCTCCTGCTAGCTTTGAAGAAGCAGGTTGCCCTGTTGTGAGTTGCTTCTAGAGAGATCCCCATGACAAGGAACTTGGGGGTAGCCTTAGGCCAACAGCCAGCAAGAAAATGAGGCCCAGTTCAACAGCCCACAAGAACTGAATGCAGCCAACAACCAAGTGAGTCAAGAGATAGATCCTTCCCCATCTAAGCCTCAGATGAGACTGCATCCCAGGCTGACACCTTGCTTGCAGTCCTGCAGAGGACCCAGCTAAGCTGGGAGATAATAAATGCATGTTGTGTTAAGCGACTAAATTTGTAGTTAAATTGTCATACCTCCGTAGATAACTAATTCACCCTAACAGAGCTGTTATAGGATTAAATCTGGTAATAGATATAAAGGCACATTGTAGCAACTCAATAAAAGTTAGTATCATCATCATGCTTTATTCTTGAAGCCAGTAAATGTAATGAGAGTTTTAGAATCATATCCTGATGTTTATGTTCTTATCTAGTCGACTATATAGTTGGCTGTATGATGCCTGTCCAATCTCCTAGAAGCTTATGGTGGTGCCTTTACGAATATCTACTCTTAGGTTTATGCATACATTTATATGTATATCTTTTCTCTAGGTATGACTGCTGCCTGAATTGTCCCTATAATTTTAGGGTCTTTAAAATGAAGCAAGCCTCAACAATATTTAAAGAAAGTAGTTCTGGTGTGGTAGCTTATCAATCAAGACATTTTGATTGCAAATGATAGAAAACCAAGTTAGATGAGGCAAATAAAAGTTTAAGAAAAATGGGAAATTTAAAAGCCTTGTAATTGGGAATGGTATGAGTAAAGCTAGGGACAGATGAAAGGGGGGGATTCAAATGCCATCAGGCATCTCTTTTCATCCTTCTTGGCCTCTCATCTCTGTTTTTCTCTGCATGTGGGTTTCATTTCTCTTTGTATGGCTTTGGAAATGGCTGCAAGCCAATATAGCTTATATATTAATAGTTCCAAGACCACAATGTCAAGAACACATTCTCTCTTAGCTTCTTCTTGAAAAGAATCCCAGAGATGAATATTACCGGCACCTCTTAGGTTCTATTCTGACACTTCAGACCAATGGATATGAGCACCATGGGCCAAGGTACACTTAGAGGTTTAGCTGATGCAACTACTCCTATCCCTGAGGGGGGTGGAACTTTTCCCAAAAGAAGGGTGGGAAGACGTGTTAACTAGACAAAACAGTGGTGTCTGGAGTTTATTTAGCAACATTTTTCTCAAGTGCCTGGAATTTGAGTATTTACTACTGGAAAACCTGATTTGGATAACATCCTCCATAAATGAGCCACTTGGCTTGCTAGTAGATGATTATGAAGCGTAAATTGACTCTACATTTCTGAGCACTTTTTTCTTACTTATTTTAATTAGGGATCCTGGAATGAAAGGCCCAGAGATTGAAATCTGAAAACAGTTAATGGTAATTCTATCTATAGCTGACCCTAATTATTTAGCTCAGTTGGCTGGAGCTGTGTGTTAATGAGGCTGATGCGGTGGGCAAATCCCTGCGCGGACCAGAAGGTTTTACTCATTGCGGAAATGTGGATTCTTCTCTTATTCTAACCTCCTTCTGAAAACACCTTCTTTGGGATGCGGGACAGAGCAAGTGAAATGATTTAGCACAATTCTATTTAGCACAGCTGGGAAAACAACGCCATAGCTACTCCTCGTGAAAGTGCTTGGTAGTCGTTTACATTTAGGAAAGGTGGCACAGTCATTTTCATAGGCGGTGCCTGATTACATCCCAGAGTTGTCGGACGTATCATTGACAAGATGTTTAGAAAGATTCCCCCTCACCCCCCACCCCATTTCAGTGAAGTCTCATCATCCCAAGCCATTCTTAGGAGAATGAATGAAGCGTATTGGAAATTTAAACAAAGATAAAGTAGTAACTGTACATGTTAAAACGATGACTATGGCAGACCTTGATTTTATTTCACAACTGGATTTGAAACTACTTTCATCTGTAGATGGGATTTTGATGCTTCTACATGAAACCAAAAATGAAGCTTTGTCTAAAGAGCAAGGCAGGGAAAAGTAACTGTGGATTTGATCAGAGTTTTATGACAAGAAAAACAACAACTGACATTTTTGGAGCTCTTCTTTGGGTCAGTTATGGTGGTAACTGATTTCCACATGTTAAAATTTATTTCCAGAACAACCTTTTCAGGCACATTATTTTATTTTCCATATTATACAGCAAAAGAAGCAGAAGCAGAATAGGTAAAAATAACTTGTTTTATGTTACATTTATGCAGAGGTTTGAACCTAGGCATTCTGAATCTAGGCCCACAGTTTTAACCACTATCTGCTAATTCTACATTGTCAGTTATCTGTCATCCCACTAATGCTTGTGATGTAATAACCAACAACATCCAGAATTCATGTTCGTAATGACATTCCTAAAATTTATAGTTTTGCATATGGGTCACTTGGTTGCAAGTAACACAATACTATTCAAACTTACTTGTCTAAATAAAAGGAGGAACTATTTTACTGGAAGAATAAAGGGACATCTCATGGAACTCAAATGCAGGACCAACAATCAAGCCTCTTACAGGGATGAGACCAGACAGCCATCAGGGGCCTGGATTCCTCTCTGTCTCTAGAACTAAGTGGTCTCTCGTCTACGTTTCTCTCTGGAGATAAGCATTTTTTTCTCTGTCTCTGTAGCCAGCTCTCTCTGGTCCTACATGTACATGGCCTCCAGTTCACACTCCCACATGATGCTTCCATTTAAGCACCAAGAGAACTTAAACCAGTATCTCCAAGAAACAAATATAGATTCCCAGAAGAAATGGGGTTTGACCAGAGGGGTGCTGTCCCTTTAAGGGCTAGAGGATGGGAGGGTTCTCCAAGAAGATGTAGGGACTTGAAAGAAACGATTGACAGAGGACATCCTTTGGCCTCATCAGCACAGTTATCCTCTGTGGAGTACTGTGATAAGTGTATTGACTGTAGAGCACCAGAAAAATGGAAATAGCGTACACTTTTTATATAGGAAGACCTAGCTTCACACTTGCAGTTCTTGACTTATTAGCTGTGCTAGCTTAGGCTGTTTTTTGGGTTTTTTAAATAAATTTATTTATTTTTTAATTTTTATTTATTTTTGGCTGTGTTGGGTCTTTGTTGCTGCAAGCGGGCTTTCTCTAGTTGCGGCGAGCGGGGGCTACTCTTCATTGCGGTGGCTTCTCTTGTTGCGGAGGAGCACGTGCTCCAGAGCGCAGGCTCAGTAGTTGTGGCACACGGGCTTAGTTGCTCCGGGGCATGTGGGACCTTCCCGGACCAGGGCACGAACCTGTGTCCTCTGCACTGGCAGGCGGATTCTCAACCGCTGTGCCACCAGGGAAGCCCTAGGCTGGTTTTATTAATGTCAATATGCTTCAATTTTGTCACCTATTAAATGCCTCTTCCAGTTGTCGGAAAATTCAATAAACTCATTAATGCAAATGCTTCCCCAACTAAACAATAAATAAATGTTCATCATTTTTATTGTAGAATAATCGATTTTATCTTAGTTTTTAAGGACTAATTTGTGTGTATATGTCTGTATATACTTGTGTATATGTCTGTATACATTTCTGTGTGTGTGTTGTACGTATTTAAGATACTATCCAATATTGTGTATACCATCAATTTTAAGAATAATTTTGGGGAGAACAAAACATAGCTAGGAAGTTAATATTGATTAATGTAAATACATTTTCCGCTCTGTAAATGCATCAGAATTGAAGAATTGTTTTAATTAAAGACTGCATTCCTCAACTTTGCCTGATGGTGTATGATTTGCTATAAGTATACAAGAGAGGGCGAGAGATACCCCTCCACTCTGACACAAGAAGCAGATTTAAGAAACTTCATCCATTTGCAGCAGAATTGATCAGAAGAAAATAGTTTTGACCCTTAAGTAACATTTCTTTTTGAAAGCTAGCAGCCTTCTGCCTCCAACGTGGAGGTTAAATCCTAATTATCTCCACAGAGAGAGTTGGTAGGGATGTTCTGACAATGGGGTGGAAAGGTCTGAGAGTGGAATTTATTTAATAGAAGCCACAGTCACTGTCTTGCAGCTGCTTCCTCTAATCAGAATCTTTTGTCTTCCAGTTCAGGTCCCCCTGTGAGGGAGCCCACATGATGGGGCACAAATCGTCTGTTCTGGGAGTTGGGAGCTCTGCCCCTTTTCCATTTTGCTCTTACTAGTTTTTCAGCCTGGGAGCCAATTTACTACATCTCCAGCCCTCAGTTTCTTCATCTATTTCAGATGCATTCCAGAGTCACCTCTGGATCTAAAATGTATTATTGATGTTCCATTTTGTACATAAAATGTATTTCATATACACTCAGGGTAACAATAGGAAAAACATCTACCCAGAAGCGTTTCCTAGGAGACAATTAATCAAAGGACTACACTCAGAGGTGAGGACAGTGCTGAATGAAGCAAGCCAGAGATGGCATCATGACCACACCTGGCCAAAGAGACGTGGGGAAGAAGTCACGCTGCTGGAGCCCGGGAGAGCTGGGCTGGGCAGGGGCAAGCAGGGCTCCAGGTAGAGTCGCAAAGAGAAGCCATCACCATCGGGGTGGTGTGACCCTTCAGAGGGAGCTGGGGAAGATAGACTCTACCTCTCTCTCCTCCTGCCCTCTGTTCTCATGTTGGTGCCTCCACGGGCCAAACACAGCTGGGAGTCAGGTGGAAAGAATGCAGGTGATGGAATCTATAGAGTGAGACCCTCAGGGAATAGAGGAGATAAGAGAAAGTCAGGGACTTGATGGAGGTGCCGGAAAGACAGTAACCGGTCTAGTCTGCCCATTCTAAGGTGTACATTATGTGGTTTTCCTCTATGTAGTATACATGAATCATCTTGCATTTGATTCATCCAGTGGCGGATAGGGATAGTATTGAGTCGAGTAGGCTGTTATCATGGCATGTTTATGTTCCATTATTTTAACAAAATCCTTACAGATCATAGTAAGAATCTTTCAGTTTCTTCATCTGTTAATGATAATCCCTAACTCACCCAATGGTAGTAATGATTAAGTGAGATAAAAATAACAATTAATCTTCACATGAACCCTATGGTGCTGGCTATGATCATTTTACAGATGAAGAAACTGAGTCACGGAGAGTTATAAAGCCATGGGAGTGAGTCAGACAAAAATGCTGGAAGACACCTGCAGAGGGAGTAATCTCTTTACTGCGATCAGGAAAAGCTTCATTACCTAGGCTGTCTATCGCTGCCATTCTGCTATCCCCTCTGTTTGTTTGCACATCACTGATGGTCAACACATTTAAAATTCCTTCATATTTGTGGCCAGGCATTTAGAAAATTCAGTGATAACCTTGCTATGAGTCACACCTTTGTCTTATTTCTTCTCGCTCAATTTAAGCCCAAGGAGACGCCACTTCTGTTTTCTGCACTCAGTCCACAGGCTGCAGTGCCTACTTGGAGATATTAGCAAACATCAGTATTGGGTCCAATACAAATCCTTCCTCTTTGTATCTGAACCCTCAAGGGGGCTCCGTTATCCTCATGTTTCTTTCTTCCTAACTCCCTGTCTGTTCCTGGAAATTAAATGTCCCCAACTCCCACACTGCCCTGTCCAGTGATTCTCTGACTTCTCAAGGACTTGCAGCCTCCCTACTCTGATGAAAAAGGCACACCTTTTGTTTCCACTGTGAAGTGTTAAGAGCAAGGTTAATTTCCATGTAAGTTCCCTGTTTGCTTCAGAATCTTTCAGTGGTTTCACCCATTTTCTCATGCTTCTTGCTTGTGTCACATGTGCTCACAGCTACTCTCTTCACCTGTGTATTTGATTTTACCCATCACTCACGTGTGGGCGATTGTTACCAAGTGCCACTAGGACTGCTCACTGCATGACAGGCCAATAAGTTGAGAGATGAGTTGTTGGGCTAAGGAATAGCGCCTTTATTCAGAAAGCCAGCAGACCAAGGTGGTGGACTACTGTCCCAAAGAACCATCTTCCCGGAGTTAGAATTCAGGCTTCTTTGATACTAAAAGGGGAAGGGGGTGTGGTCGGTTGTTGCAAACCTCTTGGTGTTGGAATCCTTTGTTCTTGCAGCTCTCTGTTTAGTTCAGGTCCAGACTTCCCTGTAAACCTGCAACAAGACAAATGTTATTCTCTGTTCTGCAACTCTTTATCTTTATATAAATGGAAACCTGTTACCCCCTTCAAGATCAGAGCCTTGAGAATGGGCTCTTCTATATATTTCAGGCTCTAGGCAACATTCTTAACTTGTAGCAAAAGCAATAGAATGCAAAGGTGAAAGTAAAAGAAACAGATCCCATATTGATCCTCCCTATTACAGGGAATGCTGTGAATCCCTGCCGTCTAACATTGTTTCTGTCCTCCTGGTATAACTCCTCTATGTCCACAAATATTTCTTTATCTTCCCTGCCTGAACAAATAGTAAATATTTAAAAAATTAACTAAATTTTCTTTAACTTTTATAATAAATTTTCTTCAAGCTGTTCCCATTTCTCCCCTTTCTTTAGAGTTTCCTACACCAAGTGACCCGGTTTCCTACCACCCACCCACTGCTCACACTCTGAGAACCTACTTTCTTTTACAAATTACTTTCTCAAAGTTTATCTGTTAATCACCAGAATCACTTAATCCACACACATCACCTTATTTCACCTCCTTGGTTCACACTGTGAACCACCCATTTCTCCCTTTGTCCTTGGATTCTAAAACACAAAACACTCCTACTTTTCCCTTTCTCATTTCTCCCTTCTTTGCTGAGTACCCCTCTTGCATTTCCCAAACTAGATATCCTTCTCAGCATAGCACTGCCAGGCTAATTTTCCCAAGTAATTGAAATTCCTAAACTTTGATCATGTCGCTTCACACTTAAAGCAAAAACAAAACAAAATGAACAAACAAAACACAAGCAAATAGAAAACTTTCAGCAATGTATCAATCTAAACAAATGGAAGGTAACTTTTCATTTTGGTGGTCAATTTCATTTACATTTCAGCTCCAGGTCACTTTCTTAGCATTTCTCTCTCTGTCCTTCTACACACAGAGACACTCACTGTTATAAATATAGACCTCCATTTTTAAAACCTTTCCTTATATAGAATTTATTTCCTCTTCTGATGTCGTCTGTATCGTTCAGGCTAGGCTTGGCTCTAGTAACAAACACCCCCAAATCACAGTGCTTTTACACTGGGAAAGTTTCTTTTTTTTTTAAAATACATTTATTTATTTATTTATTTTTGGCATCATTGGGTCTCCGTTGCTGCTCGTGGGCTTTTCTCCAGTTGCAGAGAGTGGGGGCTACTCTTTGTTGCAGTGTGCAGGCTTCTCATTGCAGTGGCCTCTCTTGTTGTGGAGCACGGGCTCTAGGCACGCAGGCTCAGTAGTTGTGGCTCACGGGCTCTAGGCGTGCGGGCGTCAGTAGTTGTGGCTCATGGGCTCAGTTGCACTGAGTCATGTGGAATCTCCCCGGGCCAGGGCTTGAACCCATGTCTCCTGCATTGGCAGGCAGATTCTTAACCACTGTGCCACCTGGGAAGTCCTACACAGGGAAAGTTTATTTGTCATTCTTGAGGATTCATGTGACACAACAGAGCAGCTTTTCTCCTTGAAGTTATTCAGCAATGCTTTCTACCAACTCTTTCTCTGTGATGGAATCAGG
This sequence comes from Balaenoptera acutorostrata, assembly GCF_949987535.1. NCBI lineage: Eukaryota > Metazoa > Chordata > Mammalia > Artiodactyla > Balaenopteridae > Balaenoptera > Balaenoptera acutorostrata. The sequence continues at coordinate 6,055,154 of NC_080067.1, forward strand.
TTATACAAGGGCTTTCACTGCCTCAGCCTGGGTATCAGATGCACTTGCATATGTTTTTCATTGGCTGGAGTGAATCTGATAGCCATGGCTCACTGCCATGTGCTGGGAGTATAGTCTACTCTGCATAGAATCCTTCTACTATCTTTGCCATTGAAACAGCACCTACCTGTGAAGGCCTCTGTCAAATATCACTATCTCAGTTAATCTTTCTTCAATATTCATATCACCTTCCCATCAACTAGGTAAATATCCACAGACTTTAAAAAACTTTCTTAGTTGTGTGTGGTTAAAAAATTCAAATACTGGAGAATAAACACTGAAAAGTACAGACCAATCCCTACCCACACCCTGGAATCCCACTTTCTAGAGACAATTGATCACGACTTGTACTCTTTGATTATATTTTGATAATTTTAATGTATGTAATTGTGGCTTTGCATGTATAGTTTTAACCAAATGGAATCATATTAGACATATTGTTCTGTACTTTGCTGGGGTTACATTTTATGTTTGAGTTTTCTTCTCCATTAGCTCATAGAGAACTAGCTCATTCTTTTTCACACATAAAATAGTATCTGTATTGATATAATACAATTTATGTTATGTCATCCTATAAAGGAAAACTTATTTTACCAGTTTTGGACTGTTACAAAAACTGCCATTGTCATCATTAATGTACATAAAAAATTGAACACATATAGGAGAATATCTTTATGAGAAATTACTAGAAGCAAAATTGTTGGTTCTGAGGGGACAGGTACTTTTCACTGGAAAGACAGTGCCAAATCCTGACCCCTCGAAATGAAACGAAACTGTGGAACTGATTTACATCCCTACCAGCTATGTGCAAAAATGTTGTTTTCTTACCTCTTACCACTCTAGATATTATCAACCTTTTCATCACTTAATTTAGTTGTATGCTTCTTGAAGAGAGGCTCTTCATTATCCATCTTTTGGTCTTCTCTGTTGCTTGGTACATAGAAACTATTCGATTTTATTTAATTTATTTTTATTTTTGTAATTGAATGTGATTGTATTTAAGCTGGACCCTGAGTGATAGTATGTTTGTTTGAGGTAAAGATACAGGCAGGGTATTCCTGGTATTGACAGAGCCATCAAAGACAGGAGCTGCCGGGGGTAAGCTGGGTTTATCTCAACAGTAAACATCTTTTTTGTCTGCAGATGTAAGTGTCATGGAGGACAAGTAGTGGAGGAGAACGTTATGATCATTTTTCTGTGACCCTTGAATATGCGCTGAGTTCTGTTTTAATACTTTAGAAAAAGCAATAAGCAGGGAAGCAGGAGACCTAAGTTCTGCTCCTGGTTTTCCTCCTAACTGACCCTGGGCTGGTATTTGTGCCTCTAGTACTACATTGTCTTGTCTCTGAAGAGTTCCATTTTCCATCCATTTTTTTCCATCACTTTTGTCCACCCGCCAAGGTGTTCTAGACAGTTTATTAGTAGCTCTGGGTACAACAGTGAATAAGGTCTCTGAACATAAAATATCATGGAGAACAGGGACGAAACGAAGAGATCATTATAATATCGTGGGCGCTCTCCAAATGGGGATGTGTAAGGATGCCTGGGCACCCTTAGTTGGAGCATCTCATTACCCTGTATGGGCTGATCTGTTCAAGCTTGCTGGAGGAAGGGACAGCTGCAATCCTCTTAAGGGTCAGATGCGTCTTACAGGTCACTAATGACTGCAGTTACCCGGCATGGTAGGGAGCACAGCATCTCTGGATGCTTGTGAACAAAAATGATGTGATCATTCCTAACGTTCTATAAATAATTAGCATTAAATTTTGCTTTCTTTAACTGGTTTCACATTTAGCAACCTTATAAAAGTGAAGCATCTGCTCTAATCCAGACTTGTGAGTACTAGTATATGTTGCTTTTTAGAGACTTTCATTTACAAAGGAGGCCAGATGCTTTTCTTAACTCCCCAGTCCTCGTCCCCAGGGGTTTTCTCCATTCTGGGAGAGCAGCCTCCAAATTTATATGTTACTTTTTACTCTTGAGGTTTCCTTGTTACACTTTGTGCTAATCAATTGGAAGTATTCAGGCTAATGAATTTGCACAAATGGCCTCATTAGCTGGAGTTTTTATCTTTCTGGAGGTTTTGAATGTTTTACTTTATTCATGCAAATGAGTCAGCAGGAAAAATTCAGATCTGTCTTCGTCCGCGGTTTATCATCTTTTTTTCTAAAGTGAAAAATCTTTCGGGTTTACACTGAGGAACTGATCTCAAATATGTACCTTATAAATAACTTGGTTATTCAGCCAGTGTAATATATGGATTCAACTACATTTTGTAAAATCGTTTGTGGGTTTTTAAATAATTATTATTATTTTAATTTTTATCAATGTTAGTCACATACATGGTAATAGTAATAATGATAAAATGCTCCTAAGAAATAACACCAACAATAAAAATAATAAGTATTCCCTCGGTTTCTACTACAACTTTCTATATTCAGGAGAATATCAAGATTTCCTTTTTTTCTCAAACTCCCATTACTCAGATGCGGGCTCTGTAGGATTAATCTTTCATTTTCTTATCTTTTCATCTCTTGTTCATACCTTTGGCTTGTTTTTGTTTTTTATTTTTAATTTTGAGGTTATATTCTCGAGTTTAACATTTTTGACTGCATTTTGCATGTATATGTCCTTATTTATAATTTCTCAGGGATTTTTCTTGCATTTGAATATTCCTTTTTAACGGCATCTTCTAATTTAATGCATGAATATATTCTGTTATCTATCATGGAAATTAAATGTTTTTCAATTCCCTGCACTGCTCCTGTTTCCTCTGCATTTCCTGTGTGGGGGTGTGTGTGTGTGCATTTGTGTGTGTGTGTGTTTAGTTTTTGTTTTTGTTTAGAGCTCTGTCTTCCATGTTGGAAGGTTTTCTCAAATGTCTCATGATCGTCATCTTTAAATTCATTTTCAAGAGTAAATCATGGAAAGGCTAATTTGATGCCTTGTGTGAATGGTGGTGGTAAGGTCAGCAATGTAGGGTGATAAGACTGAGTTATTTTTTGTTGGAAGGCTCTAACATAACTCTTATTTTGGAGCTTCCGGATGTTATTGGGAGGCCCCATTTAATCTTTTCTCTGGTGGCTGTAACAGATTGCTCATTTCTGCATTGCTGTTCAGTAGAACTGTCTGTTCTGTGATGACAGGCATGTCCTATACCTGGGCTGTCTGGTGCAGTGACCACGGGCCACATGTAGCTGTTCAACTCTTGGAAGGTGACTGCTGCAATTAAAGAACTGGGTTTTTATTTTATTTAATTTCCATCTGGCCAATAGCTACCGCATTTGACGACATAGACCTAGATGTTGGGAGGAAGACTGGAAACTTTCAGTTATTTTATTGATCTTTACTAAACTCCAATTTAGTCAATTACTTCTCTCCAAATGACTACTGGGTTTGATATCTTCTGGTCTTGAACATTTCCAGAAAATATACCTCTTACCTCCTGTGGTGATGGATCAAGAGTCAGCATGAAATAGGAAATGGAGGTGGGACCTGCACGTGTAATCGTTCCTTGGAAAGTACCTAATGCTTTTAGAGCCCCAAGTGTCACCCCCCAAGACACTGGGTGTCCCAAATACTGATGCTTACTGTGACTCTGAGGGGTAAATCAGATTGATTTTTTTTGTTCTCTTTCTTGAAGTCTAGACTTCATCTTTTTTTGCTTTGTTCTATATCTATATTTGTTCTATGTTCACGCCATAAATATCGCGTGTTGATTCTGGTTCTCGTGTTCCTTGAATTTTTTCAGATGGTAAATCAAAGGAGAAAGGGTCAGAAATTTACCTATCCCCCATCTTATGGTAGAGCTGTTTCACCTTCCACTTGAATTCATTTTGATTCCATAAAATAATGCTTTGTTATTTGACTTTTGTCAAATATTCAGTTTAGAAATTGTGCCAACCACCTTAGAAATTCAAATTTCTTAAGATTTTAATATCTCGAGTCTTAAAAACTTGATCATTTACCAACATGTTGCATAGGAATTCATAGTATCAGTCCAGACCTATCCAAAACAATAATCCATATTGGGTTAGAAAATCTTATTTAATTACCATGTTTTCATTTTTTCTTTAAAAAAAGCAATAAAATAAATAATTGACACATATATTTTATGAGTAAATATAATTTAGTTTATTATGAAATTGATGTTTTAAAATTGTACAGTAAAATAAAAATAAGGCATATTGGATCCAATAATTCGTCTTTTCAAAAATTGGTATATTATACTGATATGAATGATTTTATATCAATTGACTTTATATAACTGATATTAGTCAATATGATTGATTATATCATCTTAAAGAAAAAAGTCAAAATCAGGTTAGAAGCCCTTATTTGGACGTTTTTAAAATTGGAAAAAGGCACGGGTATATATCAAAATAGAAATGCTGAACTGTTAGAAATCAAAAACCCTGAAGACTACTATTTTCCTTCAGGTTATGGACTTTTGGGGCAGCCTTAGATATTTGTTCTACATACAGTGTGACTTTAAGTAAATACGCTCTCTGGGCATCATTTTCCTCATCTGTAAAACAGGAATAATAACAACAAACTTCAGATTTGTACAGTGAATGAGCGTTACAGTCAGCACATTATCATGCGTGGGAGATATTCTAGTTAACCTGGAGAAGTCATCTCCTATGCAGACGTTGGAGGAAACGCTTAGGCAACTCTGGAAAACCTTTGGTTTTAAAAATGTAAAATGCAAACTTCACGTTTAATGTTTTTTTGTTACCACACGTCACCTGCCCATTCACTAGCTGTGTGTTGGGTATTTGGTATTTGCAAGCACTAAACTTATCCCTTACAGAACCTTTCCAGAATCCTTTCTCAATTTCTCACTATTCTCACATCTGCAATTAACAACATTTCAACCAGGTCTGTAAAATGACTTGCCCTCCGTTTGCTATAAGAGGGCTGGATGTTTGTCTGTAATGGGAACCAGCGTTTCTTTAACAGTGACCTCCTGTAGAAAAGTTGATGTGTGACCCGATTCACATTAAAAAAAATAGTTGAAGTTCATTTAGAAATCACTACCTTTCCTAGGGGAATTCTCTTCAGCCACTTTTATAAACACACCATTGGAAATCGTTTTGAACATGGTGGGTAGACTCAAGGACGCCTTGCTCCATTGAGGTCAGTCATGTACAGAATCCCTACTTAAGATTTTTCTGAACACTAGACAGCATAGTGAACTTGTCTGGACTCATTAAAGAACTTGAATAAATAATACATAATTTTGAAATTGAACAGATCTGTATTTGCCTGAGAAGCCAGAGAAACTCTGCCGAAACTTGGCGTGTTATATCAGAAATTTGTATTCATCTTTCAAGTCCACAAATATCTATTTATGTTACCTAAGTCACAGTACCTAGTTTGTGCTTTAAACTAAGGCACATAAATTCATATAGTCATAAATTCACTAAGGGCATAAATAGATGCTTGAGGTTTTTTTTTTTTTCTTCCAGGATCCAAGTCGATGGAAATTGAGACTCCAGTTTTTTGTCTGTTGGGCAGAAATCTCACTTTCTTCAGTTTTGAGCAATGACATTGCTCCACTGTCATTAAATCCAATTATAGAATTTGGTCCAGTTATATTGTGTATTCACATTGAAGTGATCCATTTGAGAATATGTTATACAGTAATTGCCAGCTCTTTCTCCTACATTTCCTTCTTAATGACCAAGCTTAAAATGCTTCTATGTGTTCTAAAATTATTATTGTGGATTTTCCTCCCATTAAGCTAAAAGCTCCATGTCTGTAGTTCTCTACTATTGTCTGTCCTTACCTTTTTGAAACATCATTTTAAATATAGAATTTAAAAATTATTTAGGAATGAGATGTGTGTAATGTATAGTTTTATCCATATAAAATATTAAGCTAAATATATCCTTATAGATATTAAGTTTGAAAAGGATGAAAAAATCAGCACTTATTTCCAAGCCTGATTTCTCTAAGACTCTCATGGTTATCTTTGATCATAAATAATTCAGCCCCTCATGAATTATTATAAATGTATTTGCTAAAAGGTGTTCTATAAAGTAGTAGTGGTTTTTTTTTTAAGGTGGCATGTGAATCAGTAGGTATCTTGCTATTCCCATTTAATTCTTCCATTTTGATCTCAGACATTCTTCTAGTTCACCTTTTGTTTTTCATCACTCATTAAATGTTACCTGGACCATTGTAGAAACATATCTTAGTTTCTGCGTCTTCTCCTTTCTTCCCTACTCAACCATCTCTCCACAGGAGCATTGGAGTAAACTTTCTAAAGACCGTCTATGATGCCATGCCCAGCCATTCACAAACACATTGAGGACCTTTGGTGAGCTTAACTTAAAACCACCAACTCCAGATAAATCACAAGAGGCTCAGTTGGCTGAAAAGCTTTGCTACCTCTATTGCATTTTTATGTGCTGTTGCCTTGTCTGATGTACCTCCCACCAATACTTTCATTCGTATGGTCCTACCCAACTCTCAAGTCCAAGCTTCAAAGCCATTTTCCACGGAAATCTTCCTCCTTTACTCCTATCAGAAATGGTTCTCATGTTTCTCTTTCTCCCTTCCAAACTCCTATGCCATTTTAATTTGTATGTTGTTTGTTCCTCTGTATGCATTCTCTTTGTAAGTTTTATGGGAGTAGATATCTCATTTTTCTTTACACACTCATTTTGAATAACAGCTTCTAGCTCACATAAGTTGAATACCGATACAGGAATTTTGCTTCTTCTTTTTTTTAATGGTTGACTCCAATTTTATTTTATTTTTAATGAAGTATAGTTGATTTACAATGTTGTGTTGGTTTCAGGTACAGAGCAAAGTGATTCATTTATACACATATATATATATATAAATATATATTCTTTTTCACAGTCTTTTCCCTTATAGGTTATTACAAAATACTGAGTAGAGTTGCCTGTGCTATACAGTAGGTCCTTGTTGTTTATCTATTTTATCTAGAGTAGTGTGTATATGTTAATCCCAAACTCCTAATTTATCCCTCCCCACCCCTTGCTATCCCCTTTGGTAACCATAAGTTTGTCTTCTATGTCTGTGGCTCTGTTTCTGTTCTGTAAATAAGTTCATTTGTATCATTTTTTTAGATTCCACATACAAGTGATACCATACAATGTTTGTCTTTCTTCTTCTATTTAATAAATATCAACGTGGCGTGTATTGCACACGTTCACATGATAACACTACTTGAAGATAACCTTTATGAGTGTTCCCAAAGAAAAGAAATGAAGCCACTCATTAATTAGGTTATAAATTACAACTATTTGACTAAACCTTGAACTGAAACATAGCTTTATTTTTAAAGCAAGCCCTAATTAAAATAATTAATTAATTCAAATACCTTGTTTTTAGGTCAGCCGTCAAAATCTTTTTCAAATCTGAGTACACCAACTATTGACTATCATATTATACAGCATCAAGATCGTTGGCATACTCTGACACCCAGAAAAACATAGGGAAAACTAGCATAACTAGTATAAAAGTAAAACTTGCAATGCCTCAGAGTATATTAGCAAAGGACTAATTCTCAGACTGAATTAGTAGTTTTCAGATCTGGAAGTGGGAAGAAAAGTCAAAAAGTATGTCACGGGGCTGGTACTCTGTTTTTCCTTCCATCATTAACTTTCACTGTAGCTCTTACCTATGAAGAGAAAAGAAAAGGTGAGGGTGGGAAGGACTCAAATCTCCTCGATAGCACTTCTGATTATATTATACCCCAGGCTTCCATTTCCTTATAGTATCACGTGAAAACAATCAAAGGATGTTTGATGGATTAAAAATCTATCTTCTGACTGCATCATCCAGCTTGTGGACTATTTGAAAACGAGACCAAGAGTCTCCCAAAGAAAGTAAGGTCCCCTCTTACCCAGCTCTGTAAACTGAATAGTGTGGTTTGTGACTTTTAAATATTTGCTATGTCATTTTATTTATCCTTTTAATTTTGTTAGAAAATTACTAAAGTGTCTGTCAGTAAATTATTCTCAAACTCAAATTACCCACTCCCCTACTTGCACTTGCTAAAACGGAACTCAGAACCACTTTGAATAACTTTCTTTCCGGTGTCAAATCTTTTTTTTTTTTTAAATGAAAAGGTGATGGAGAGTTTCTATGAACTTTTGCAGCTAAATGTTGATTATGTTTCTGTCAAAGCTGCCAAATGGCTGGTTCTTATGACTGGAAAAATAAAAATTCCTTCACATTGTGAAAGTGCACTGATATCTGTGCCTCTAGATTGATATTTTTAGAAGAGACTGAATGCCCAGTTAGGTATCGTGCATGTTTTTGGTGCAAAACCGCTGCAGGCTGACGGATTGGAGGCTGATGTTTCATGTATTCATGGAAGATCACTTCACGCTCATCTTCTTTACTTTGTCTTTCTTGGTCTAGAAGGTTTATGTCTGAAGACAGGTTAGTTTGCTTCACCAAGAGAGTTTTATCATTATTTCTGCTTCTCTATAATCACGTTGGTTGGAAAAGAATGATTCAGCTGAGAATGATGTGCTCCTCTGTGGGGAAGGAGGGCTGCCGTTGGGTGGTTCACATTTAACATAGTGTCCTGGGATAGAGGAGAAAACTAAAGAAATTGGAAACTTCTAGAGGTGGTCTGGAAGTCAATATTGCTCAGGTAGTAGGTACCCCATTTTCCTGTTTTACGTATATATGGGTTCCTGGAGCCAGGTGTGCCAAAGTAAAGACCGTACATGAATAATAGGGCTTGGAGGATGAAAAAAAAAGCCAAACAAAGGTGAGATGTCTCATTGCTAAGAGGGCCCCAAAGATTGACCACTGCAGGCATCTATCGGGCCTGGAACAACCAAGAACCAAGCCTACAGGTGAGCTGTATTCTTGTCCCTGGGAGACATGGTGGGTGGGGCTCAAGTATAAGGCTGTCTGATGGAACTGCCAAAGCTCCCTGGGGTCTGTGAGCAGTGATAAGTGAACTTCCCAGAGTTCCTCCTTACGTTCCAAGTTCTATCAAGACAAATGTACCTTTTTTAAGCCTGGGTTAGAGAGTGTCACAACTACTTAATTATTTCATATTGGTTATTCCAGTTTAGGGCATTTAATTAGCTGTTGGTTTTACCTGTGGTAACAAATGAGTAGTTTAACTGTGCACTGCATTGATTGACTATATGATACATAGGTATGTGTGTATGTCTGTGCATTTTAAAAAATGTGTATGTAATTATCTTTATAGTTCAATAGCTAATTTTAAAGGGCAGTCATGACATCCTAGGTCATGTATTTATTTTGCATCTTCTTTTTATGGGTCATGGCTAGAAGGTTTGAATGACATTATAAATGAACATAGGATTAAACAAAATGAAAAGTTTTAAGATAACTTGCCGGGTATAGGACAAGACAGAGGGAATCCTCCAATTTAAGACTGGCTTATGTTTTTCTCCAAATTTTATGTGTGTCAGATTGAACATTAAGCTTAAAATGTCCAGTTACTATGTCGTGACCGCTTAAAGCGCTTGTGCTGGAAATTGTCCATTCTCCACCCAGGTCCTCTCCATCCCCTTGACTGTATCTGTGTGCCTGTCCCAGCTTTGGCGTGCTTTTGTTTCCTACACGCTGAACTTTTGACTCTTCTTCATAAAAGAGCCATTGGGGTACTAGACCCCAGGCAGAGAACCAGAAGGCTCTGGAAGTTTAAGATGCCCTTGGTAGGTCCTTAGCAATGATGGACAAATGTGGGAATATGCAAGCCTAGCTCCCTTACCTTGGGTCAGGACACACTGTGGCAAAGCCTGTACTCCAGAGACCCTTGTAGGATCAGGCTGAAGCCATTCTCCACTGGCAGGGCCTGAAATCACACTATCGATTGTCTTCTTTCCTTTCTCTGTCCTGCTTCCCCTGCAAGTTTACTGGTTTCTCCTAGGAGCATGTCTTTAAAAATCACTTGTACAGTATAATCTTTATCTCAGAATCTGCTTCTGGGAAAACAAACCTAAGACAGGTCTTTTCTAAAACAAAGTTGCACAGCCTTTATCTGTTGGCTACCTGTAGTTCCTATTTGTCATTCTACACTTTGATGAGGATGCTACAATCATGGCAAATCCAGAGGACAAATCCACACTGCAAAACACCTGACTGATCTCGGCAGTTCTGGTGTTGAGTATTACATTGAAACCTATGTGGTTTTCATTGATAAAAGAACAACTTCTGAGCACTGCTGAAATGAAGCCACCCCACCATGCAAAATCCCTGTCTTCTGGAGTTGCTTCTTATCTTCTACTACCAGTGTTCTACTGGGACAGCAAGTCTAGTGAAAAGCTATCTGTGTTCTGTCTCCTTGGAATGGTACTGCTTTAACTATTTCACCTCCACCCCCTGCATGTTAAGCGCTCAACTGAGAAGCCAGGATTTAGACGGTAAGCAGCAGCAGGGGTAGGTCTTCATGGTAGGATAAACCCATCAGAAAGGCTCTTGGCTCAGGCCAGTGCCCTGGCATTTTGTTTTCTCCTTTTAAAACTCTTTTTTTTTTTTTTTTTTTCCTTTTTCTTCCTGCAGTTTTCTGGAGCTAACTTATTTTTTTGGCCTCTCTCTTTTCTTTGTCAGTAGTTTCAGATCACATTTTCTTTCCTGTTTTCCATTGTGATTTTTAAACAAAGCCTATAATATATTCCTAGGGACCCAGAAGCAAAAATAAGCTCTGTTCAAGATTTTAAAATACATTGTACATGTGTACGTGTGGATGTGTGCACATCTTTTTGGCATGGGGTGGGGATTGTGTTTAGGAGGAGAGATTTACTACGAATACTAAAAGCAAGGGATGGCATGAAGGGCATTTTGCTTTACTTAGGTGCCCCTTCCCCATCCTTATTTTTATTTATTTATTTATTTTATTCAGTTAAACTCATTTAAAAAGATGGAACTTTGTTCACAAAGGTTAGAATAAGAGTCATTTACATTTCAGAAGTTGTTTTGGATGTTTTGGCCCAGAGTGGGGTCTAGTCCAAGGGTGAAGACAGCAAGACAAAAGATTTGTCTGGGAAGTGAGGTAAGGGAAGGGGAGCCAGAATCATTGCTAAGATCACCACTGAGGGAGCCAGGGGAGGTGGGAAGGATGGAGAAAAGGCAGACCCTTGGTCACCCCATCCCAACGCTACTGCATTGGTCCCTCCTTTAAAGGGAGATAACCATTGCAAAATGACAAGTGCAATTGGGTCAAGAGAGCTCAAGCAAGACTAGTTGGGAGTAACCAGAAAAAAAGGGGAGATTGGAAACATACTACCTGAGCTGGAGGAAAAGGCATGATGTGACCTGGAGCTACCATCCTGTGGTGGCTTTAGATGTGTGCATGACACTCTGAGGTCAGGCAGGGATCTGCCTTGCTTGGTGTCATTTCACAGCCGGACAGCAGCTTGCGGTGCGGCCCTATTTCAGCCCTTGTTGTTCCTCAGCCAGTATGGGGGACTAGAAAAGGGCCTACTTAAGAGATGCACCTTTTCATTTGATTTAGATCAATGAATGGCTTTATGTTCTGGAATGCTTTTCCCTTGTGGAAGTTTTGTACTTTGACTGACAGATTCCAACTGCTTTCTACTTAGAAGAAGATGGAATAGGTTTTATTCTTGAAAGGTACCTGTTGCTGGGATTTGAAATCTTAAAATAGAAGCTGCCATTCCTTTCACATCTAAAAGATCTGACTTGAGAACTGGAGTTTGAGCAAACTAAAGCTTTACTGCAGATAAACATTTTTTACGTTTTTTTCCCCAAAGTAGAAAATTACACATAATGCAATAATTGATTTTTGCCAAGAAGAAAAAAATAAGAAAGAGGGAGATCTTCCTGAGAAAATATAAATCCTATTATAGAGGACACAGTGAAAAGAGGAAAATATAAGACACATCGATATATGGCCATCTACAGCAATCATCAACTTGCTTCTCTTGATATTTATTTTTAATTTTAAAAGTAGTCACAAGGACACTAAATTGTAATAGATAAATAAGTCATCAAATTGGAACACAGATGGAATAGTGGAGAATGGTATCATTTAAGGAAAGAGCAGAGGAACAGGATTGTCATAGAATTTTTAGAGAAGCTGCAAGAGTGTGGGAACTAAGCAGGAAAACTACATGAGGGTTTCATTTGCTTCACATAAGTCAAGAAAACTGCGAATAATCATAAGTGGTAATTATGAGAATTTCTTATGTGCCAGAAAATATACTAATTGAGTCCTTTGCAAATATAATCTCCCTTGACCTCCCACAATATACCTATATGTCACCTGTTATTATCTTAATTATAAATACTTAGGCTTAAAGAGGTGAATTAACTTGTGTCATATCTCACCACTAGTCAGAGTTGGGAGGCTTGAGCGGCTGGTAAAAATAAACAGTAATAATCAGAAGAGCTAAGAATTCAGATGTTTGATTGATCTATGATGGGAATTTTATATTAAAAAATGTAATGGCAGTATAGTGGAACAAGGGAGACAGGAAAGCCATTGATATGAAATGTTTTAGGCTAGGTATTGGAGAAGGAGGTACAACTAGTGAGAACTAGAGTTTTGAAGGAATACATGAAAAAGAAAAAAACAACAACGGAATAGAACTCAGAGAAGCTTGTAGACAGAGTGAATGATGTATTTAAGATTTGAGAGACAGTGAAGTTCCTGGTAAACCAAGGTTTAAGGTGTAACTCTAAGACTAGATTAATACTAAATTAATTCGTGTGTGTTTTCTCTATATGAGGACAACATAGTCAACATTTATGAGTACCTAGTAAGCTCATTTATGTTCATATTAGACTTCATATGGTTGGCTTTTAAAACTAAACGTTGATTATCGTAGTATTTAATCATATAATCAACTCACTAAAGGTAAGTCTGGGTGAATAATGATTTTAGAAATCTATTATATTTCTTTCACTTCACTCTATTTTCTTAACCTTTCAGTGATTCCTCCTTCGCCCCAAGAGGTATTTAGGAACAAATAGACCCTTCATTTCCTTTTGGTTAGATAAAAGAGAACATTGTTTCACCAGTGACTCTGCCTCCTCAGTGAAGAAATTTACCATGTGGGAATTCAGTTTATTACAATGTAATTCAAAGAGGATGTGAACAGACTCAAGAAACATTTTTCATACTTATTTTGCTGAGTTGCCACGCCTAGCATGGGATGTTAAGATGCTGGATACATATTTAAAATTTTAATTTACTTCTAAAAAGTATAGTGAGTTGAGATTCATTTGAATATTTTGTGTTTAGTTTATCTCCTTGATGAGATAGAGATATAGACAGCTTTACAGAGCTTCAAGGGGGCTCCAACAGACCATTGCTGCCCCTCTCCATCCCCAAATGAAGAAAAAGAAATGGAAGGAGTAAAAATTGCCTCCACTTCATTAATTTTAATTCACTTAAATTCCTAGTAGTATTAGCCATTTTTCATGATTCTCCAGCACAAAAGTCCAATAGATAAAAACAATATAATTCATTTTTTATGGTGCATTTTTGAAGGTTCATTGTAAACATATTTCATAAACTTTTTTTTTAGTGAAATACTTGATGTCTAGAAATATACTGCTATAGTATGTAAATTCTAAAGCTTAATATACAGTAAACATCATGTACTTCCTATTCAGCCTAAGATATTGAACATTTTAACTTCTAAAGTAATTTGCTCTTTTTTCCTGCCTTTTGATCACAGGTTTCCAGTATCAAAAATGTTTTATTCATCAGTCCCGTGTTTTACTGTATTGTTTCAGCCCCTAAGGACATGCCCTTAAATAAAGGATGATTTAGTTCTGCTTGTTTTTTGGCATCACAGAAATATCACTGTATATATGTATCTCCTCTGTTACTTATCTCTCCAATCAGAGCCATGTCTCTGCGATCCGTGCCTGCTGACATATTTAGCTGTACTTCGGTTCTTAGCATGCTGTATGGCTAATGCAGTTATGAGTAGACCATAGGGCATAGCTAGGTCTATTCTACTGCAGATGGATGTCTGGATCCATGTTTCTGCTATTGTAAGGTCTGTTCCTATTAACTCTCTTGCATATGCCTACTTGTGCAGAGACACATGAGTTTCTCTAGAGTCTGTTGCTAGGAATGGGTCTTACAGTTCTGGGGTCTCATCTTCAGTATAAGTTCTTCAAAACTGGTACCTGTTTTGATCCCACCTGAGTGTATAAGGATTCTTTTTGGTCTACATTTTTTTCAAATGGTTGGTGCTATTGCACGTTTTTTAAAAATTTATGTCAATTTCTTGGGTTAAAAAATAGAATCCTAGAGTAATTTTGTGTTTTCAAAAATGTTCCAGAATACTGACGGAGTTGATCAAGTTTTATATATTTATTGGTTATTTATTTTTCTTTTTCTGTGAAATACCCATTTTCTGTTAGGTTATGGTTGTTTCTTACTGAATGGTTAGAATTCTTTATCTATTAAGGCTATTAATCCTTTGTAAGACTTGTGACTTGTCTTTTTGCTGTCTTTACAGTGACCTTTGATGAGCAAATGTGCTTAGTTTCAAAGTTATTTGAACTTGTTTTGACTTAAGTAAAAAAAATTTTTCCTACCTTAAGGCCATTACAATATGTCTTCTTAAAGGTAAAGTTTTGCCTTTCACAGTTAAGTCTATAATCTACAGGAGATTAGATTTTGTGTATAGTATGAGGTGGAAATCCAGTTTCATCTTTTTGCCATAAAGGTAAACAAATGCTCCAGCTCATTCATTGATTTGTCCTTTCTGTCTCCACCACACGACACGTGGTGGCGTGTCTGCCTCAGCTATGCACCCTCTTGAGGGTCTTTGCCCTTGCTTTGCCCTCTGACTGAATTGCTCTCCCCTCTGGTGGCTATGTGTTCCTTTCCTCACCTCCTTCAGGCTTTTTCTCTCCACTTTTCAGTGAGACCACATCCATTTGCATTTAAAAACCGACGCTTCCCCAAATTTATGCAATCCCTCTTCCCTGCTTTATTTTTCTCCATCACTCTTATGTCTATTTGAATTTGTTTATCTTGTCTTATTCATTTCATTGTGTATCCCCTCCCCGCCCCCACTATATGCACAATGCAGAGAAAGGATATTTTTCTGTTTTGTTTACTGTGGGAACCCCAGCTCCTAGAAAATGCCTGGAACTTAATCAGCGCCCAGTAATACATATTGAGTGAGTGGATGAATGAGCACATTCCATTTTGAAAATGGATCTGTTAATGGGCTTTCAGACTGATTCATTGGTCTGTTTCTTTTTCTCTGGGTAAGGACCATTGTCTTAACCTACAACTTTACTATAAGTTTTGAGGTCTGATAGGACATGGTCTCTCCATGTTCTCATTCTTTAAGAGTGGTTTGTGTATTCTTGACAATTTCCTCTCCCAAGTCAATTTTGGAATCACCCCATCATGTCCATGAAAAACCTCACAGCTATTTGATTCACTTTGCACTGACTCTGTAGTTTGATTTGGAAAGAACAGAGACATTTGTATTATATCATATCTTTCTATCCATAAATATATCTCTCATTTATTTAGTTCTTCTTTAATGTCTTTTTAATACATATATTTTTAATTATCTCTATAAGGTCCTGTGCTGTTTGATAAATTCTTATTATTCTTGCAGACATAGATAAGTTATTCATATATTCTTCAATTAAATCAGGACATCCTTATCTTTAACTAAACCTTGACACTATACCTTCTAAAAATTCAATCATAAAATATCGTAGATTTTTGGATAAAGGTAAAATTTTGAAAGAAGCTAGTCATTGTAATTCATCAGAAAATTTCCATTTAGCTAAGAGACGAGAATCTAAAAAGAAAAACCTAGTTAAAACTACTGAGAAGGTTTAAGGAGAAAAAACACTTTGCTCTTAAATTGGAAATTTTCTCCCACTATGAAGCCTTATACGACCCACCCCCAACAAAATTCATTAAGTTCTCCCTTGTGTTTCTAATGCTGACCCTGTTTTACAGCAATTATCATAATGTTGTCTTGTGCTGTGATTATCTTTACATACATCTCTCTTCCTCACTGGATTGCACTTTCATTGAGACTAGGAACTTTATCTTGTCTTTGTGTCAGCAGTTACAGTGACTGCCATGTAGCATCTAGGCACTAGAAGCTTCTGGGCATTAATACTGGACATCCAAAGGAGATAATAGACTATACTCTCACTAAAGTCTTCAAAAGTTGCATAGAAATTGGCCTGTGTGGTAATCCCTCCCTTTTAGATCTTCTCTCCCCAGATACTGGTGTTCCTATTTCTCCCCCAACTCTCATCTCTTCTAGCTCCTTTTTGGGATCTTTTCCCTCTGCCATCCCCAGAAACATCAGTGCACCCCCAGAAGTCTCTTCTAACTTTACTCAAAAGCCTATTCCGTGTCATCCACTCCTACGTCTTCAATTATACCGAGAATTATTAAATTTGTAACTTTAACACTGCACACACTTTTAAACTCCTGTGATGTATTTCTAATGTCCTATATATCTGCTACATATCTCATATAAAACCTGCTGTTAGCACATACAATTTTTAAAAATTTTTATTGATACTGGAGTATAGTTGACTTACAATGTTTTGTTAGTTTCAGGTGTACAGCAAAGTGATTCAGTTTTATTATACATATACATATATCCATTCTTTTTCAGATTCTTTTCCTATATAGGTAATTACAGAGTACTGAGTAGAGTTCCCTGTGCTATACAGTAGGACCTTGTTGATTATCTATTTCATATATGGTAGTGTGCATCTGTTAATCCCAAACTGCTAATGTATCCCTTCCCCACAGCTTTCCCCTTTGGTAACCATAAGTTTGTTTTTCAAGTCTGTGAGTATGTTTCTGTTTTGCAGATAAGTTCATTTATGTCATTTTTTTTAGATTCCAGGTACAATTTATTACCTTCCCAGTAATGAATTCGTTAATTCCCCTACCCACATATACACACATCTTTCTGAAACTTGCTGTTTTTTTCTGTATTCATGGAATGGTTAGTTTTGTCACTATCCTTTCAGTTACCTAAATGAAATGAATCAGTCTTCTTTGGGCTTTGTTTCAAACGGATAATGCTGACTTAAAAACCTGTCTCTCCAAACTCTCCCCAGTCACTCCCTCAATCTCCCAATTGCTACTGGCTGAATTATGACTGGCTGTATTTTTCAGATGGAATCCTGCAACAGCCCACTGATTTGTCTTCCTGACTCCAGATTGACTTTCTCCCTTCAAGTTCTTGTCTAAGTTATTTTTCTAAAGATACAGATATAGTTACATATCCTTTTGAATTGGATGTTTTCTTATAGCTTAACCTTGGTCAAAGGACAAAAGTCCAAACTCATCAACACAGCACACGTGTCATGTACATGCCCCAATTTCCCTTGCCATTTTCATGTCTTCCACTCACACTGTTCTCCTTTCACACCTTAAATTTTAAATGTTTACTGACAACATCACATTATTTATACATTTGCATGGGCTGTTTCTGTTATACTTGTCATTTCCATCCAGATAATTCCTACTCATTGAGCCCAAATGGGGTCATTTATATGATGTCTTCTGGAACACCCCCCACTCTGAGTAAAGGTCTCCTCTCTGCTCCTCTGACACTTTGCTCAGATCTTTATTTGAACACTTGCTAATTTGAGCTAAAATTTACATATGTTTCTCTAACTGTATTCAAAGTTCCTTTCTGGAGATTGAAACTATTTGTTTTGCATTGTTGTATCTGCCCCAGGAGTTAGATTACATATCTTTCTTCAGACAAACATCTAGGGAAATCCAGAAAACATCTCTGGCCCCTTCCCAAAGGTGTCCTTCCCTGTCCTTGACAGTGATCCACCTTGCAAGTTCTACCTTAAAACCTTATCACACTGATCAACCTTCCCAATTTATCTTTAATCCATTGCTTTTAATTTGTTGTCATGTTAACTAATCTCTCAACCATCAATACAGAATATTTTTAAATGATTCTGTGTCTCAGGCATCATCTTACCCACTCTGGAGAAACAGCATAGGAGTTATTATTTCTCCCACTTATTTGGCTCTATATATCTGGAGGATGGATAGTGTCTGGAAACAACAATACCATTATGGGCCCTGAATATGTCTGGCTCTGTTTCAAGTGCTTCACAGATATTTTCTCATTTAATCCTCCCAGCACTCTTTCCCAAGGTCAAAAGATTAGTAGATGACCATTCTGGAATGTGAATTTAACTCCATCCACCACAAGATTTGGATTCCAGGATACTTTATTGTTTTAGAACCAGTTTCATCTTCATTTTCCAATGCTGAGTTCTCCCCTTCGTCACCTTTTTGAACCCTGTGTTGTCTATATTGTATTCCTCTGTAGATTTATATGATAAAGAGCAAGTGGTTACAGGAACTCTTGCCAAGCCGTGTCATGCAGTGCATGGTCTTTTCTTGTTCATTGTTTTGGAATTGTGTGAAATTCAGCTTAGGAGCCTGACACTTGATCTATGATGGGTTTTTCTTAAGGGTTAATAGTTCCATCCTAAAGGCACGCAGGCAGCCAGATTTTTTTTTTTTCTTTTTTTTTTTTCTGGGTAATTAGCAGAAGTCTTTAGCATTAGTAATTTTCTTCATTGTGATTGCTTTTCTTATGTTTGCTTCTCCTTAGCCAAGAATCTTTACCAAATGCAAATCGTTTTCAAGAAATATCTGCAGAACTGGTTTAGAAAGTTCACTTAAAATACAAATAAATTCAGCAACAGAGGAAGGATGAAAATGTAGCTTTTCACTGTCATGTATTATTTTCCTGATCGAAGGAATTACATATTCTAAGAAGTGAAGGAAAGCAACTTCCACTGCGTTCCCGGAAGATTTCAGAGGAAGTGACATGATCCTAAATCATATTCTTGATGTTAAAATATTGTTTAGAAGAGTGATTATTTTAAATGGAATAGCTTTTCTGATTAAATATGACCAACAGTGATCCTTTATCTGCAACTATAATTTATTGATATCAAATATCAGATATTTTGGACTAATGTATATTTTTTAGGAGCCAAGGTTCCTTTTATCCAGATTTTTTATTTAAAACACATTTAGATAAAACTTCTAGTTTTTATTTCAAAATGGGACAAAGAGCATACAAATATAATTCCTTTTCTCTCAAGATTTCTTTGAAATAAATCTAAAGAAATACAAAAATGAGAGATTGCTACAAAAGAACAGAGGTGTTTCAGATCACCATGGATGGAGGTTTAAACATCTCTGAGAGCCAGATGGTGGAAGGGAAGAGCATAGAAAAAGAAAGGAGTGAAAAGTATGAAGTCAGAACCTTGGTGAAGGTCTGGAATTAGGGTCTGCAGATACCATGTTGAGTGAATAAAGCAGAAAGCATGAGACGAGGGGGTACTGAAAAAATGAGGATTGATTGAGAAGAGGAAAATGTGTTTTAAATTAAGATTAAAAACACATTTTTATAGAAAAAGAAAGGCAAAAAAGAACAATAGAAAAGTATGCTTTATATATATAGCAGTCGAAAATAAGACAGAATTTCAAGCAACTGATGGGTAATAAGAAAGTAGAAGCTACTTTGCTTGAAGCTAAAAGATTCTCTTTTGAATGGGCCAAGTTTTGTAGCATTGGAACCATAGAAAATGTAATCTAATCCTATCATGTTACCTGGTCAGTGGACAAAAATATTGATGAAGTCAAAACAATGATAGTGTTGTTTATTAGCTTTCAAATTTTAGATTCATCCTTGAACAAAGCCTAGAAGAATGGGTAGTAGTTAGAGTAAAAAATATTTCAGGTAGAAAATTTTGAACGTTTAAAAGTGTAAGAGTAGTTGAGAGAATTTGGAAATTGGAAATTGAGGAAGAAAAAATGTACAAAAACGAGTAACTTCAAGCAGGGAATTTGAGATCCTGTCTCAAGTTAATGGAGCCAAACATAGCTATGGAAACATATTATGTACAGTTGTAAAATAATAAGAGAATATTCAACTTAGAAAAATTTGAAAATGTTTGTAGAAGATTGTGGAGAGAAAGACAAAGTGTGATAGTGTATATGTGTTAAATTCTCATCTCTATTAGTGTCTAGAGATATATTAGCATGTTACTTAGAGCCATGATGTCAACTGGCAGAAAATTATTCATAATAATAATAAACATTTCATTTCAAGCATTTACCTCTGGGCTGAAGCTCTTTTGCACTATTTGGTTTGTTACCATGTGTGCATTATTTGATAAAAAGAAACAAAAATAGAAAAGAAATTATAGCACAATATTCTGAGAGTTGCTCTGGAAGAAGACTTGAAGTGCCCAGGAATTACAAAATGTACTAGTTAGTATTCCAACTAACAAAATAACCTCTTAAATCAGTGGTTCTCAACCTGCTTGCTCCTGGGAATCAAGCTGAGATTTGCAACCCGCTTCAGGCTATGTGAAGAGAGGTTTAAGTGGTTACAGTTTATACTTTACTTTTTACAGTTTATGCAGTAAGCCACCAATCATCCAACAACATTGTATTTGTGGTTTTTCAAAAATTTATACAAGTGTTTCTGTATGGTAGACACCAGAAGTGTTTAAACTACAACCAAATGCAACTATGCCTTTATGGTCAAAAGAGGTCCTTAGGTACTGCGTTACCTTTACTTTAGGTTCAGACGGATTTGATCTGAAGGATTTCTGGAAGGACATGATAGCCTCAGCTTCATTCTTCCTTGACCTTCTCAGTTGAGAACATCTTTGCTGACCACGTGACTATCACTGTATCTGCTTCAAGCTTTTAACTACAGTTCAACTTTACAGTGGTTCCTTTAGGTCCTTAAAAAGGTCAGGAAGTGAAAAACAGGCAGAGTCCAGAAAGATGTAGAGAGAAGTGAAACAGCTTAACAACACTTAAAATACCTACTTAAAAATAACCTTAAACTTAAACTTAAAAATAAACTTAAAACCTTAAACTTAACCTTAAAACCTTAAACTTAAACTTAAAACTTAAAAACCTTAACCTTAAACTTAAACTTAAACTTAAAAATAACCTACAGTGTCATTTATTAACAAGCAAGCCAATGGTTAGAAGTACTTTAAAATATCCCTTGTTTATTTCAAGTTGTTCTGGCTTAGTTTTCTTCATCAGTTCTTTTTTTTTTTTTTTAATGTGTATGTGTTTCTGCCCATGGGTTGCCAATTCCCAAGAACCCCAAATTCAGACCCAGTTTTTAAGTTGATTTCAGAAGTTTGTTGAGCTCCTACACATGTTTGAGAGTCAGTGTGATATGTAGGAATAACACTGGTTTTTAATAAACCTGGGTTTAAATCTTGGAGCTGCAAATCATTTATCTTGGCTATTCTTCAGTTTTCATTTCTTTAAATAAGGTTATTACCATATCTTTTATAGAATTCTTTAGCTAAAAGTTATTTATTGGTTTCCTGGACACATCTAGGGAAAACATTTTAATCACAGGAAGTTGAGTCTGTTACCAAGGTTTTGACCAATACTTCTTAGCCATCCCCCATGGAGCCTTTTAAACTTTGAACTAATTTGCCTTGGGTTGGGGCTCTCAATCTATACCTTTAACAAGCTCCCAAATGATTCCTGGTGTACAGTTGAGGTTGAGAATGATTGCTTTAAACACATGGCATGCACTTTAAGAGAGATTATTATTTATTTTTGAACATGCAGTTTATTTTGAATATTTCCATCAAGACCTCCAAACACAGTTGGCCTTAGATGACAATGCAAATTTTCTATGAAATTGAACTGCATGGCTTCAACCAAGAATTATATCCTGGGCCACCTTTTTCTCCTTAAAATGATTGGCAGCAGCTGGGGTGCCTGCTTTCGCATAGCTAATGACTTTCTTCTACAATAAACCTTTCCTGAGCATTTTCTGTGTTCAGGCACTTGTTTTTCAAAGATGAATAAAACTGACTATATCTTTTGCAGTTTCGGGAAGGGAGAATTCTAAGCAGAATATCTGGGTGGTGGATAGTATATGACATGACATTGGAATGTACAGGGTGTTGTGAAGACTGGGAGGAGGGGTATTTAGCCCTGCCTACTAAGAGACCACAGGGATTACTCTTGGAAAAAGAACATTAGGAGGGATAGGCAGGAATTACACATGTAATAAGTAATAAAGATTGGATAAAGGAAAGAACCTTACAAAAGAGAAGGAGACAACAAACCATAGCAGATTATACAAGAAGTGGCCAGCAAATCTGTCATACTGGAGGAAATACAAGGAGGCAAGGAGGAATGGAAATGAATCCAGACACGTGGACCCGGGCTGGTTCATGGAAGGCAGTGTTTGCCAACGTAAAATGCCCTTCAAGCCTTGCATTCCACATTGATGGCTAAGAAAAATAGGCATCTGGGCCACCTATGGGGAGGTGGGGGAAATGTGTGTGTAAGTTAACGAATGAATACTTCAGTGCAAGGAGAAGTAGAATAATTCAAGAAACTATCAAGTCTAGCCCAAACACAGAACAAAAGAAATGGAATCCTGCCGAATTCAAAAGAGTGAGAGATTTTATGTAGGGAATTGGTGGATAAATACTGGTACATAAATTGGTACATAAATAATATGTATGCATGTGTATACACACACAGACATATGCACAGACATATATGTGTATTCGCATTTTTGAACAAAACATAAAGACAAGTAAGGATATTCTTATGTGCCTAATTCCATATATATGTGTTAACTTGGGATTTTCATGCTAGAAGAGATCATATTAATTACCTATTGAGATGGAATTTGTTTAAAAAGAACCACCCCACACATCATTATACGTTCTCAAAGGCATTAAAGGTTGATTAAAACAAAGAGACAAACAAGCAAAGGAGCGAGAAAAAAAGGCACAATGCAAAACATGTACCCCCAAATTTATGGTTTTTTCTAATTTAACCAAACAATTAAAATCAGGATAATTGCTCACATAGCTCATACCAAGGTGCCATTGTTTAATTTTTCTATAGATTATAACTTTTCATTTTGTGACATTTCAAAAATACCTTATCAAAATTTATTTGCGGGCTCACTAGTAAAGATCTGCTTCTTTCAATTTCATGAGCCTCATCTCTATGTATATTTCAATTTCTTAAACATATTTCTTCTTCCCAGACCCTTGGGGATGACAAGACTCTTTGAAGCTAAAATTGATCATGTTAGAGCGAAGGCAGGCAAGGAATGGTCTCAGTGATCCATTGCTAGTTCAAACTTTCCCTTTTAGGCACTAAAACAAGAAAACTGATTTTGAGTTTTCCTTTAATCAAGAAGTCCTAGAATTAGTGCCTGAGTAAAATTTCACAGTGGTTTGTAGATTTTTATATTCCCCATTCCATTTCTTATGGGTTGAATCGTGTCCCCCCAAAAAAGGTGTGTTATAGTCCTAACCCCCAATACATCAGAATGTGACCTTACTTGGAAATGGTTGCTTTACAGAGATAATCAACTTAAAATGAGTTCAGTAGAATGGTCCCTAATCCCATATGACTGGTATCCTTATAAGAAGTGGAAATTTGGACACAGAGATAGACACACACAGGAAGCTTGCGACGTGAAGGTGGAGAATTAGAAAGATGTGTCTATAAGCTAAGGGTTGCTAAAGATTGCTGGCAAAAATATCAGAACCTAGGGATAGGCAGGAAGAATTCTCCTTACAGATTTCAGAGGAAGTAAGTATGGTTTGCAAACATCTTGATTTCGAACTTCTAGCCTCCAAGACTATGAGATACTAAATTTCTGTTGCTTTAAGCCACCAATTTGGTTAGTAGCCCTAGGAAACTTATACATGGTTCAAATCTTTAAAAGGGGGTATTAAAAGTCCGGTCAACATAGTACTTTCACCTTGTAATCATTTCAAGCCAGAGCAAAATCCATCCAACCATCTGTCCATCCATCCAGCCATCCATCTATCCATCCATCCAACCATCTTTTCATCCATCCATCCATCCATCCATCCATCCATCTATCTAATAGCACCATGATTTTGAAAAAGAAAGGAATTTAACAACAGAAAAATAGAAAGGACATAATTTTAGATTAAGAGAAAATCCTTTCAATTCAGCCATCAGTGATTTATGTACAAAAGTATTTTGTCCTCACCTCAGAATACAGCAGGTTTCAACACCTGGCTCACATTTCGGTGACCTGCTGAGGAACCAGATGTGTTTGTGGACTTCTGGTACAGCTGGTAATAGAATGGATTTCTGGAATTTGTCCTCCAGCTCAGTCTACAACGCCATGCTTTCTGGGGTGTTTTCTGTAAATGGAATTCCAGCTCTGGAGTTGTTGGATTTAATTACCTAGACATTATTTGGAGACCAAGGCTGACCAACCATTGGGTAACCTGTCTCCTGGCTCAGGCAGTCCCCATAGGCATTCATTGTCTGTCTTCCAAAGAGATTTTGCCATTTAAGTCCACCAGAAACGGGATTCTGATCAAAGCATTTGAGTCAAATTTCGTAAGTGTAATGCTGATAACAAGGTTTCTAAAGTGTCCAAATTAAGCACTGGTATCTTCTCTACAGAGTGGTATTAGTGTGATCAGGCAACAGTCATCCCTCTTAAAGAAACTTAGTATTCTTTTGGCCAGAGAAAAAAATCTCATTGCAGAAAAAGGGAGCCCATACATAGAATGAAATCACCTTCTTTCCTTCTTTTTTTTCTTCTGACCTTTTCCCCTCTCCTGGTATAGCTTTTCTCATTGATAAAGTGAGATATTTCAGTAAAATTTCAATATATATTGAGTGCCCACTGGGTTCCAGGGAAAGGAATGAGAACCACAGGAGATGAGAAGCTGGGTGAAACATAGTGCCTACTCGCTGAAAATACCACAAATAGATGATGTCTAAAGGTGAGCCAGGATTAAACTTCCATGACTGAGACATTGTGTCGGTAACGATTCCACATATCCATTTAAAAATCAAGGAACTATACTCAGTATCTTGCAATAATCTATAAGGGAAAAGAATCTGAAAAAGAATATATACATATGTGTATATATATATATGTGTGTGTGTATATGTATATGTATATGTGTATGCATATATATCTGGTTTCCTGTCACGGTTAGCTTTTCTAGGTAGGTCCACGCTCAGCCTTAGGTACAGAGGAAAGCTGTACATTAATGAATTTAAAATAAATGATACAAATGAACTTATTTACAAAACAGAAATAGACCCACGGACATAGAAAACAAACTTACGGTTACCAAAGGGGAAGCGGGGGTGGAGGGATAAACTAGGAGATACACGCGACTATATATAAAATAGATAAACAACAAGGACCTACCATATAGCACAGGGAATTACATTCAATATTTTGCAGTGACCTATAATGAAAAAGAATATGAAAAAGAATAGGTATTTATATGTATAACTGAATCACTTTGCTGTACACCTGAAAGTAACACAACATTGTAAATCAAAAATATTTCAATAAAAACATTTTTTAATGACAAAAAAAGAAAAAAATACCTTGGAGTGCAGCTATCTGTGGGCATTCCGTGACAGCACCACAACACATTGGTTAAATGCAATTTGCTGGAGCACATAAATGATTCTAAGAAAAATAATGTCTTAAGATCCCCTTAAGGTCATCCATTCTTTACTTTGAACTGTGTTTCACTTTATTAGCCTTCTCATAGAACATTAGGAAAAATAGCCATGGCAGAAAGCTACTGACAGTGAAATGTCTCTTCCATTTAGACATGTCCTGAGTACTTGGAGAGCATCTGAATGCCTTTGCTCATTTAAGTTCAAGCATTGGTTTTCTGAGCAAAATCAGCTTCTCCTGAACTGATCAGAACAGTATGTCTGTTAGCCTTTGTCTAGGAAGATGCCTGGTGGAAAAATGGTCTGATATTGGCACTAAAATATAAAGAGAACCAATCAACCATTGCCTCATTACTTAGATGACACTGTGTCTATAAATGAATTCATAAATGAATACATGTAAATTCTGCTTGGTGGCTACCAGTTGTAGGTTCTACTCCGAGCTTCTATATTCCGATTGTATCATGGAGTCATTTATCCACATGCTTTTGCTTCTAATAACCTCTCTTCACCCCTCATGCCTAAGGTTCCCTTGTGAATCCAGGTTTTCTCACTGCTATTGTTAACACCATTCCAAGACTGATGTTAACTTTTGTTATTGGGCTTTAATGATATTCAATTTATTTAGCAACTCAACAGTCATGTGTTGAGCCCTGGCCCAAGTGGGAGACACTTGCTGATTCCTGGGTACAAATAACAAAAGGACTCAGCCCTGCCTTGACTTTTCCCTCTTTTGGGTGAAACAAAAGAGACAAGAGATCTTCAGATGGTGCGATGGAGTGTCCTGCAGGATGAGTTGGAGGACCTAACCCATTTGAAGGAGGTCAGCTAAGAATTCTAGAAGAAGAGATGAGTTCTGATTGGAGTCCTGAAAAGTAGGTAGGCATTAGCCAGGGGAAGATGAACCAGAAAGCATGGGGAAAGAGTTTTCAAGGCAGAGGAAGAGGAATGTGCAAAAGACTTGAAGGTAAAGGAAAGCTTGGTGCATTGAAAAACCAGCTGTGCCCTTAATGTACTTATGTGACTTAGTCATGTTGTATTTCCTACTTAAATGTATCAAATTAGCAAATTTGGGCTTGACCTGATTAATGAGATTGATGGGAAAAGCCTACCTCTAGTTGAATGAATTCCTTTGTTAAAAGCACTCATGCATGTCCTTTGCTACTTGGCAAAATCCAAGAAACCATGAAACTTCATGTGTACCTTGTGTTCCACATCCCCCGAACTCCACTCAGAGCTGCGTCTTGGTCTTGAGTGATTGGTAGTCTTGTTAAACTCCCTTCCAACCCAAATCTTGTAGAAGAGAAATGCTGAAAATGTTCTGTATCTTAGTGGGCATGGTGATACCACGGGAGTATGCACATGTTTTAAAAAATCAACTAATACACTTCAGATGTATGCACTTTTTTGGTATGTAAGTTATATGCCTATTTTTAAAAGTTTTTTTTTAAAAGGACAAAAGTTGCAATTTTTTTCAAATGGACCAATTTCTTGGAGTGCAATTATTGGAATTTTTAAATTCGTGTTTTGTAAGATGTGGATATGTCATATAAACACCAATTTTACTAGTTCATAGTTGATGGAATAAATTACTCATTGTCACTTATTACTTCATGGTCACAGACATCCACGACAATGGCTATCACAGAGCTTTATCGTGGTACTGGATGGAGGTAGGGGTGGGTGCAGAGTGGGAAGCTGTGGGTATTAGTTGACTCTGCCACTTACTGCTTCTGTGATAGGCAAAGGGGGAGTGAGAGCTCCTCAGTAAGTTGTTAGGATAGAAATAATGCTTACAAACACAGACACCCAGTAAGTGCCCTTAAGTGTAACCTTTAGCATTATTGTTACTGGTCATTGTTCCCTAGAAATACCAGCCCGAAGAGACAACCTTTATATTTCTGGACTTCTAACTTCCTGGCATTTAAGTTCTTATTCTTTGATTTGAAAGCCACAGTACTAATGGGAACAGAAAGAGGGGAGGTCTCTTGGAGCAGGAAATGTAAACTCAGGGTTAAGCTTCCTCCTCTCTGAAAACACTGCAGCATCCTAGGAAAGGGAATCTAGGGCAAGAACTGTGGCTGACTTCCCTGGGAAGAACTGTGGCACTGGTTACTCATTTACAAATCAATTTAGCAGAAAGCCCTGAGGGGAGATGAGGGAAAAGCTAGGCCTGGGAGAGAAATGCAAAGATCCTTAAACTTGAAATGAAGGAAAACTTATTCATTTGGCTTTAAATAAGGCCATAGACTGAGTTTGAAATTGAATTTTACTCTATAGTTTGGGTAAGCATATCAATAGCTAGTGTATCATTCTTCACTTTTGTTTGTTGGTTTTGGGAGGGGTGGATAATGTATTTAGAAAATTTTAGCTTTCAGAATTTCCCACTTTAGAAATTAAATAAATGTCTTAAAATGCCATGTAGCTTTTACCATTTCTTTTCATTTTTAATTCAGGGCTGCATGGATTCAGTGAAATGTCTGGCTCTGATTTCTGTGTATTGCATGTTTAGTTTAGTGATTTTCGTTTTGTACGAAGGCATTACATCTTATTCATATTCGTATAACGATTTTATTTTACCAGATCACTATTTTTTAAACTATGCATTGAACAAAGACGCTAAATTTAAAAACCAAGAAAACAGCAAAAGCTTTGGTTATATTATTTTAGAAGTTATTTAAAGCAGATATTTTTATTGTGGGACATCTCAGCGAATTTAATATTTGATGTGCACTGTGGATGTCCAGGCTGTGGTACCTAGATTTCCTACAACTTATTTGATCCAAGGATCCCTTTTCTCTTTCCTACACACATTGGCATTTCTTCAGACTGATTCTGTAGACAGATTCCTAATGATAGTATGCATGCACACAATAAGGTGTGATTATTTTGACAGATCAGACCTGTTGGTTCACGGGGAGAAAACCAACATACATGACTTTGTTTTTGAACAAAATGTTCGATTATAATGGTAAATAATGGTGTGTTTGGGCAAAATGATCAAAGTGGCTGTGTGTGTTTCCCCTGAGTGACAGTAGATGCTACTTTTAATTATATACCATGTGGTATCATTTCATTAACTAGTTAACAACAGAACTGGTTATTATTTAGATTTTGCCCTTCTATAATTCCTTGTTGTAAGTGGTTTCACATATATTTATAGATATATATATTACAGAGGTGATTATGACTTACTTTCATTAATAAAGGCATTAAACTTTTGCCATTCTGTTGTACTAGGTTCCTAAGATAATAAAATATAATTACTTTTGGTGGTATAACTATGTTTGTGGAAGCCATCGTTAAAATATAATTCGGTTGTGCTTTTTTTTAAGTATACTGGGAAATAAAATGGTCTCTGAATTAGAATACATTACCTAGCATTTGGAAATTTGATTTTATAGCAACACTGATCAGAACAACATTCAATTCAAACAAAAGAATTAAATCTAGAGAATATGACACATTTGTATGAAGTGTCTACTTCCAAAATACCTCCTGCTCTTTTCCGGAATTGAATGTGGTCACTGCAAGTGCCCAGTGTTAATGAAAGACAAAATAATACGTTACTTGCGAAATATGATAAAAACTCAACAGTGTATATTTTCAGAGAGCCCTTAGTTATAAATCTGTAATTCATTTTTATTTCAAAGTGTCATTATAAGGGGGCTTCAGTATTCCTAAATGGAATATAGGCATAATTCACCTGATCCTTAATAGAAATGGACCCCGTTTGTGCAGACAGAACAGATGCAACAGAACCTGATTAGACAGCTACCTCTAAATCAGTACCTCTTTCAGCTTTTAATTTTTCTCTAGCTGTTGGCTGAAAGGGAAGTTACGCCCCAGTGTTCTCTGTGCTGGCACAGAAGCATTGTGATGGCATTTTTAGAGTCGTATAAGAGTGATCCTGGGAAGCAGAAAGTGGGCTCTCGAAGCCTCCCAGATTCATTCATCTGTGTGGTCAGTGGGTTTCTCAAGTGCTGTGCATTTTCCATTTTGGTTCTGAGGAAATAGGGGTGAGGTGGTGTTGATGGAAGTTTGCCTTACCTGGGGTGGGGTACTTGGCAGTGTATGTAGAGAAGAATTCTGTCCCATGCCCTTTGACCTTTCACACTATTCGTCTAGAGCAGGTTCAAGCTAAGATAAAGAAACTGTAATTTTATGTTAATTTTTAATGCTTGGATTAAGATGCTGAACTGAATTTAGGAATGCGCTTAGATTATGTATTAAGATTTGAAAAAGTTATAGAATTTACTGGAAACAATTCAAATATCCATCAACTAACAAATGGATAAACACATTGGGGTATATCCATACGAAAGAATACTACTCAGCAATTAAAAGGAATTAGCTACTGATAGATGCAACAACGTGGATGAATATTAAAAGCATCATACTGAATGAAAGACGCCAGACACAAAAGGGCACATACTATACAATTCCATGCGTATGAACTTTGAGAAGATGGAAAAATATCATGACAGAAAGCAGACCAGTGCTTCAGAGGCTGGGTGGAGGTAGGAATGGACCACAGAAGGCAGGATGGAACTTTCTGGGTAATGGAAATATTCTATATGATAATTATTAAGGCTGTATCTATTTGTCAAATCTCATCAAATCGTACACTTAACATTGGTGAATTTTATTGTACATCCATTATACTTAAATAAAACTGGTTAAAAAGAAAATATAGTAGAATTGGAGAGGGAGGGAGGGGATCCTAGAATGTGTTAATTCCTGGAAGTGACCAGAAAAATTATGGGGCAGTTGAGCTTCATCCAGAATCTGGGATTAACATGAGAAAAAATTTAAAGTGATGATGGAAGATAAAAATGAGAACCCATGAGTTCTTCCTGATCATAACTGTTTAATAAACCACCTAGCCTAGTACTTAGCACATGGAGGCACTTAATAAATGCTGAGTGCTATTATTTCTCTTGTTGATGTTGTTACTGTTATTACTTAGAACAGTGCATTAAGAGTGTCTAGACAACCTTTTAGGAGTTGTGAATATAGACAGAACCTTGCTCCTTACTACCAGTGAAGAGGGCTTATGAGTTAGCTGGTTCTGATGATTTGAAATACACAAAAGGAGGTGGAATGTATCAATGACTGGTTTAGGCTAATTAATGAACTATCATGTATCCCAGAAGCTGAATATTAGAGCATCGTTTCACAGACACGTTCTTAGCATTTGTGTGTATGTCAAATCTTTTCTGAGCTAGCTCAACCCATTGTGAAGACTCTCATAAGAAGTTTGTATCTGATGAGAGTTGAGTTCCAAAGTCTACAAGCATTCAACAAAAACGATGGCTGTATGTGCAACATTGGGATCATTTTGAAATGTTTTTTGGCCATGTGAGAGATGGAAGGTGTGCCAACAAAGACCACAGGAGTGTGAGGCCCCTGTTAACCTTGATCATCACATGGGGTGTGCAAAAGAGAAAATGTAATAGACAACATTTATTGACTCATTTTTGTTTTTATTTATTTATTTATTAGGTTTAATTAATTAATTAATTTTTTGTCTGCATTGGGTCTTCGTTGCTGTGCGCGGGCTTTCTCTAGTTGCGGCAAGCGGGAGCTACTCTTCCTTGCGGTGTGCGGGCTTCTCATTGCAGTGGCTTCTCTTGTTGCAGAGCACAGGCTCTAGGCACACGGGCTCAGTGGTTGTGGTGCATGGGCCCAGTTGCTCCACGGCATGTGGGATCCTCCTGGACCAGGGCTCAAACCTGTGTCCCCTGCATTGGCAGGCAGATTCTTAACCACTGCGCCACCAGGAAAGCCCCTTGACTCTTTTTTAAAATTAATTTTTATTGGAGTATAGTTGCTTTACAATGTTGTGTTAGTTTCTACTCTACGGCAAAGTGAGTCAGCTATATGTATACATATATCCCCTCTTTTTTGGATTTCCTTCCCCTTTAGGTCACCACAGAGCACTGAGTAGAGTTCTTGTGCTACACAGTCTGTTCTCATTAGCTGTCTATTTTATACATAGCATCAATAGTGTATATATGTCAATCCCTATCTCCCAATTCCTACCATCCCCCCTTCCCCCTTGGTATCAATACATTTGTTCTCTACCTCTGTGTCTCTACTTCTGTTTTGCAAATAAGATCATCTATACCATTTGAGAGTCCACATATATGTGTTAATATACGATATTTGTTTTTCTCTTTCTGACTTCACTCTGTATGACCGTCTCTAGGTCCATCCACATCTCAACAAATGACCCAATTTTGTTACTTTTCATGGCTGGGTAGTATTCCATTGTATATATACACCACATCTTTATCCATTCCTCTGTTGATGGACATTTAGGTTGCTTCCATGTCCTAGCTATTGTAAATAGTGCTGCAATGAACATTGGGGTGCATGTGTCTTTTTGAATTATCGTTTTCTCTGGGTATATGCCCAGTAGTGGGATTGCTGGGTCATATGGTCGTTCTATTTTTGGTTTTCTAAGGAACCTGCATACTGTTCTCCATAGTGGCTGTATCAATTTACATTCACATCAACAGTGTATGCGGGTTCCCTGTTCTCCACACCCTCTCCAGCATTTACTGTTTGTAGATTTTTTGATGATGGCCATGCTGACTGGTGTGAAGTGATACCTCACTGTAGTTTTGATTGGCATTTCTCCAATAATTAGTGATGTTGAGCATCTTTTCATGTGTTTGTTGGCCATCTGTATGTCTTTGGAGAAATGTCTATTTAGGTCTTCCGCCCATTTTTGGGTTGGGTTGTTTGGTTTTTTGATATTGAGCTGCATGAGCTGTTTGTATATTTTGGAGATTAATCTTTTATCAGTTGCTTCATTTGCAAATATTTTCTCCCATTCTGAGGGTTGTCTTTTATTCTTGTTTATGGTTTCCTTTGCTGTGCAAAAGCTTTTAAGTTTAATTAGGTCCCACTTGTTTATTTTTGTTTTTATTTTCATTACTCTAGGAGGTGGGTCAAAAAAGATCTTGCTGTGATTTATGTCAAAGAGTGTTCTGCCTTTGTTTTTCTCTAAGAGTTTTATAGTGTCTGGACTTACATTTAGGTCTTTAATCCATTTTTGAGTTGATTTTTGTGTACGGTGTTAGGGAGTGTTCTAATTTCATTCTTTTACATGTAGCTGTCCAGTTTTCCCAGCACCACTTATTGACTTCTTAATGTGCCCGGCACTGTACTGTGCTAAGTAATTTCAAGAATCATTATGTTTAAACTTCATCACAACCTTAAGAGATAGATGCAAATGAGCAAAGAGGTAGCACAAGTATTAAGAAGCAGATCAAAATTTGTATCTGACTCTATTAGTTGGGAATCACTGATGTGGACCCTGGGACAAAGCTTGGTGAGGAGACATGAAATTTTATCAGAGCTAGGTTGCTGACATTATGTTTTGGGTGTCCCTTGTCCTGTCCTGGGAATGGGATGAAGAGAAGTAACTGACATCTGGTCCAAACTCTCTGAACCTCAAGCAGTAAGTCCATAGGATAGCAGTATGTATTAGGTGATCAGTAAATGACTGTTGAAAGAATCCATAGCTCCATGTTTGAATACTTAGAAAGCAGGATTTGTGTACAGGTAACCTCACTTTGACCAAAGACCTGTATTAGTACCTGTTTTTGCTAACCAAAGGAAATCCCAAGAGGATTTTCATTTTTACGCAAAAAGGCAAACAACGAAAGTGATGTTCAGCCTTTGTTTTGCAGCAGCTCTTACAGAGGCAGCATGAACCCTGAGCAGCAAGGCTGGCGTCTCTAAGCTCCATCCCATCCCCAGGCAACTACACTCAGCATCCAGCGCCATGGCTTTGAACTGTATCTGTGCGCATCTGTGCTTTATCTAGATTTACATTGTGCAGCCGTTAGCAAGATGTGTCCTAAGGTAGTGGCTTCTACTTTCAGATAGCAGAGGAAATCTATACTGTACTCTTAAGGCAGAAAGATACCAAACATAGCATAAGGTTAATTATCCATAATGGGGCTTAAGTTATTTTCATAGCTGCTCGTCTGACTAAGTCTATTTTGAAGTCCGTTTGGGGCAATGGCATAGACTAACTTCTGTGTAAGGTTTCTGGCATTCACAATAACTTGAGTTTTGATAAACCTTTAATTGTATTTGAGGATTATCAAACTGAGACAATTGTTGATCCTAAATGAGAAAAACGGTTTAGCATGCAGACTCTAATGGGTGCATTTATCATTTCCTTATCGTACTGTGCTTCCGGCTCATTGTTGTCTATTTTTCAAGAAAGTAGAAATGCCGTTTCTTAGAATAAAAATGTTCTTTATAATGTAAGCAGTAGATTGAAGCTGTACAGCTTGGTTCTTTAATGAAATAGGCAACATTCCAATGGAACTGACAAGCTTTATTTCTATTTGTTGTATTTTTTTTCTCATTACAGATGGACCCGATTCAGAAAGCTGTAATAAATCATACTTTCGGGGTTCCTCTTCCTCATCGAAGAAAGCAAATCATATCATGCAACATTTGCCAGTTGAGATTTAATTCTGATGTAAGTTTATCATTTAGTATTCAGTGAAAAAAAATGTATTCTGCTGTTCTAATCTTGCAAAAGAGATTTCTTAAACATTTTTCTCCAATAAACTGAGCATGTCAAAATTCAAAGATAACATTTTAACTCCTTATGTGCTTTAATTTTGGACTTTAGTATATTATGTTTGGTTGTTTTCTATAAAAAAATCACACCTAAACAAACTGGTATACTTGCACTTTAATGGTATTTTTTAGTCTCTTGGGAATGCTAAATTTAGATAACACACTTTGCCTTTGGGGAATAGTAAAAATTTAAGACTAACGAAGCTTTCAGTAAATCACACCTCTGAAATAAAGTAGGTCCCAGATTATATTTCAAAGCCAAGATTTTGGCTTTGTAACTTCTCTTCTCCTGCCCTGATGGGTCCCCAGTTGCAGATCTCTGGTGTCTTTAATTGTATTTGTGTTAGAGACCTCCGGTCAC
Organism: Balaenoptera acutorostrata; assembly: GCF_949987535.1. NCBI lineage: Eukaryota > Metazoa > Chordata > Mammalia > Artiodactyla > Balaenopteridae > Balaenoptera > Balaenoptera acutorostrata. The sequence continues at coordinate 6,089,668 of NC_080067.1, forward strand.
TGACCTAGAAGTATTAGCATTTTAACAGGGGGTTCTGAAAACCTCAAAGGACCCCAGCCCCTAATGAGTAAAAGTTAAGTGGAGAACATGACAGGAGCAAGACAGTGTAGACCTGACACTTCGCAAGTTATTCACAGAGAGGGATCCTCAACTTTTATACCTCTTCTAAGGGACAGTGTGGACTCTGGATTCATCACAGAAGCTAATTTTGCTTGTGGTCAATATGAAAAAAACTGCCGCCCGTCCCCAACCTACTTTGGAATGGAGTCGGTCCTGAGATACAGAAAAGAAAAGGAACGTTGGTTTGGAAGGAATAAAAATTGAACATCTTGTTGACACTCTTGGTAAACAGAGGACCCCATCTATCAAAGTGGCCCTTCCAAGGTGCCATGATCTTGCCCTAAATGGATATGTTGTATGGAGATGACCAAACAGCTCTGGATTCTGGAGAGTGTTAGGCCTTCCAGTATTTAATCACCCTAGGCAAGTGTGTCCCTTAGCTGATCTGATGATAAGGGTTTCATATGAGATAATCAGGCACAGGAAATAGATGGGGCATAAAGAAAGTGGCTTTTTCCTTCCGTGAGAGCATTTCATTTGTATAAGGATTGCTACTGTCTTATGAACTCATACCTACTAGTATAATCATCAGGTAATTTTATAACGTTCCTTCTGTTGGCTTAAAAAGAGGAAGAGATTGCCTGCATAGCACCTGAATGGCATTTGCTGCTGCAAAAAGAATACACTAAACATACAGCATTTTATTTGAAGGGTTGTCTTTTGTTTTTTTGTTTTGTTGTTGAATACTGAGCACCTTGATTCGATTTGAATTTTAAGAAAATTACTATAGTTTAATTTATTACAAAATATTTCAAGTGATGAATGTTATATAGTAACCTCTTCCAGCTGGTGTAAAAAAAAACCAGTTTTCCTGACTTGCAAATAAGAGTTCTGAACTCAACAGTTGCAATTTTGATCATTTGTAAATACTCAGCAAACAATCATATAGTTCCATGATTGTTAAGTGTGTCCTTCTTCATTCCTTTTCTTCTTAAATCGTATTGATATTTCACTTTGGTACTGATCAGATAATGTTGCAAAAGTCTCTGAGGAGCCCTGTTTCCTGCTCCTTATGTCTAATAGGGGCTGTTTCAAATATCAACCCTTCTGCCAACAATTTCACTGCTAATGTTTTTCTCTATATTAAGAAAACTTCCTGTAAACTGGAAGCCAGAAAGAGACTTCAAGCTCATTGAACCCACTCTCCCACTAAATGTAAGAAAACCATTTGCTACATCTAGACTAGGTCTTTGGGTTGATTATCCCCAGTGATGGGTAACTCACCACTTCAAGACACAGTTGGTCTTTTTTTTTTTTTGGCAGGTATTTCTACTAATCCTGTAGATGGATATCAAAGTCATATTTAAAAACTTTAGAAATACTGTCAGCTATGCTTTAGGAAACACACTATGTTTCCATATATGATTATTAACATAAAGAACATAATGTAAAATAAAGATTTGCATATTTCTTTTCTAAAACGTAATCTTATTTTACTTCTTAGTAAGAGAATAAAAACGTATTTGTATTCATTTGCTAATGAATTTTCAAAGTGATATAGGAATCAATATGTATTTATTAGGGAAATTGCTTCTCATTCTTACAAGTTTGCTCTCAGGTTTCCCTAAAAGGAAAATGGCCAAGGTATTTGGAGAATGGATAAGAATCAGTCTCCATCATAATTAAACAATTGCAGGCTTGACCACTCATTAGATGTTTACTGTGTTAATCTTTTATTGTTGCTGTAACAGATTACCACAAATTTGGTGGTTTAAGACAACACAGCTCTATTAGTTTACAGTTCTGGAGGTGAGAAGTCAGAAATGGGTCTCACATGGCTGAAAGCAAGGTGTTAGCAGGGTGATGTTCGTTCAGGGGCTCTGGGGGAGATTTCAGTTCCTTGCCTTTCTTTTTTTTTTTTAAATATTTATTTATTTTTTATTTATTTGGCTGTGCTGGGTCTTAGTTGCAGCACGCGAGGTCTTTAGTTGCGACATGCGGAATCTTAGTTCCCTGACCAGGGATCAAACCTGGGCCCCCTGCATTGGGAGTGTGGAGTCTTAACCACTGGACCACCAGGGAAGTCTCCTTGCCTTTCTTTTCTAGCTTCTAGAAGCTGCCCTTTTGGCTCGCGACCCCCTCCCATCCTCACAGTTGAGTTCTTTGCATGTGGAATTACTCTCTCACTCTTTTGCCTCCCTCTTCCACATTGAAGGACCTTTGTGATCACCTTGGACCCACCTGGATAATCCAGAATAACTTTTCTATTTTAAATTTAGCTGTTTAGCAACCTACTTTCATCTGCTAATTTAATCTCCTTTGTCACGCCACGTAATGTAACATATCCATCCTTTCCAGGGATTAGGACTTAAACATCATTATCCTGCCTACCATAGATACTCATGTGGATGTTTGACTTAGATTTGAACTGAATTTCATGACCACCTGAATTTATCAGATAATTACCCAGTCCAAATCTTTGGTCTGTATAAACTGGACACATGAATTCAGTGCCCTTACATTTTTCCTTGCCTTGAACCTTGAATATAAATTCACTATGCAGTGCAAGTTTTTTAAATTGCAGTTTTTTTTAATAGGAAGACCCAATGTTATTGAGTTTATAAATGACATAGTGACATATTAACTGTGATTTACAAACAAAACATAATTATTGCAAAATTGAAATACAGGAGTAGAAACTCCTTTAGAGACTTTAAATATCTCCGTAGCATTATTATGTCAATAAAGGGGAACTCATGTGCTGAAAATATAAGATTTGTTTATTTATTGACTGGTCATATCTATAAATACTAACTTCATGAAATATTTAGTACTGAATGCCAAGATCAATTGGATTTATCATTCATTCATTCATATATAAAAAAAGAAAATACATTCCTATGTATGTGTATATATACGTATATATCTATTTATATAGATGTATAGATATAGATATCGAGCATTTTAGTCCCAAAAAGCTTTAAATCCCAATACAACTGCCTGTTTGCTGTTTCCAGGTAAATCTGGAATTTATCTTGCTGTTTCCATTCTTAAACCTAGAATGTGGAAAAGTAACACTGTAATTCACTTGTATGCTTGGTTGAATCCTCTATCACACAGGAAAGTATTTTTACCTGGTGAACCTTTTTACATTTCAAAGCTTCTTCCCCTTCCAATGAAAATAATAGCTTCTAGTTCTTTTCATCTCTGCATCATGAAAATTCAATTTCCTTGCCCTCTAAGCTTTTATTTATTTTTTTAACCCTTCGTATTATAAAGTCTGTAGTTTGGTGTTATGCCATACCTGTTTCCTGTGCAGTACTTTTTCCATGTTTAGCCCTGCAGATATCTTTCTAAGTGGCACATTATATTGTATGCACTTTATTTTTTTTTATTTTTTTTATAAATTTATTTATTTATTTATTTTTGGCTGTGTTGGGTCTTTGTTTCTGTGCGAGGGCTTTCTCCAGTTCCGGCGAGCGGGGACCACTCTTCATCGCGCGTGCGCGGGTCTCTCATCATCGCGGCCTCTCCTGTTGAGGAGCACAGGCTCCAGACGCGCAGGCTCAGTAGTTGTGGCTCACGGGCCTAGTTGCTCCGCGGCATGTGGGATCTTCCCAGACCAAGGCTCGAACCCGTGTCCCCTGCATTGGCAGGCAGATTCTCAACCACTGCGCCACCAGGGAAGCCCTGTATGCACTTTAAATCAGATTGCCTCCTCCTGGTGCAGGCTTTATCTTTGGGAAAAAAAAAAAAAAATTTCTTTTTGACATTTATGTGAAACACACATGAGGTTATGCAGAAAGCTTCCAATTAAAGAATGAAAGGTTGTAATTTGTCCAATTGTTTTATCAGCATCTTAAAATCAGCATAAATTACCATTGGCCTGGACCAGTTAGTAAGTGTGCCTTTGAAAGACAACTTAACAGCAAGGCCAGCACAGATGTAAGATTATTAAGTGAGGTAGAAAATGATTAATTACTCAATGACTGTTTATAGAATGGGAAATAAGATCTCAGGCCCCAGAACTGAGGGATCCTAAAATTGCGGTATCTGATCATCACTCTGGTTAATATCGCCAAAAGAACATTTCATGATATGTTAAAGACGGGAAGGAAACTATTGCTAATTTCACAGTGGAAACTGAAGTGTAGAGAGAGTGTAGGAGGCTTATACCAGGCCACTCAGCCAGAAGCTAGCCACACGGGGTCGGTGCCCACTTCCAGACTGTTTCTGCTTCACCTGGTCCGGGTAGGGCAGCAAGTCCATCCGGAGATCCAGCAGCTGCTACAACAATGGCATGGATGGCATCCTGTGTGTTTCCTGCCCAGTCCGGCTGTCCCAGAGAGAAAGCCTGAGGGCACCTTCCCCCATGGAACTAACCCAGGGCAGTCAGAGCTGCTGTGGAGGTCACCCTCACTGCGGGCTAGGTTCCACCACAATGACTGACGAGTCCTCCCAAACGGCATCACTCCTGTTCACTCACACAGTCCAGTCATGAACATGGTGAAAATTTAAATATAAATGCGAACTACCGAACTATAATACAGTAACAACAAATCCTTTATGACTCAGGATGGCCAAGCATGAATTACGTCAGGGGACTGTTATGAACCAGAGGAAAAGCAACCTCATTAGAAGATAACATTAGGGCTTCCCTGGTGGCGCAGTGGTTAAGAATCCACCTGCCAATGCAGGGGACACGGGTTCGAGCCCTGTTCTGGGAAGATCCCACATGCCGCGGAGCAACTAAGCCCCTGCGCCACAGCTACTGAGCCTGCGCTCTATAGCCCGCGAGGCATAACTACTGAGCCCACGTGCCACAACTACTGAAACCCACATGCCTAGAGCCCACGCTCCGCAACAAGAGAAGCCACCGCAATGAGAAGTCTGCACACCACAATGAAGAGTAGCCCCAGCTCACCGCAAGTAGAGAAAGCCCTCACGGAGCAACAAAGACCCAACACAGACAAAAATAAATAAATAAAATAAGTAAATTTATAAAAAAACAAAAAGAGAGAAAGAAGATAACATTAATTACAGATCTCAGACCCCTCCAAAGGGAATCTTTGGGATCATCACCAATATAATTGATATTTACATTTTCCAATGGTATTATAAAATAGAAGTCATTATTGTTCTGCACTTTAGAAACCAGATATGTAGTGAAACGAAGCAATAAATCTGAATTTAATTCATATCTCTGTCAAAACTTCCATTACCAAATGTGGCAATATAATGATGAAGACGCTAATAGGAATATTTCTTCCTACCAAATGACCAAACTTAGATAATTACACTTTCGTTAACATCATATCTGAAGACACATTTTTAAAATATTTAAATCAATATTATTTGTGGAGGCTGATATTTAAAGGAAATGCTGCCTAGATGGAGAGAAAAACAAAAACTAATGGTGGTTGTATTGGAGTTGAAGAACTATTCTTTTACTTCCTCCTTTATTCTCCAAATTTCCTTTATGAGCGTGCTTAAGTTTTTTAAAGGAAAAAGGATGGTTGCATCTGCTATCCTATTATGGTTTTCAAACTGCATGTTTTATCCCAAATTAAAAATTATATTTTGAAGATCTCAGTTGCACTTTTCTAAGTATTTCTTGCCTCTTTCTGGCAGTGTCTTCAGTCTGAGACACGCCCAGGAAAGTTCATAGATATTATTTTTGTCTCATTCAGATTTTAGCATTTTATTGCATATCCTAGGAGAAAGGTTAATACAGATCTATGCATGGGGGATACACATCAAACCCCAAACCTGAAAACAGCATCCAGAGAAGCCAAGTGCAATGGTAGGGAAAACATCCGATCAGGAATTTGACATCCTGTCGTCTAGATTTGTCTTCCCTTAATTGGCTGTGTGTCCTTGGGCTCTTCATTGAACTTACAGGTTCCACAATCATCTCATTTAAAATGACTAGCCATTCCTTACAGCCACGTTGTAAGGATTATAAACTACAACATGTAAACAATTGGATGATAAATTCTATAGTGAATGAAACAGAAAGGTCATTTGTACTTTGTTGGCTAAAAATGAAGTTACAATTGTTTCATTCTTCAAATGTTAAATTACTTCTTAAGAAATACAGAAGTTTGAAAATATCTCTCTTTAAAAAAAGAAAGTAATTATAGGGATCTATACGTTGAAAGCATCTTTGTGCATCTTAGTGTATCTTTGTGTTAAGATCTGAGGTGCCCACTCCTGGTAAATCTTTACCTTTTTTACCTTTTAAAAACGGCAGGAACCACTTGTCCCTGGCAATGCTGCATTTATTAAAAACTCTCAACCTCTTTAAGTCTATTGCTGCTGCTGCTAAGTCCCAAAGGATCTTCAGAGAAACCCAGTTATAAATTAAATTTTCAGGCAGCTTTGAAACAGCTCTTTCATAAGAGTGTGTCCCTTCCGTGTCTCCAGGACTCACAGAGCTATTTAGAGCGTTGGCCTGAGCATCATGGCTTTCCCACTGGGTGCTTTTTCTTCTTCAAAAACAGTTCTAGGACAGGGCCATTCAGCTTCCCTGCCAGAGGAGATATATCCGGGACCTGATGAGCTTGAGTTGGGCTGCCAGGTCGTCCGTGTGTGAAGGGCTGGCTCTGGAGCACGTCCTCTGAGTGTGCGTTTGGGCCATTTCATCCCTCAGTTTCACTGGCTTCTACTTGTTGAATAGAGCCCGAGACTCTTTCAGAAATTCTCAGAAAGCAAAACTTGAACAGAAAGACCAAACAAGAGACATTGAGTCTGGCTGTTCGAGATTTCAGGAGAAAATGAGCCAGTCAAAGGCACAGGAATCTATTTAAGCAGTGTGTTTCTTTGGCAGCCTTTTAAAAATAAATCTTCAATATTGGGTCATTTCGGGACTCTGAATCGACTTTGATATTCCAGAGTTTCATCTGTGGATGGAATGAAGGGTAAGGGACTGAGAAAAAAGAGAAATCCTTATAAAAGGGTCCTTATTTCTCTGGACTTCTTTTCTTGATAAACAAGGAAAAACAAATTAATAAAATTCACTTTTCTATCAAATTCTCCTAGACATGGAAAATTTGACTTTGAAAGTATAGAAAGAGAAAGTTGATTTTATCTATGACAAGTAGATGAGTGCAATAACCTCCAATAATCAAAGATATTTGTATTTCTGTGGAATACTGGGAGCCCCTCAGAGAATTGTTGTAAGTTAGGACTTAGAGAAGTAGAAGAAATCATTCTGTCCATTTTATAAATTGTACAGTTGGAAAAACCAAAGGCCAGAATATTGAGTTGACTTTTTCAAGGTCTCTAAGCTGTTGAAACAGATAAGAGGACTGAAAACCAGGCTCCTAAGTCACAACTTAGTGTTTTTACTTAACGTATCACGTGACCTTCCCTAAGGGAAATTAATTTCGAGACTTGCATTGGTAGCAGCTGACAGTTTTCAGCTAGGACAACTGGTCACTTAGGTTCTACACACAATGTAGAAGTTAAGGTTGATACCAGTAGTAAACTCCTTGCTAGATTGGCAGTAGTATAGATCGCTAGAACCTAGAAACATATTTCAAAATTGAGAAAACCTCAAAGGCAGCGCTATTGTAGTAAGTTTTGAAGGGGGCGGGGCAGGGGGGCAGTAGATAATCTCCGCTGAGTCTGTTTCATCAAATGCCACCTATTGAATGCAGAGTTTGAGAAGAGGGTTAAGCATGCGCAAAGCATCAAAGGGCAGAATGTGATGGGGAGGGTTGAACGTGGTGAGCAAGAGGTATGATTCCAATTAAATCAACTAAAATTGTCCACGTGTCCCCAAAGATGAGACAAGAAACCTGTTAATGTTAGGAAAGCTCTACAAGTCTTAGGTGTCACTCAATAAAGGTTGAATAAATAAATGGATGAAGTGCTTAAGACCAGAAACATTTTTTTTAATCGCCATAACGAGAAAATGAAGGTAGAAACGGGATTCTCTAAGATGGTCTAAATTTCAGCTTCACTAAGAGCATTTAGAATAAACTTATACATTTTGATAAAAAATGGAATTTTAGGTTGCGTTTTTGCCAGTGCCTGATCCCTCTACAAAGCAGGATTCGTATCCTAAGCAACTACTTCCCTAAAACCTGAGAAATGGACATTCACATGACTTGAAGAGGAAATGAATAAGTGGAATTAGATTTGAGCACAGCCTAGAAGCTGGTTCTTGTGATTTGGAAAGCTTGCCTTGTAGCAATCTCTGAATTTCAGGTTATTTGCAAAAATATCAGTATAGTCCAAATTCCCCCATTTTAACTTTATGATTATACCCTGAAGATTTTGGAGTACACCAGCCACTTCATCACTTTGTGACTGATGAAGTCTTTGTTAGCCATGGAATAAAATCCTTGATGTAGCCCAGTTGCCCATAAATCGCTTGACGTACATATCTCATATAAATGTCATCAGTTGTTTTGTATCTCTTTCTACAACCATATACATTTCTCAACGTCTTCATAGGCACTAATGAGCTTATAGAAGCTAAAAGTAGCAACTGCATCAATCATCACCACTAATAGAAAGTCTCAAAAATCAAATTTGTTCATCCCTTTCCATTCACTGTAGTCACTGTTTATCAGGCCCCTTGCCCTTTTTATTACATTTCACCATAATTTATTTCAGCATTTCATAAATCACCAGTTTCGCCATAGCCCTGGAAATTTAGGACGGTAGAGGGGCAGAGGAGCAAAGGAATTGGAGAGAAAGGTAATTCCTATGATTTTGTTCTTAAGTCATTTTGGGTTTTACAGTCTTTATATCCCTTCTTTCCTTTTACAGTTGCTATTTGTTGTTATCTCTTCTGCTGAGTCCTATTCTCTGTATTAATTAGCTAGAGTAATTGCAATGAAATATACTTTCTCAAGTATCCCCATGGCCACAGATCTCTCTATAGGTGAAATGAACCTACCCATTCATTTTACCTTCTTCCCACTACGTTTCTTAGGATGACTCGTTGAGGAGTGGCTGTTTGGTTTTATCATGGCTTTAAGGAGAATGACATTGTGCCAGGCATGCTATAAATTGCACACTACATTTGGGTTGCATTACTAGAGTATGACGTTAAAACCAGAACTTGAAAAGAGGGGTACATTTATTCATAGTCTATGGATCTCTGCATAATCTAGCTACTGTACTATTTTAGAACACTGTACTTACACCCTGCATCCTGGCCCGGATTCACCTTTTTCAAGCCTGCCAAACCTCATTTTCAATGCAAAACACTGCCTGTGGGATCCGTTGTCTCCATCCAAATCTATGTTTTGATTTAAATTGAATCTGAAAGTGGTAAAGGTTGCAGTCCTTTGGGGAACCGATTCCTTGTGCGGAGGGAGCTGTGGAGGGCTGTGAAAGTTTAATTTTCTGTGTCCACGTGTGATTCACAGGCATACTTTGAGAGGCGGAGAGAGAAAGAATCACACACATAACACTGAGAGTATGCGGTTTACTTTTTATTGGGCCTACATGTACTTTTAAATTCTGTACCTAGAAGTCTCTGAAGATGGATGCATGGCAAATTTATTCTTATCAGGTTTATTGGGTATCAGGTCCGTTCATACAACTTTAAGCCTTCTCTTAGATTCCTATATAATAAGGTTTCAGGAGGTAGTCTCTGAGCAGGTTTTATCCATTTCCCAAGCAGAGGCTTATTTTCTCTACATCAGCAAACTTGTCATGGTAATCAGCTTTTTTGTCCCAGCCATCAATCACTCTTGATTACAGCCGGCTAGAAGTTCTGTTCTGTTGATCAGCTCACCAGTGCACATAATATTACACCTGCAGGTCAGTACAAATCATCCCTCCAAGAGAAAAGCGTTTTCCTTCAAGGCTTTTGTCCATGGTTTTATCGTTTACATTTGGGTCTCATTGAGTTGTCATGCCTATCTTTGACTCAATCTGCCCCATCATATAGAAGATGCTCTCAAAATAGTGCTCAAAGTCTGGTTGATAATTTTTACTATATTGTTCTTAGTATCGTGCTTTTGCCTTCTTCATTCCAAAGAGTAGTTTATGATCTATTGTTTCCTTATTTTCGTATTAACGTTTTCCCATTCTTAATGCAGTTATGGTAGAAATTAAAATCATATGAATGATAATTCAATGAATATTCAGTGCTGCTGTAAAAAAATAGTTTAGCACATGTTTTACTAGAATGTTTGCAAGTCTAATTTTGTTGATTTGCAATGGTTTCCTAAGTTAGATTTTTTGGTTTTATGTTTTGGCTTGGGCTAGAGAATATTTATCTTTAATTTTCAATTTATTTTAAGTAACACTAACTAGCTGTCTTCATGGTTTAAAAAGACATTGAGAAGTCAATGTTTTTAAATCAGTTGCTCAGAGTCACCATTACTCTTAGCTGTATCTGTAATATATATTTTTTTAGTAAAGTATAGTTGATTTACAATGTACTGTTAATTTGTGTTTACAGCAGAGTGATTCAGTTATTCATGTGTATATATATATATATATATATTATATATATATGTGTTTTAATATTCTTTTCCATTATGGTTTATCTCAGGATATTGAATATAGTTCCCTGTGCTGTACAGTAGGACCTTGTTGTTTATCCATTCTGTAATCACTTGCATCTGCTAATCCCAAACTCCCAATCCATCCCTCCCCTAACCCCCTCCCCCTTGGCAACCACAAGTCTGTTCTCTATTGTAATATTTATTATATGCAATAAAAGGAATTTTTATTTATCTAATCCAACTCATATTTCTTAAAACAGTAGCATTTTCAGAGTAGTACTAGAGCAATGTTTCCATGGTAAAATACTTATTGATTTCATAAAGTATTGAAAATAAGTATCTGATTAAATAAACATTTAATATATCCTTTGTGTATTCCACAAAGACACTCTTTCTATTTCTTGTATTTTGTTGTATTTTTATTACTTTATAAAATCCAGAACAGTAATTTAGAAAAGCATAAGAGATATTTAACTTTTAGAGTACACAATTATAAAGAAAACTGAATAGAATATGGAAGTACAGAATAATAAGGATTTAATTAGAAATCATGCCTCTTTATCAAAAGGTTGAATTTGCAAAAACTAAAATTTCTTCTATGGCTGGACTTCCTAGGATAATGATATATTTCTATTTTTTAATGTATTATTTTATTTTTTGTTGGGAATCTTTTTTGTTTTTCTTTTAAATTTTTATTGAAACATAGTTGATTTACAATGTTGTGTTAGTTTCAGGTGTACAGCAAAGTGATTCAGTTACACATATATATATTTCTTTTTTACATTCTATTCCATTATAGGTTATTACGAGATAGTATAAATTTCTATTTCTGAGTGAAATAAGACAACAAAGAGAGACTGCTGTTTTCATTTGATGCCGGCATTTAGATATTATTGGTTCCTACTTTAATCTATGAAACAAAACAAGGGCAAATGGCATCAATTACTGAGACAGCAACCCATGTAGAAACATAGAAACCACACAACACTGAATGGGATTTGGTTTCGAAAATCTGAGCCGAAAGCTCAAACTCGTTCTCTGCAGTATCTGTGGTCTCAAATCTTTCCAGGATGGGAGCCGATCAGTTTTGTCAAGGGGCGCTTTGTCATTATGCAGGTTTAACAATTAACGTAATGTTTTGTTGCACCCACTCTTGCTTCTCCTTATTGGCAGTCATCAGACTGGATATTTTTATGAAGAGTCAAAATACTATAGTTCATCTCTTCTTGGCCCAGAGAGTCTAGTCAAATAGTTTGCCACAAGAAACTTGTCATCTTAGCCAGCCATATGATTTTTATACTTTTAAACAGTAGCCACAGTATTATGACCTAATGCCTAACTTTGCAAATCAGCCCAACATAAGCGGCCAAGTTTGTATACTCATTAAACACTCAGATTGTCTAGAAAATGTATTACCATTTATTGCAGACTGATTTGAAATGACTGATCTTTATTTTAAAAAAATAATTCAGGAAAGAGTTTCTCTCTCTCTCTTTCTCTCTCTCTCTCTTTCCCCCCGCCCCGCTCTCTCTCCAGTTTTTCCCCTGTGGAGATGTTTACTTACATTGTAATTCTGTTAGGACTTTACCTGTTGGTAGAAAATGTGATGCAGATTTTGGGAAGTGACACATTTTGGTGGGATCCTGTTACTAACATTTTGACCCTGTCATTTCCTCTAACTTGAAACGTGTTGCCAATCTTTAAATTGAGAAAACGCTAAGAGTTAAAGCTCCGTGGAAACAGATTTGACCATAGGTCTTTCATGTAGAGAATCCAGTTTCTTCTGTTTTTAAACAAATTCTTAGGCCACTGGAAAACCTCAAAAGAATGAAAGTTAACATAGTCCTACCTCATGAAGATGTGTATTCTCTACAAAAGCTTTCTTAATTCTAGTTCACAGAATAATGGCTTCAGTATCTGGAGGTGAAGGAGGAGAGTAAGTTGTCTATATAGATTTTAAGGTGATGTCCATATTTATATCTCCAGCTGAAATCTCTTCCTCCACTTCATACTCCCGTATCAACTCCCGTATCAAGTGACCACTCAGTGTGGTCACTTGATAAGCAAGTAGATACTGCAAATCTAAAATGTTCAAAGCTAAAGGCCAGGGGCTTCCCTGGTGGCGCAGAGGTTAAGAATCTGCCTGCCGATGCAGGGGACGCGGGTTCGAGCCCTGGTCCGGGAAGATCCCACATGCCGTGGAGCAACTAAGCCCGTGCGCCACAACTACTGAGCCTGCACTCTAGAGCCCGCGAGCCACAACTACTGAGCCCACATGCCACAACTACTGAAGCCTGCACACCACAACTACTGAGCTTGTGCTCTAGAGCCCACAAACCACAACTACTAAGCCCATGAGCCGCAACTACTGAGCCCGCGCACCTAGAGCCCATGCTCCGCAACAAAAGAAGCCACCGCAATGAGAAGCCCACGTACCACAACGAAGAGTAGTCCCTGCTCGCCACAACTAGAGAAAGCCCGCATGCAACAATGAAGACCCAATGCAGCCAAAAATAATTAATTCATTAATTAAAAAAAAAAAGAAACTAAAGGCCATGGTTCACTTGCCCAAACCTGCTCCCCAGACAGCAGTTCTCTGATAATGGCAATTCCATCTTTCTGGTTCATCTGATGAAAATATTGGGATCATCCTTTCTTCCTGTCTCACACTCTATGTCCAATACTACACACAACATGTTAGGTCTACCTACAGAATATATCCAGCCATAAAAAAGAAGGAAATCATGCCATTTGCAGTAACATGGATGGACCTAGAGATGATCACACTAAGTGAAGTAAGTCAGATAAAGACAAATAACATATGATATTGCTTATATGTGAAATTAAAAAAAAAAAAAATGACACAAGTGAACTTATGTACAAAACAGAAATAGACCCACAAACATAGCAAACAAACTTCTGGTTACCAAAACGGAAAGGGGGAAGGGATAAATTAGGAGTTTGGGATTAACAGATACACACTACTATATATAAAATAGATAACCAACAAGGACCTCCTGTAGAGCACAGGGAACTCTACTCAGTATCTTGAGACCTATGTATGTATGTGTGTGTGTGTGTGTGTGTATATATATATACGTGTATATGTGTGTGTAATTGAATCACTTTGCTGTATACCTGAAGTTTCGCACACTAACACAACATTGTAAATCAACTACACTTCAACTAAAACAAACAAACATAAATTTTTATCGGAACCGGGTGAGTGAGGCAGGGTTGGACCACGTAGCGTCAGATCCTGTCCTATTTCAAATGTTGATATTTTCTTCACCTTGGATTTCTTTATGTTGCATGGACTTTAATGTTTACAAAATGTTGCATTAAAATAGCATTCTTCTTGATTACTGAGTCTTTTAAGATCCCCTTACCTTTTTCTCCTGAGGCAAATATTTCAGTCACCCCAAACTAATTCCAGCCCTGTCCTGACCCTGTGTTAAATACACCAGGCTCGCTCCCACCTCTAGGCCTTTGCATGGGCTCTTAACTTCTGCCTGGAACACTTTTTCCGCAGATTTCTACGTGGTCTGTTTCTTCAAACTTTGACCCAATGTCACCACCCCTTGATGCTGACTCTGGCTACTATATTTAGGATTTCAACACCTGTCATTCCGCCTCTCCTTACCTGGTGGTTTTTCTCCTAAGAACTAATTACCTTATAATATACTACCTAATTTACTAATTTATTATGTTTATTGTCTGCTGCCAATTAGACTGTAAGCTCTATGGGGGAAAAGATTTTTTTTTTTTTAATGGGAATTATTTATTTATTTATTTATGGCTGTGTTGGGTCTTCGTTTCTGTGCGAGGGCTTTCTCTAGTTGTGGCAAGCGGGGGCCACTCTTCATCGCGGTGCGCGGGCCTCTCACTATCGCGGCCTCTCTTGTTGCGGAGCACAGGCTCCAGACACGCAGGCTCAGTAGTTGTGGCTCACGGGCCCAGTTGCTCCGTGGCATGTGGGATCTTCCCAGACCAGGGCACGAACCCGTGTCCCCTGCATTGGCAGGCAGATTCTCAACTACTGCGCCACCAGGGAAGCCCACGGGGCAAAGATTTTTGCCTGTTTGGTTCACTGTTTTATCTAGGTACTTACTTAGAGCAGTACTTGATATATTGTGCTTAATACGTATTTATTGGGTGCATAAATTAAAGACTAAATGAATATCATGATGCTTACCAGTTATATATATGCAAACTTTATTTCACCCAGGCTTGGTAACATCTCAGCCCTCTCCCAATTTGTCTTTCCTCCTCAAATCACAAAAAGCCACATCCCACGACAAGAAATGGCGACATTCTTAGAAGAGATGCAAGAGGATACCTTGGCCCCAGTTCATCCTTGGTGAATGAATAGCTTTCCTCCTGTGAGCTTACTTCATTTTCTGACGTCACAGTATTTGGTCTGCCCGTGGACATTAGGTAGTTTCACACTGGATCCAGGCTTTTCTTGGTATCTTGACACCAAACACATTGTTGGGGTCCTCCATCATGTGCTGCAAAAGCAAATAAGATGGATAACCAATTATGCAAACTCCCACGTGTCAACTAGGGCAAGAGTAAAATGAAAATACACTGGATTTCTAGGTAAGGTGTCACTGTTGGGTCACAGGAAAATTTAGGATGATCAGGGGCTTTGGCAGTGCCCTCGGAGAACAGAGGGGTGTATTTGTTACCATAGTTGATCCAGCTCACGCTCCCTGTCGTGACTGTAGAGAATCCAGGCTACTATCCTGATCCCAACTGAAGCCCTACCTTCTCTACCACAGACTCAGGTAGATCAGTAATACAGACGGCTGTGTATCTAAGTAAACTCGGGGTAACAGTGATGGGATGGGGTCAGGGAAAAGCAGGACCACAAATAGGCATGAGTACCACCACCTTTTTTCCTTTATGTTTGTTGACTCATGTGGAATAGAAAGCACATGAGAGAGTGTCTAGTTAGAAGCACATCATTGGCTACGAGAGTTTCTGGTCTCCTAGTCAAAGTTCAATTACTTAGACAAGTGTTTCTCCGTGACATGCAAAGCCAAACTGAAAGACCAATCCCAAAAAACCCCAATGTGGATATACCTTTCCTTTTCTAATTTTCTACTCCTCAGAGCCATTTCCCATTACTCTTATTCTAATAGTTCTTTGAAGTGATTGGAAGTTCCACAGTCATCATTCTCCATGCCTAACAAAACAGGAACAGGTAGAAATGTACATTATTCTATTGCATTTACCCTGACAGCTGCCATCAGATGAGATCTTCATAGATATTGCCCAGGCTTAGGTTTCTTCAGTCACTCAATGGAAAAAGTAAGAAACCTCCTCATAACCAGGACTGAGTATTTTCTAAGATTTTGTTGGACTAAGGGCATGACGATCAAAGCTGTGGAATGGTTCCGTGAACGCTTCATGCATTCAGTGTTCTAGAAGGTCACCATTACCTGGCAAGTAAATGAATAAAAAGAAAAAGGACTGTATCAACTTTAACTGATACCTCGAGTAACAGGATTCTGTAGGCAGGATCAGGGATGGCTACTGATTTTTCACTCTCTTGTTACATCCAGTTGCCTTATCCTATAGATGATTTAGCCTAAAGTCTTGGAGTCCTACATCCTAAGGAGACATTATCTGAAACATAGTCTCCAAGTCTTTCTTCTGATCTCGATTTTACTTATGTGGAAAAGACAGTTGAGGCAGATTTTAAACACCTGGACCCTTTTTCCATAGGACTCCAAGTCCTCCCTAGAGGGTCAATTGCTCCGAAGCAAATAAAAACAAATGGCAGCTACATATTTCTTGTTCTGTAATGCTAGAGGGCATTAGGGGTGTCTTTCCTGAACTATTGCTTCAAAAGCCATCCATCACTGCAACAGTTTTCCTGTAGATTAAGGACCAGATTTGCATTCTAAATTAGTTCTTCCAACAGCTGCTGTAAAATAACTTGGCTGTAAGTTAGGAGTTTGCATTTGATCCTCTGCCAGTGAAGATCATAAAATTCAGCTTGGCAAGAGAATTTAGAGAAAGAGGTCTCCTCAGCACAGCTGTGCTTATTGGACTGAGCGGCATGTGTAAAGCTGGACCCCAGCTCTCTCTCCGGTCAGCACGTGAGGGATTGCTGCTGAGAAAAGATGAGTCTAGTTCCAGCTTCTCTGTGACAGAGCTGAACCACCTTTAGTTGGAGAATGGAGGGAGGATTATATTAAAGCTGCTGATGTAAACATCTTTGGGTGTGGATGGAGCAATCTGTTCAAGTCTTTGGATGATCCCTTGAGAAATCACCAAGACCCAAGTGTCAGTTTTGCACCTGGCCCACTGTGGAAGTTCAGATGACAAAGGAGTTATTTTCCAGGTTACTATCTGCTCCAGCTTTGTGAAGGGAAAGTCTAAGGGACTTGGATCCGGCTAATCCTATCTCAGTGCTTATTGGTTGTATAATTCTGTGCAAGTTTTTTTAACATCTATGAATGTCAGATCCTCACCTGTACAGTAAAGATGCTAACACTACAATATAAGATGTCTTTGAGGATTAAAGGGAGTATTATAAGCAAAGCAGCAGATTCACAGTAGGTGTTTAGAGTTCATCTTTTTCCTTCTTATATCTGATTTTGGCATAAAGGGAGTAATGTTTTTCATACTCAGTACCTTTTCAAAATCACAAGTTATGTGTCTGAGGCAAGGCTTGCTAGGTGTCTAATACTTTGATCATTCTTCCTCAATTAGATAATTGATGTTGATTAGGCTCTGCCAATGTATATTCTATCCTTCTGGTCAGTTCTTTCTTCCAGTAAAGCTTTGAACATGCATAGTCATTACGTTGTTTTTAAAAATATAGATAGATGATATCAATTAATTCTGGGAGCAGTTTGTAGCTTGACTCGGTAACTGACAGGTTGATTCTGGGTTTTCTCTCACTTTCTAATCCTAAACCACAAGATCTTGTGTAATAAATGCAGGTTTGACCTAAGATTTTTAGAAAATGGTATCCAGTGAATTGCTGTTCACGTATCAGACAGTTGGCATTTTGAGTCATAGAGATGCATAATAGAGGCACATCTATAGTTATAAATAAATGTGTATACTATTGACAGATTCATGAAACGTCTACTGCTAGAGGATTAGTGGAACAAACTAGAGTTTAAACGATTAGTGCACGAAAATGTACTGCAAAGAGAATTGGCCTTTATTTTCAAATACGAGACAGCATGGGTGAAAAAAAATAGGCATTTTCCAACTGGCAAGCGATCGCCTGGTACTTATGGTTTTCTAAGTGGGGAAAAGTTTCTTGTGTCAGCAATTCATGTGACAGGCCAATGATGAAGTGACTTCCTCCACTCATGTGAAATGGGGAAGTGCTTATTTCTTAGTCCATTGGGAAGATTTAGAGCTGCAGTGTCCTGGGCGAGGGCTACCTGTTCTCACTCACTGTAGGTTTGGTAGTTCATCAGTAATTTCAGTGTGATGGCTTGTGGCCTTGTTTGTCACTGTAGCTTTATGCATAACTGGCCAATTTATGGCAGTGATTACATCCATCTTCACGGAATACAGACTCAGGGTTTGAGTCACAAGATCTTTAACCCTCGAATTTCTGGACCTGTAGGGGCCAGCTGCACAAACTCTTGGAAGTCAGAGGTTAGGGATATTTTGGAGTGCCAGATAATGAATTGTATAGGCTATCTGCCCCTGTAAAATGTTCTGATTTACTACCTTAAGTGTGCTTTTGAATACACAGTACCTAGAATACTTTCTGGCCATCTTAGGTGTTCAATAAGCGCTGAATGAACTCAGTATGTGCTAGAATGAATTGGTGAAGGACAAACAGAAATCTAAAGAAGAAAATGATCCTGGAAGTTGTTGAAAGTGTTTTTATTTGGAATATTTACTCAGAGTACTGTACTATGGACCACTGACAGAAACTTTTGTACAATTGCTGCCTACATTTCAGATATGGGATATGGATGATTTAATTTTTAAAGCATTTTTCATTAGGCTTGGAGAATTTATATCAGAGCTATAGCCAGAAGGAAGCCAAACTGTTCCATTTTTAAGAATATCTTAAACTCTAATTATCAGAAATCTATATTTAGTTAAATGTGATGTTGAATAGACTGAAATTTTTGCAACATGTACAAAATTCACCGCTCTGTGTTCTCCTTCCCACGTACGTCTTTTCACGCCCACCTTCCCACTGCTGACATATTAGGATGGGCATATGAAATTGCTGGTTTTATAGGTGAAAATGGCCAAATGCTAACAATTTCGTATGATTCATACATATGTACATGC
Source organism: Balaenoptera acutorostrata (assembly GCF_949987535.1). Lineage (NCBI taxonomy): Eukaryota > Metazoa > Chordata > Mammalia > Artiodactyla > Balaenopteridae > Balaenoptera > Balaenoptera acutorostrata. The sequence continues at coordinate 6,108,492 of NC_080067.1, forward strand.
AAATCCACTTTGGTTATTCAAACAGCAATCCAGCATGGGAGAAACACTTCATCTGAAAGCAGATTGCTCTTTTTTGCTGATTTTTTAAAAAACTGGAAATCTAGAAATCCCCTAAAAGCCTCATTACCTGCACCAAGGTTGACCTGTGTGTCATAATAATTACAGTGTCCTGAGCAGTAATAGATATAATGATCATGTACTGAGAATGTGATGTTTTTTAAATTCAGTCTCCTTTAATCCTTATGATGCCAAGCTCACCAAGGACGGGGACTGAGTCCTTTTTTTTCACCTCTAGCCATAGATCTAGCCCAGAGTTGAGCCCATGGTACGGATTCTCATAACATTCGCTGCAAGAATGAATGAACGAACAATCAAGGATTGTTACCTTGGCTTTGCTAATGAGAAGCTCAAGCCCTGGCTGTATACACTCCCTGTACCTTCAAGGAGTGGGGCTAGGATTGAACCAGGTCTTCTGACCACAGAATCCACACATGTCATTAAGTATAGTGCTTCCCTGCAACCACCAGAAAAGGGAAGATACATCTTTTGGCAGTTTGCACTCCAATTTTGTTTTCTGTTTCCTTGAAAGGTCTTGGGGAAATGTGACCCGCATCTGAATTACAGAGAAAATGAGAGAGTAGGAGTTGAAACTAAGTGTGATGTTAGTCAAGCCAACGTTTAATTAAACAAAAAACCCCAACAAAACCATCGTTTATTTTCCCACCAATACTCTAAAGAAAAAGTAAATCTGAATTGTGTCTTTTTATGTAACTTAACAAGAGCTAGAATATTTGAGGAAGAAAAAGGAATGTTTCTGAAACACTACATATCTTGTTCCCTGTTTCTTTAAAATACACTATGACCGTGGCAGCTGAGGTTTTAAATGGAAAGGTACCTCTTACAACATCCCTTTTCTCCATCCCTTCCTCTTGAGGCTCCCAAAGAAAGTCCTCAAGTCCCATCTGAAGAGGGATCCATCAGCATCTGTGGGGAGGAAGACCAAGAAGCTAAGGATCATTTTCCCATGTCCTTCCACTCCTAGCTTGTAACCCAGCAGCTCCTCTTTATTCTCTGTTACCTGCAAGGAGGAAAGATTTCTTTGTAAGCACTTTTAAGAGCACAGCTATGCCGATGATATTAGGTTGGGAAGATCTAGCTCCTTGACAGTAAGGAAGTCCTAGACTAGTTGGCTATGCATGCTCACAAATTTATTTAACTCTCCTATCTAGGTATCTATCAATCCATAAAGTCATATGTTGGTCCCTTTGGATGAGACTCAGGAATTCTTTCCTTCCCAATATCTTCTTCATTTCCTCTTTTCCTGTGTTCTCAGTCTTGAACCCCCTGGAAAGCTCTTCTCCCTGCACTTCTGTCAGAGCTGGTCATCTGGTCACCTGGTCAACTCCTGCCATCCTGTTTTCCCTTAGGTGTAACTACAGCAGGAAAGGACAACTTCAGATCTTGCATCCCCTGGGCTCTGGAGGGGCACTTAGATTTCTCGAGTTCCTTAGAATGAAATGCCCTTGAAACAAACTTTGTGTGCTCACGCTGAGGGTTTATTTTAGCATAAGCCTTGTAAGTTATTATGAAAACATTCTTAACATCTCTTTATCTACGTTGCTAAGACTATTGATATATCCTCCTCCCATTAGCATAGCTGATTGGGGGCCGTTAGTGGAGGTTCCCAAAAGGGGATGAGTTTGAGGATTGCATAGAGAAAAAGCTAACCCTTCCACAAAAGGGTTACAGTGTGATAAAGAGTGAGTAGATGAAAGACAAGAATGGAGATTCCAGAATGTCTCACTCAAATTTAGTCCTTGTTCAAGGCACTGAAATTTTACTTTTTTAATTTGATTCTCACGAAGTAAAAAATAGCCTTTCCTATAATAATTTTGCAAATGAAGAAGCTGAGGTTTGGAGAATAGTCACTTGCTTAAGGTCACACAGTCCCTGAGTGGTAAGCCAAAATTTAAATGCAAACTTAGTTTCATTCCATTTTACTTAGAGTAAGACGTATGCCTAATGTTTAGCTCATAGACTTGGGGTAATGATCTTCTGGGTTGTATTAAGATTTATACAATGATTTATGGATTTTTTGCATTTACACACCCATTTCCAGCCAATGTTTCTTATCTTCTTCACTTGAAGTTAATGAAGAATGAATGAATGTTTACAAAAGGGACTTAAAATCGATAGATGAAATTCAGGTAGGACTGAAAAAAGAATCACAAGATTATCTTGCTGTGTTTCCTGGAAAGATTTTTTTTTAAGGCATGAGTAAATTATTTTAATTTTTAAGCTTTCTAAGTGTGTGATGAGAAAGGACAGCCAGGAAAAATGAAGAAACATAAAAGGCTGTCGATTAGAAGGGTTCTTGGGAAAAAAGTAGTACTTATTTTTGAAGTGCATGATATTAAAATCGTGGGGAGTTTCATCAATCATTTGCAGGTCTCTTTAGGAAAGAGCGAGGTCTTTTGATGTATTCTGTCAAAGTTAAATAGAATATCAGAAACTAAAATTCTATTGCACTGTGGTAAGAAGACATTACCTGACTTTGATGAGAAAACCCTTGAGTCTTGGTTCTGCTTTTGGTTTCAGGTAGAGGATTTGGGAAAACTGGGTGTGCCAACCGTACCAGGGGAACAGTGATCTAGTAAGAATTGACAAGGAATTATATGGAAATGGTGACTTGGGTCTGTTCAGATCTGTGGCTCAGCATGTCCCCTAGATGTTTCTTTACTCCAGGCTATCCAAAGAAACACTTAAAGAAGCTGAAAGACAAGTTACATTCTTGTGTCTCTTAAAATCATGGAACTGTAGATTTTCAGAGCACTTTGGTGCTTCATTTAGGCAAATATTAGCTAAAAAAAAAATTTGCAGGCTTAATTAATTGTGCCTATCTGCTCACATGCCCTTTCTTCTTTACATTGGCTGGGAAGTCTCTGTTTATTAGGTTTAAAGCATAATAGGAAGATAGATGCATTCATTAGTTTAATGTAACTCTGGCCGTGGTGTAAATCAATCAAAGTTATACAGTGGCTCTAATCATAGATAATTAAATGTTGCTTATGCAGCATCCAAAATATGTGTCCTTCATCCATTGGCGCATCTCTTCCAAGCGGTGATTCAGGAATCTAGGCCCTTCCATCTTGTGGTTTTAACATCTTTAATGTGGAGCTTCCAAAATGGTTATGCTCAACTGAATCAACCAGGCAGAAGGGGAAGGAGCCTGGAAAACTGTGTCTGGCAAGTTTAGTAAACCCAGCTGGACATACTGCAGATGACTTCCACTCATCCTTTGTCACTCAGACACATAGCCACTTAAGTATAAGAGAAGTGTCGTCTGGCTGTGGGCCAAAGAAGAATAAATATCCCTGACATTGTGACCTGGAAACTGGCTAGAATATTACAAAAATAATTCTGTCTAGTTTCTGTGTTAAAAGATGGAGGATCATAGAAGAATGTGGGAAATCTTCTCTATCAGAAAGGTACTTCTTTTTTATCTTTTCTCTTCTTCCTAGATCTATTTTTTTCGCTTTGCTAAATATCTGCATCGAAGGCAGAAATATTTGAAAAACTCTGTCTGGTGTCGTGGAGGGATCGTGAGCTTTGGAGATAGAAAGACCTGGTTTCACATCTTTCCTTTGAGGTTTACTCCTTATGGACCTTGGGCAAGTCACTTAAACATTATGAACCTCAGTTTCCTCATCTGTGAAATGGATACAGTAAAATCTAATTTTGAGGGAAACTACAAACCTTACATAAAGTCCCTTCAATCATACATAGACTATATTAGCTGGCAAATATTTGGTAGCTATTTTTATCATTTTTAGGGCACCTATGTGTTCTTTGCTCCTCACCTGAAAATCGACGGAAAGGGTTTGGATTACTTATGTTAACTCTAAGCTAGTGTAACAAATAGACCCTAAACTAGACAGACTTAGAAAACATAGATGCTTTTTTTTTCTTTTATATGATCTCTGCAGTGAGCATTTCTGGTTGCCACCAGCTTTACTCCACGTGGTTTTGGTGATTTAGCCAGCCATATAGCCGTTGCAGACACTGAGGATATTGAATACCAGAGGATAGCCAATTTAAAATATTAATCTGTGGAAGAAAGCCTAAAGCTAATATTCCTATGGATAATTAAGTTCAGACTCTTTTTTAGTCTTTATCTAACAGCATACTTTCACAGTAACTAATAAATCATTTTGCTCAGTAACCTGACTATAACCTTTTGTACCATTGCAAAAGGTATCTATTTTAGGGATAGGGAACATTTCATACGGGTAGTGAAATGATTTATGTTGGGTATATGAATAAAGTTAGGAGACTATTTGGGAGCCTTGCTTTCACTTTTCTAGCTTGTTGCTTACTGTACCAGCTACATCACCTCTTCCTCAGAGCAGAAGTCCTCATGAGGATGTGAACCCCAAAATCTTGATCAAACGTAGAAATGCTGAAGATACATTAATAAGTGAATACAGTATGTTATATAACAGTAAAGAGTGTGATCTCATTTTTCGTAGGATAATATATAATTATCATTCAGCAAATAGATATTGAGCACCTTCTATGACAGAAAAGGATTCCTGAAAGCCTGAAAGTAGTAATACAAGATAATTTGTTTATAGGTTATTCTACATTACTCCTTCTCTTTATTTAAGATTTTCAGATTTTCTACTCTATGGAATTTTCTTTTTAAAGTGAAAGTATTTTAAGATAACTCATTGATGTTATTAAATTATTAACTCATCTTTGTGCTTTTACGAATGATAGAATTGAAATGCAGGTCTGCTTCCAGATATCCACTTAAAATAAGGAAACATATATTAGTAGAATTAAATAAGATAATAGTGCCCAGTTCAGAATGATAGTGTCAGGAGGTTGAAGTTTGTGTCTGGAGGCCACCTGAATTGGCAACTCCATGACCAAGCATTCAGATCCATCATTTATTCCAGACCTTTCCAAAATCCATTGTTTCAATTAATTAAGCATTAAATTATCCTGTCCTATATCATAATCACCAACAATATGCATGTTGCAAAATCCAATGGACACTTCTATTCTCTCCTTTTCCCTGATGTGACAGCAACAGGCAATAGTGATAACCATTCCCTTCCAGAAGCTCTTATCTCTCTTGGCTTTCACAATACCAGATTCTTTAGGTTTTTGTCCTGTTTCCATGGCCACGTCTTCTTCATCTCCTTTTCTTGCTCCTCTTCTGCAGTGCCTATCTATATATTGGAATACCCCACAGCATAAACATGTTGAATACATAAATATTTAAGTGAACAGATAAATAAGCACATCAATAAATCTAATCTTTAACCCAAAGGCATCACCTTCATAGTGCAAGTTTTAGGAAAGGGGTGCACGGTCAGCAGAGGAGCTCATCCCTTTGAAGTTTGTTTGCAGGACTCACCCTGCAAAGGTGAAAACACTTCTTTGACTAAACAACCTCAAGGAACAGGGGCTCCAAACATTCCTTGTGGAAAACTGAATTTTGGAATAATTTTGCAAACTCCACGCTTGATTTTTCTCTTGGTTTCCATGCAGCTTGAATCACTGAATCATTCTTGAAGTTCTTTTGTTGTTTTAACACATTAAATTAGTTCATTACAGCTGAATATGTAGTGGAAAATAGCATCTGTTTACACTGTAATAATATAAAAATTACTTACCAGTAACAGAATAAAGAGCAATTTGCAAAAGCTAATCATATTTGTGCACTTGTCTGCAAAAAGTAAATTCTTAATATATGCCCAAGGGGGAAAATCACTTGCTGGTTTAAGCAGTAGAAGCAGTGATATTAACAAGCACCACTTAGACAACTTCTATATTTAGGACTGGATCCAAAATGTTCCAGCTTGTCATGAAAATGTAGAGTTTATTAATTTTGTTAACTTACTTTCACCTTGGAAGTTCAAACAATTTAGACTCAGATAATACCACAGAAAATCCAGTGGCCTAGAAATTTCTCAATATTTGCCAAGTCAAAATTTCAATTACCCGTATTTAGAGAAAACTTTCTTTTTTACTTTTTTTTAGTGCTAATCACAAATACTATGGAAAAAACACATGTCAAATGCAGTTCCTGTTTTGCCCTCCTGCCCCAAACTATGGAAATTAAAAGTCAGTTTAAAAATTCAAAATTAACATTTGAACATGTTGAAAAAATGGTTTTAATAATCTCACTATGTTGCAGCTTTTAGTTTGTTTCTTCACATGTGGAAACCAGAGACTGCATAAAATTTATAATTATTGAGACATTTTTAAGTATCACATTTATAAAATTTTTATTACATTTTAATAAATAAAAATGATTATAGAACAAACCCTTTCTCCCTTGATCATAATAGAGACAGATGGCATATTTGAAAGTAAGATTAGTTTTTTTTTTCCTTATATTTATCAGGAAGAGAGAGAAAAAATCTATATGAAGTTAGTCTTTAAAGTTCCCTTTTCTAGAAGCCAGGATGAAACCTATTCAACTAACATAGCCTCACTTCAGATATGTCAATAATATTCATTAAGCACAGTCTTCTTCTACATTTAGTCAGCCTTTGATTAGGACTCCCATCCTGCCGTCTTGCTTTTGACCTACCCTTTAATAAGGTTCCCGTAAATGGCTAATTCCGTCCACTATAATTTTAACTCAGAGAGAAGGACCAGGTTCTGCCAGGTTTGGAGGCTACCTCATTGTAGCTTTCAGTAGTCAGACTTCATCAATCCTCATTTTACTGCTCTACTGATAAAACTTTTATCCTTATAAATCTAGTTTCTAGAGACCAAATGCTGAGGTATGATACTTCATGTCACAGAGAGAAATGTGTCCTGCTGAAACTGCAGAAATGCATTTCTGGGGCTCTGAGGAGCTCCGGTTCTTTATGGCTCAGTGCAGAAAGAATTCAGTGAGAGGCGAAGTGATTTATTAAAATAGGATGCTGTGAGGTTTACAAGTGGTCAGGCAAAAGGGTGCTGCCCTGAGAACTTAGTGGGCTACAGTTTTATAATCAAAGGAAAAATGGGGAGGGAGAGAAGACCACCTTCTTCCTCATTGTGGAGTAGATGTCACGCTTCCATCTTCAGCTCCTCCTTCATGTCAGGTGGGGGAGTTTTCTTGTCCTTATATGGTCAAACCGGGACTGTCATGGAGAAATGGAAACGAGCAAGAAGGCATATACTAAACATACTATACTATACTAACATATACTAAAATATGGTAAATCATCTCAGGGTTTCACTATAATGTCACCCTTTCCTTATATTTTGTTTTTAGTGCACGCAAAGGAGTATGTTCTAGGAATCATTAACTTACCTCACTGTGCAGGATGTGGGTCTCATTCCATCATTGTTTTATTGTTTTGGGGCATGTCTCATGCTTCTGTTGCACGCTTTTTTTGCTAAGCAAGCCTGCTTGGTTTGTGGCTAAGCAAACCTGCTTTCTTGAGTGATTATTAACTTACAGGGGTCTCCCATACTTTTTTCTTTACTTATGATTCCTTAGTGGGATTTAATCACCTAATTTTTTCCTTTTACTCTGTCTCTATCACTTTCCTTCTAGTTAACTCAGTTTGGCATGAGGATGAAAAGGGAATGATTCTCTCTATGCTGAAACTTGAAGATTTTAAGCACTTTAAGAAAAGACTTTAAAAAAAAAAAAAAAAGCTGAGTGATGAAGTATACTCTAGCTCAATGAAAAATTTGAAAATCTGTTATTGCATACACTGTCAGTTGGAAGCTTAGTTCATTCATTCAAATGTTGCAGCTGATTAAGGATTGTGTTTCAGTGGTTAAACAGGAAAAAATCTTTTATTTGCCTCTCAAATGGCATTTCCCAACAGCTTCAGTTACCATCTGTTGCTGATAACTCCCCAATTTAGCTACGGCCCAGACTTCATCTCTAATCTCCAGACCATATAGCTAACTGCAGAGTGCATGTTTTATTTAGATGTTTTAAAGACTCCTCAAACTCAACATATCCCAAACCAGCCCACGCTCTTCCCCCAGACATCTGGGCCTCTTTGAATATCAGCAGTTCTAGGAAATGGAACCTCTAATCATGCGTTTACAAGCAGAAGCCATTGGAGCATCTTTGAGACCTCCCCTCAAAATTCACCATGAATGCTTGACGTTTCCAACTTACATATTAATCACACGTGTGCACTCTTCTCTCTCTACTTTCACCATCATCATCCAGTTCTTAGGTGTGGCCATCTCTTCATGAACCCTCACAATAATAATGGAACCTTCTCCTCCTTACCCGCTCTTGCTCTCCTCCTCCCATGCACACTCTTTGTTCCTGCCCAAGTGATCTCGTAAAAATGCAAGCATGTTTATGTTTCTGTATTTCTCAAGACCTTTGAGCAGACTGCCATTTGAACAAAGAGTAAAAAACATAACCCTGAACTGTACCTACAGGTCTCTCTGTGCCAGAACTGACTTGTGCCCAAAGATACTCCTTGATGCCTGAAGGCTTCATATTTGGGGATATAATCAAACACTTGGTTTAGTAAATCAGCATTAATTTATTGGACCTGGTATTGAAAGAATCTAACTAGGGTAGACCCTCAGATAGAATGATGCTAATAATAGTATCGAAAGCATGGTCCTGCAATAAACTCTGAGTGAAATTAAATGAATTAATGACCACATAAATTGACAACTTTTTTTTTTATTAATGAACTTAATATCTATTTAGTCTTACCTGTGTTCTATGCAAGGTTAGCTACGATGAAGTCACATAATAGGATTGTTTTCCATTGTCCACTCCCATTGGGATTAAGGAGTTATAAGTGTGGTCTCTGGAGTACAAGTGCTTTTGCCCTTCCTACACAGTTGAGCTGCTCTAAGTTCCAGGATCTCAGTCTCCTCATGTGTAAGATGCCCTTGATAACTGCAATTCCCTTGTAGGTCTTTGTAAGGCGTCAGTGAGAATATTCATATATACCCTTTAGCACACCACATGGCCCAGAGAAGCATTCCATAAAAGCCTCACACTAACATCCACTGGGTAAAGGACCAGCAGGATCTCCTCAGTGCATTTGTGAATCACTTATCTTTTCCTCCAAGCATCACCCTGGGGAAAAACCCTCTGGCCAGAATGCTCCCAAGAATTACTGAATGAACATGGGGGATACTGTGGTCTCAGCACCTGTTTGTGGAAGTTTTCTCTAAACCCTAAACTGTTGGGATTGGCACTTTTTCTTGCTAACACAACTCATCTATACCATGGTCAATCGGGAAACATAAACACAATTTTATTCATGCCATGGGAAGAAATTTTGACATAACAGGAAATCAGGCATTTATACATGTCCAGATAAATCAGTCTTCTGGAGTCATTGTCACTGTCTCTTCCTTGCTCACCCTTCTTCTAAAGTTAATCCAAGGCCAAAGGCATTTCTTTCTGCATCTTTGGTAAATGAAAGTTGAAAACAACGGCAACAAAAACAAATGCTTTTTTCTGCCCACCAAATATGTTCCTAAGTCCAGGAAGAAACTCTTATTTGAGAAGCTGGGTGGATTTCCCCAGGTTTTGCCCATAAAATGTCTCACTTCAGACCTCTTTGGTCAAAAGGGTGTCCTGAGGTCAGGTCAGGTTGGCTGAGCTTCTCTTATTTAACAGCATTTTCTTTTCCTTTTTTCCTAGAACCACAATTTCCACAAAAATACAGTTTTTTCACAATTTGCATCCATCTCAAGAGTTCTCTAACTTAGGCACCAAAGTGATTTATACAAAAGAACATTAGTTTTCCTTTCTTTTGACAAAAATTAGCATTTATTCTCATTATTGAGCCCATATTCTATCCCAAAAAGCCTTAGGTACTTTGCCATAATTTATTTCATTGAGTTGGGTTGGGGCTTTGCCAGTTTTTCTAATGGTTGTTGTTTTTTCCCTCCTAATTTTCTAGATACGTTTTATGGAACGTAGAGCTTAACCCCTTTGCAATAGGACTTTCAAATATGGCTTGTATTTTTTTCTCATCTTTTGAGTTTGCCTATGGTATTTTTTTTGGGGGGGGGATTTTTTTTTTTTTATTCAAACAGAAAGTCACAAAAATTATAATATCCTCATCAGTTCACTCAGTCCCATGTAACTAATTTTTTTTCATCTTGATCTTTTGTTAGCACTTTTATGAGTTCATCAGTTTTCCATTAGAGTTCTGAAAATGCTTATTCATTCAGTTCGGCAGTACAGTCAGTTACCAGAAACCTGTACTTGTCAGAGTCTTTTCCATGAATTCCTTGAAGATGAAACCCTTTTATAGGAACATTTTTGCAAAAGCATCAGAGTACACCCAGAACTGTCTGTAAATGACAAAAGACTTAAAAATGACCACGGTTAAAGATTTGATGAAAGTTCATAATAATGCAACTGACAAGGAAATTTAGTTATTTCTGAGATATACATTTTAAAGTAATAACTAGAATTATGACTTATTATAACAGAACATACAAGATTTTTAGAAATTTCATGTAATGTCTGAAACATTTATATTAACATATTTCCATACAAAGAACCCAAAGAAAGTTTAGTATTAGTTGTTTTGTTTGTTTGTTTGTTTGTTTGTTTATACTGCAGGTTCTTATTAGTCATCAGTTTTATACACATCAGTGTATACATGTCAATCCCAATCGCCCAATTCAGCCTATGGTATTTTTAATAGAGAAGATGTATTAATGTGGCTGAATTTATCAGTGTGCCTCATTCTCTGCTCTGTCCCCATAACGACAACTGTCGCCATAACTACAAAAGTGTTTAGCCACTGTTCAGTGAGTCCTTTGTGACTGAATGAGCAGTGAAAAGCCTGGAATACGGGTGTGCTATGCCCATCGGAGTTGAGGTTCTTGTGGTTATTTATGGTCCCAATCCCATCTCTTCCCAGTGCACCCAAAGTGCTTCAGAAAAATGCTATGGTACTTAGCACTGAGAAAACGTCTGCTCAACTATATACCATGTATTTTGTGGGCTCCAGAAATCTCATTTACAGTTACATATTTCAGAGGGGATCTTTGAAACAAATTCATTAAAAGAACAATCAGAACAATTCTCAGATTCATGAATTAGAGATGAGAAATGCTATAAAACTAGAGGGAGGAGGCCTTCCTTGATTTATGGAGAAGTAGGGAATTTAATATTTTTCCCCAAATGGAAGGTGCTCTTTTTCAGCAAATGCAGGGTATAGATTATTATGTGGATTTGTAGGGAGGAAAATGGGTTAATCATGTCATAGTTAATTTCTGTATATTGTTTTAGAGCAATATAGAGAAAATATTCCATTTGGAAACTTTAACAATCGTGTTAATAGAGAAATAGCATTCTCCACATCCTGAAAATTTCTCTATGTGTATTTAAGAGAATTTGGACTTTTAGAAAAATCTTAAAATGAAAAATCATCACTGGAAACATTCATGGCATGTCCCAGATTTAAAAAAAACAAAACTTGTTATTCATCAAAATTTTTTAAAAGTGAAACAATCTCCATATTATTCCTTGCCGCATCCTATGCAAAGAGAGCTCCCATAAATAGCGCAATTTACAGTTGATGGTAAGCTTCTCTCAGAGAAAAAATAATAGTTTGTGTTTCTGCCAGATGCTTTTCCAGCATTAAGTGCTATAAATATGCCCTGAAGTGTGTTCAACAGATAAGGCAAAATGCCAAAGAATGGCAGAGAATTAAGTTGCACCCTGTTCACATACAGAATCCATTGAGACACCATATGCATATTTCCATTTTAAAATCAAAATGTGAAATTAATTCAACGTGCATTTAATAGGAACCTATTTAGAGATCTCTGCTAGGTCCCAGGGACAAAATGATGAGGTCTTTCTCTCTCTGTTGAGGAATTTACTCTCTATCAGAAGAAACAGACATTTGACCCTAGTTATGGCAGTGATGTCAGTGCTATAAGGAGCCACTCCCTGTACCCAAGACCACATGGAGCTGGTGACCTGTGATGAACAGGTATCTGCCAGGCAAGTGAAGGTGCTCCAGGCAGAGGGAGAAGGCTTTGAAAATGATTTCTTCTTGTGGTATTTTCCTTAAGAGCATAAAAGGGAGGGCTTTCCCACATTTATCTACACTGCAGGCAGTTATTCTTGTTAGAGAGCAGACATCATGATTGGGGTGATAGGTAGGTAGGTTTCTTAGAGGAGGAGGTTGGGACGATTTAGGAGAAGCATGCAGGTCACACCCGGAAATAAAGTTTTTCTCTGCATCTGATACCAACACCTTTGACAGCTTCACCCTCGGACATGATTAGATACAACATGGTTAATTCCCCCCACACTTTCCAATGGTAGATGACAGTCACGCACTGAGGGGAGTGTTCAGCTGTGGACATGGTGAAGGGATATTGTACGCTGGCTGAGTAGTTAGACACAGTGGTTTTTCTGATTTCTCTCAGTTTCTTACAAGAAATTATTGTGGTTATATCAGTAGAGTTAAAACTCATTTGCTGTCTCTCATTTACAAAAAGATCCCCAAAAGACCGAGCAAACTTCACCAGAACCAAATGTTCCTTTTGGCTCAATTAGATCTGAGACAGGCTGGGACCTGTGACCCGGGACCCTTTGCTGCAGGGCTTGCACCTGGACAAACATCTCCTCCAGCAAGAAAATACAAAGAAACTGGAAGGGACTAAAAATAGCTGCGTGCATGCACAGTTGGGGCAAATTATGGACAACAAGATACAAAAAGATCAAAAACCCAACTGCCACTTCTGAAGAGCTGGGAGCAAAAGCAGGGCACTGTGCATGCCCCCTGCGCTCAGCACCACCTAAGGGTGGGCAGATCACCTAAGCCACACCTCTGGCCCCACTCCCTGGACCCGCCCCTACCCTAACCCCATATAAGGAACCAGCTCGCCCCCGCTAGGGCAGTGAGCAAGGGAACCTGTTAAGCCTTGCCTGAATTTCTTGTCTGTCCTCTTATCAATTTCTATTGATCGGAGAAGGCCAAGAACCCTGGTCGGTATCAGATCATGAGCACCGGCTTCCAAAGCCCACTGTCAGCCAGTGTCTCCCAATCAGGACCCCACCATTAGAGGTCATGGAGGCAGCTGTTTGTACCCCAGACATACAAGAACAGTGGTTTCACAACAGGAGCCAGGCAAAAACTCTCAAATTAGCCTCTCTTACTCAAATAAGTGCTATTTTTATCATCCATATTAGATACTTGAAAACATTAAGTACTTAATATTTAAAAATCATGAAGTTTCTAGATGAGTTGAGAAGCTTTGAAAAAGATAAGTGAGTCCATCGAGATTTTTTCACAACCACTTAGTGACAAGGTATTTTTGTTGCTTATAAAAGTTAGTTACCTAATATATCTGAGAAATTGTGACATGCCTCTCTTCTTTTTCTCTATGTTTATTTAGAATTTGTTTTTTCAGTGACTACTGGTAGTGTATAAAAGTGGCCCTACTCTTGTGGTATTATCTTTTTTTTTTTTCTATTTTTGTATTCCTGAGGCAGGTACTATTCATTTCTGTATTGAAGAGTACAGAAGACAGGAACACAAAGTAAGGCATCAATCATTTGAGCTCAGAGAGAACACTCTTAATTGAATCATGTTTTTCACTTTGGGACTCAATGCAAGTGAATTTTCACTTTTATTCATATTGTAGTCATCTACCTAAATGTTAGCTGCACAATCACAGATTAAAATAAGTTGTTAAATATTCTTTATGGGACATGTAATTAAGGAATAAAAATATCTATCTCCTGTCATTTTCCCCATTGAGTAAGAGAATTTGAAAAGTACATATCTTCACATCAGTAGGGAAAATGTATAACCATAAACGATTCTATCTTTAAATTTCTTCTCCAAATATTTTGTTAAGTGGAGTAACAGGGAAGGCAGTCTCTTGGCTTACTAGCATGGTTTTTATTTGCCTGCTGGCTAGGAGTTTCCTTCAATTAAAACAGCCTTAAGTACATAAAGAAAGAACTTAGCCATGGCTAACACTGAATCAGTGTTAACTGAATCAGTTAATGCAAATATAATAGTGAGTTAATGCTTGTTATAGTGAGGTTTTAAGAGACATGACACAGGGCCTTGCTTTTGCTTATTTTTTTACAGAACTAGCGATTCCCCCAGCACCCCCGCACAAATGGATCACAGCAAAGTATTCAACAAAGAGGTACAAACAATGGGGTCAGAGGTCATGCTGCAACAATAATTAGCTTGGAGAGAAAAGGTAAAATATACAGAGAGAATCACAAGGGCTTGGAAAGCACTTATATGGGGTTTGAGAGTTACAAGATTTCCAAGATTGATATGCTATTTTGCATTCATCCCTCTTGAATAGAAGTTCCCCAATTCCCTATGTTATCTGAGTTATTTTTTACCTCTTTTTATGGATTGTATTTAAAGAAAGAAACTTTTGATAATTTTTCTTGGGTAATACACATTACTCACAGTTAGACATATGGAAAGGTTCAATTTTCAAATGACTATATATTGATCTTCTAAAACCTAGACATTGGCCACTTATACAAGAAGGGGCCATCTTTGGAGAAAATGTACTAATATTTAGGATGAGTGGTTCTAAAACTTTAGTACGCTCCAGGAGCACCTGGAAAGGTTGTAAAACATGGATTGCTGAGCTTCATAGCCATAGTTTCTGATTCAGTGGGTCTGGGAAAGAAGTTGAGAATTTGCATTCCTTTTTTTTTTTTTCAAGTTCACTGAATATCATCTTATTGCTTTTTTCAATTGAAGTATAATTGATTTACAATATTATGTTAGTTTCACGTGTACAGCATAGTGATTCACTCTTTTTTCCAGATTATATTCCATTATAGGTTATTATAAGATGTTGGGTACAATTCCCTGCATTTCTAACAAGCTCCCAGCTGCCACTGCGGCTACTCATCTGGGGACCACACTTTAAGAACTAATGCTTTATATGAGTATTAAATGAAACTGAGAGTTGATAATAAACAAATTAAGATAGAATCATCAGAAACTTTCTATTGATATATACAGAAGTGATATTCAAAATATTTAACAAGCCACTGAACAGTTAGAATGTATACTGGTCTTAATCCACATAGCTGAACCTATGCAAATGGCCTGAATATTAGATTTGAGTGAGTGTATGCAACATAAAAACAACTGTACAGAGATAAATACAAATTTTAAACTTTTTTCCAGGAGTAGTTTTTCAATAGTTTTCAAAATAAAAATCGAAAGTAAGTGTTTTAGAGTTTAGGATGCTATATCTTTTTTATTTTTTATTTTTATTTTTATTATTTTTTTAAACATCTTTATTGAAGTATAATTGCCTTACAATAGTGTGTTAGCTTCTGCTTTATAACAAAGTGAATCAGTTATACATATACAATATGTTCCCATTTCTCTTCCCTCTTGCATAGGATGCTATATCTTTTTATCATTTCATTTTTTTCTATATCCCAAACAACAATCTAAGTTAAAGTTTTGAAATCAGATAATTTTCTTAAACAAAAAAGAATTCCTCTGTTCAAGTATTATCTCTTGTCTCCCCAAAGAGGATGGTAACTTCTTTCATAACCACTTTTTATTTTTCTGATGTTACACTTTAATAGGATAATGTTCATTTTATTTTAATAGAAATTTAATGTGATAAAATGAAATGACATCAGAAACTAACAAAGACCACCTTGTTCTTTTTGAAATCACGTGTTCATGAAAATGGATTGGTTATCATTACCATATATGTATGCTTATAGTAAACTTCCTAATTCTTAAAAAGCATATTAAGACACTTTATGCCAAAGACATGCAGATTAAAATTGTACAAGGTATTGGAGCTAATGGAATAAAAGGATACATGAACATTAATTTTGCAGTGAGTTTCACAGAATAATAGTGATTTATAACAAAGCCTCATAGATAAGCAAAATAGATGTGTGTATATGTGTGCATGTGTTTCAAAATGATGAAACTCTTCCAAGTGTTAGCCATTTAGCGGTTATTTTTATCTACTTTGGAACTTCAGTTGCATTTAAACCTGAAGCCTTTTTGAAATACTGAAGACAAAATTTGAAGATTGAAAAGTCTGACTGGCTACTGATGGCTAGGATTGGTGATGACATTTAAAGTGGCATCACTATTCTGCAGGAATGTGTGTGCATATCTTTAATGTCACCACTTGCCTCTGGGATGACACTTGTTAGATTTCATGGTGTCGTGTGCTAGCTCAAGGTCGGCAATAGTGATTTTTATTACACAATACCCGAATATTACATTTATGATCTAAAAGGAACTTGTTGAAAGCAATGTTTTCTTGTTCTCTGTGTACTTTGATCACCTAATTCTCTTTGAGTTTTAAAATACAGAATTCTGGCATGTGCTGTGATGAAGTAGTATACTTACTTAACTTTGAAATCATTCCTGTGAAAAATAATAGTCTGTTTGTGTTCGATGGTTCCCAGGTTTCTGAGGGTGACTTGACTCAGAGACTGGCTAATAAATAATAGGAGACAACCCTGGAGGGAAAATGGCATGCTACATTCACCCAGAACCTCTCTGCCCAAAGGCAAAGCAGATGAGGCCCAAAGACACATCTCTGTCCAACTACTGCTTTTTTAAAAATCTCTCAGCACAATTCCTTCTTAGGCTGCAGCTTTGTCTACAGTCACAGAAAGGTTAGATGTGGCTGAAAAGTCTATCCAGTCCAGTGAAGTGGGCTAACAGGGTAAGGAGAGCTGTCTGGGCTTTCTTCCTTTATACAAGGAACATGCCTTTATGCAACACACCTGTATCAAGGTGGACCAAGAGTTAAGGGGGCTTGCAGCAACATGGATGCA
Source organism: Balaenoptera acutorostrata (assembly GCF_949987535.1). Taxonomy (NCBI): domain Eukaryota; kingdom Metazoa; phylum Chordata; class Mammalia; order Artiodactyla; family Balaenopteridae; genus Balaenoptera; species Balaenoptera acutorostrata. Next base: position 6,125,296 of record NC_080067.1, read on the forward strand.
ACTAGAGATTCTCATACTAAGTAAAGTCAGATAGAGAAAGACAAATACCATATATCACTTACATGTGGAATCTAAAATATGACACACATTAACTTACCTGTAACAGAAACAGACTCACAGACATAGAGAACAGACTGGTTGTTGCCAAGGGGGAAGAGGGGTGGGGGAAGGAAGGATTGGGAGTTTGGGGTTAGCAGATGCAAACTATTATATAGAGAATGGATAAACAACAAGATCCTACTGTATAGCACAGAGAATTATATTCAATATCCTATGATATACCATAGTGGAAAAGAATACAAAAAAAAAGTTCAGGGGGCAGTATACATAGATAGAAAAATTAATACCAGTAGAACCCAAGAGCAGTCCAATAAATTATACAAACATAAAGATCAATGACAAAGAAAATTTACAGTATCCAGAAGGGTTATCTGTCTACATTCTGTTTCCAACTTGTATATCGACTTCTACCCCTAGCACACACACACCCTATACCACCACAATCACATTGAGGCTACCCCGATCAGCCTCCGCTACATCCAACATTTCCCCCGAAATTCTACATGCCTTGGTCTCTCCATAGCATTTTGGACCTTCATACCATTTAACTTTTTCTTTTCAAATTTGTGGGAGGCTCACTTGCTTTTTTTCTTAATAGCAGATATTTTAGATTATTATCAGGGTGCTTTGGGACTATTATTCAATTAACAAGTGAGTATGCATTTTGTCTTCTTTTGTTTTGCTTTTTAATATATCAGGGGTCTCAATTGGGAGCCCACCAACTATTGGTAATTTGATCACCCTCTTTTCCCCACAACTCCCTGAGCCATTTCACTTGTTAGAAGCATTGGCTTAGCTATATCTGTGCAGAGTTTTGGGTTTTTTTTTCGGCCGGGGGGGCGCAGGATATAAGTACACTCTTAACTGTCAGGATTCTTTTGGAGTAACTTTCTTAATATCTAAAATAGTGACATTCACCTGCTCCTATGGTGTATTAAAACAAAGTCATATCTGATTTGAAATACCACCGAGAATATAGATTTGCTAGGAAACTTAGAATGAAAGTATATGTACAAAATGAATATTTTGAAGGTATATGTGGGGATAGCACTGTTCATCTCAACCTTATATTTTAATATGCATTATATATAAAGCATTCACTTCTATACCAGGAGTAAGAGATGAACCTTGCTTTAAGGGAAAGTACATCTTCAGCTGTCTAGAGAAGATGACCAACTATATATTGTGGAATTAATTGAATATAGCATCATGCCCTCAAAAGATATACCCAAAGGGTTTGAATTATTAGAAATAAATCAGGAAGGAGAAAAAAGGGACACCACTCCGTCCATCAAAATAGCATTCTCCGTGTAGAATCAAACCAATCCAATCTATCACTGGTTCCTCAATTAACTATAGTAAGTCTTAACTTCATATTTTGACTCACACTATGTCTTTTAATGTTATGTGTTGTTGGAAAACTGATGCATGAGTGTCCTCTCTGTTCAAACTGTTTCTAATATACAATTTCCTTGTCCAGTGTTCTTTCAATAAGGGTACCTAGTCCTTTGAGGATACTTGTCAGAATGATGCAAATGAAGGTGTGGATTATATATTTATCTACTTATAAAAAGATATTATACTGCAACACCCTACCTACCACAGTTGCTGTGATGAAGAGGACAATGTGTATTCTTCTGGCAAAATGGAACACTGAGTTTAAATAAGTCATGGGAAGTGATGCGTAGATACTATACGGAATTAGTCCTCCACCGAGATTTCTTCCTTGTGAGGTGATAGTTTTAAAGGTTTTGAGCTGGAAAACCTTCTAATCTAAGAATCTCCCTGCCCACTTCCACCTCACCCTAAGCCACAAAGGCTTCCCCTTCACCACCAATAAATTAACATTAATAAATATATATTTCTTTAAGATGATTTTCTATCTCAATGTCTCTCCAATAACAATAGATAAGGTTAAGAAAATATAAACTTGGGAAAATATATATTACTATTTATAGAAATCTCAGAAAGCAAAGGCAAAAGAATTGCACTGGCCCCATGAAGTGCTCAAAACACACTGGATCCTCCTGGCAATGGACCAGGGCACAAAAGACCCACGTGTTGAAAGAATACCTTGAACTTCTCAGATTACCCTCTGTGGGAAGCAAAGAGAAAGAAAGAATCATAAAATTGCCCAGCTTCCATATACTCCATTTGGACTTCGGCAGTGCATTTGATTTTGAACTCTCACGCTCCCATCTCAGCCTCCAGGGTGCCTATTTCCCTTGTTATCAGTGAATTTTTCCTGGTAGACACCTGTTGGGTCCTGTATTAATAAGACACGTTGTAGAAGGAGAAACACATTTCCGGAGCCAAGAAGGTGAGAGCTACTCTTTCTAGGGCCCTTGTTAATCTTTGGGAGCCCAGCATCTTCTGTGACAGAACAAAGGCAATACAGTTGTAAATTCTTATTTTTTTTCTCCCACCCCACAAAGAAAATGTTGTTGCTATGTTAGCGTTCATCTACATCTCTCTGAAGAGAAGCAATAGAATATTTCTTCCTTCCATCCAGAGGTTTTAGAACTTGATTCCCATTGCTTCGTATAGCATCATTCTAAATAGAACCCCCACCGTTTGACCACAGCCAGAATTAGCGTGAATGGTACCTATTATTGAAAGGGAGTCTGTATTTGCAGTAATACAGAGAATGCCAGTTTAGAAATGAGCCTGATTGCATGGTTCATTTTGTTCTCCTTTGTAGAGCCAGGCTGCGGCCCACTACAAAGGCACGAAACATGCCAAGAAGCTCAAAGCATTGGAAGCCATGAAAAATAAGCAGAAATCTGTAACTGCCAAGGACAGCGCAAAGACTACCTTCACCTCCATCACTACCAATACCATCAATACCAGCTCTGACAAAACAGGTTAAGCGATGCTCTTTGTTGTGTTATTGTCGTCTTCACCCTTGTTGTTCGGGGGCTCCTTCCCTTGCCTGACTGTATCTGTTGCTGGTGTCCCTTCCACCTTGATTCATGCTCGATCCATCTTTCTATGTATTGGTAATACTTCCCCCTCATTTTTCCAGTACCCTTGAGCGATAATGATAATCACTAGTAATGTTGCAGATTTTGCATTGGAAACAGTCCTATGGCTGTTTTAGAGGAACACAAGGGTCAGAAGGGCATTTAAAGCCATGCCTCTTTTTGAGAAGTGAACCTTTCCAGTGTGTATCGTTTGCATCTTGTATGCAAGCACGTTAGCCTGTAACTGCATGGCAGATTTGATTTAACTGTGAGTACACAGCAGAATATGCCAAATGAATCAAGAAGGCCCCCATAAGGGCATTATTACTGACAGGGTTTATTCTCATAAATCCCAAACATTGCATTGTTTTAAGTAGTGGCTGTGTGAATCTGGGCTTGTTTGTTATGGCTGGGTAACCTTCCCTCTGCATACACAGGTAAGTGTTATTGATACCAATTATTCTTTTTAACAGTCTTCACAGTGAAATAACAGCCTCTGAATGGTCCCTTGGGATAGCTCCTCAAGCAACCGGTTTATTCACGGCAGGGGAAGCCAGTGGGGTTTCCATAAGCTGGCATTTAAAAATATAAGACCACTGGTCCTCGAAACTTACATAAAAAGAGATCCTGTGTGATTCATGGATGTACACACATCCATTTAATAAATCACTTTCTAAGAATACAAGGGCTGGTATGTGTCAGTTGCTTTCCAGCCCCTACAAATAGCAGTGGTCAGGAAGCATGTATATTGTCATCGATGGTTAATGTCTTAACTAGAAGAGATCTTCTGGCCCTGGCTGATGAAAATATAAAATCAAGAGTGAACCAATGCAACAGATTAAAGCAACGTTATTACACGTGGTACACCCATGAGACCTATAATACGTAGTCCTCAAAGGATCTGGAGAGATGCTTGCTCCTGTGTGAATCTGTAAGGGATGACAGTGTCCTCTGTGAGTTCCCACAACACATTTTATATACTTCATCTAAATATTATTGGTGCATGCATCATGCCTCCTTCCTGAGTACCCTGTATACTCTCTGAGGCTGAGTGACCTCTCGTCATCTTTGTACCCCAGCACCTGTCTGACGCGGGGTAGGTGCTGAGTAAAATGTCTGTTGGCTGCATTTTCTCTCATCCCTTTGATTCTCTGATTCATCCGGTTTTGTGTCACAACATATACAGGGGGAAGAAAAAAAAAAAAACTCATCATGTTCATTTCTTTGGTATCCAGAGCAAGAGCTGAATTATACCGTCTTATTAATTAAATGTAAAACCTTGTAGGGAACACGTTAGTCTTTTCTCCATTAATTGAAAATTCACCACCTTATTTTGGGGGCTGTAGGGGAAATGAGCAGTCTTGAAGCAGGTGAGTGTAATTTCTGCTCCCAGATATTGGCATCTGGGATGGGATCCCTAAAGCCATACTCGCCATAGAGACATGTATTTCATTTGCAAAAAGACAGTAGGTAGGAAGAATAAAGATGTAAATTTGATGTAAAAGGTTTGATATAAAGAGATGAGTTTGATGTAAAGTTTTTGCTCGTTGCCAGACTCTTCTACTCCTAGACATTTTTATCAATAATGGCTGTTTGGATTACCTTGACTTCTCTTTAAAATGCAAAAAATCCCTGTTACACAGAGATGCATGCCATTTAAAAAAATATATATGTACATGGCGGGTAGAGCTGCTGACTGGACTTAAGAAATGCTCCCTTGTGTGTCATCTCCATTACATAAATGAGTTATGAATACATACCTCCATCCCTCACCTGAGAGACTAGAGTGGAAAGGCTCTGTCCTCTTGGAGGATGAATGGAAACTAGTTTGGACTGGGTTGTGGGACAGAGCCTACATAAGATAGACAGATTCCTAGTGGGGATGCCAGATTTACCTAGTGGTTAGAATGGTGTTGAAATGGTGACTGACGTGCCCTTTCTAGCTGGAGCTAGAGAAAATTCCAGAATGACAGAGGGATAATAAAATCTGCAAAGTTAGTACAAATATCTTAAAGCCAAAGTAAGGAAGTGATGGGCATCTCGAAGGGATTGGCTCCCTGATCCAAGGGGACCTCTACCCACAAAGAAACAGGTCATACAGGTTGAAAGACTAACGATTCCAGCACACTCACTAGATGTTTTAAGCCAAAGTCTATCCTTATCTGGGATTTCTGCAAAACTACCTATGAGAAGTAGCCCAAAAAAGCTCCTGGAATTTCATAGACTCTTAGCCCATTCGTATTGCAGTATGAATCCGAGGCACCTATGCTGACAAATTGGAGTTTTCTTAAAGCTATTACTTGTCCTTTTTATTACTGCCTGTGTCCTCATACTGATTGGGAAGGAGCACAGCTCTGAAAACAGGATGGGTCTCTGAGCTAGTTTCTTACAACAGTTAAATACTCAGAGGCAGAAGGGGAAAGAGAGAAGGCTCTGAAATCAAAGACAACGTATTTTTTAATAATAAAAAATTGTAACCTTTCTACTTAATGTAAAAAGTTGTTTTGTGGTTTGTGGACTTATCCATGCATAAAAGGTATAGAGACATTAAATCACTTTCACTAATTTTACCAAATTGTTCTTAACAAGAATTTAATATATATGTAGGCCAATTGCCTTTAAAAATGCTTGAGTATACAGTGATGTGATAGACAAGAATCTTAAGAGAAGGTTGGGCAACAATAGTAAAAAAAAAAAAAAAAGAAAGCAAGAAGTGGTATAGACTTGAATTTTAAAATTGCTTTGGAGGTTTTCCTGGGATTCTTTAAAACACAAGAAATAGAATACACATAAAAACCAAATTCTCATTCCAAATCTACTTACAAAAAGAGAATGTAGACAAACAATTCCTTCTAAATTCCTAAGTCATGTATTATGGGCTTAAATTGCTGCCTTAGGCTAATAAATATGTCTACATATTTGGGCTTACATGAGGGCTAAGGTCTCAGTCACTAACTTCATGATCTTGGGATTCTTTCCCCCTCCTTCTACCAGTCTGCAGGCTGGAGTGGTGAGCAATTCAGTGATCAACCACCAGCTGCTCCCAGATAGCCTCGTTCCCCTACTGCTAGGCAAGAAGACACTCCCTAACGTTAATACATAATTTTAGTTCTTACAATCTAATGAGGAGTGTTTGGTGAATTTACACAAAGAAAAATTTACAGGCAAAAGTAATATTTTTAAAAATATTTCAAACACACAGAATTGTTGGTACGGGAGGGTGATTGCTATTCATTCACAGAATATTTCATGGAGCAAACATTTCCAAAGGTGACCAGAATAACTTCGTCTGACTTAGCAAGGTTTTTTTTAAAAATTTTTTTTAATTGAAGTATAGTTGCTTTACAATGTTATGTTAGTTTTAGGTGTACAGCAAAGTGATTTGGTTTATATATATACACACATATACATATATACCTACATATATATGTATTCTTTTTGGATTCTTTTCCATTATAGGTTATTACAAGATATTGAATATAGTTCCCTGTGCTACACAGTAGGTCCTGTCGTTTATCTATTTTATATACAGTAGTATATAGTAGTACCTGTTAATCCCAAACTCCTAATTTATCCCTCCCCTCGTTTTTTTTTAATGCAAGTTTTCTATACAGAAAAAGTAATGACAAAACTTAAGAAATTATGCTTAAAGTAACTTGGCAAATATAGCCCAATTGACGGTTTTTTCCTGTGAAATGACACATTTGCAATTGTTGGATTAAGTCTTGTGCGAAGTCATCTTCTGGTCTTTCTTTACTTTCCCTTTCTGGACAATTTTATTCATTCCTATGACCTATCCATTAGGCTAGGCTAGGTGAATCTGCAGTAATAAACAACTGCCAACTCCTGGTGGCTTTTACAGCCACTAATTATTTCTCTCACACCCTACAGAGCAGCTATGGGTTTTTGTTTTTGTTTTTGTTTTCCTTTGTTAATTTAACTCTAGGGCCAGGCTAATGAAGCAGTCACCAGCTCGGCATTACCAGTTCTATGGAAGAGGAAAAAAGAAGGGTGTGAATCAATAGGCTTTTAAAGCTTTTTAATGCAAGTGACTTAACTTTCCTCTCCCTTTCCTTGGCGAGTCACATGGTCAAGCCTGATTATAAAGGGCAGGGAAGAATAATCTCCTTCAGGGAAGGGGACAGATATTAGTGAGCAATAAAGCACCACATCCCACCATGGCTTCCGCCATCCCTGTGTTGGAGTCTCAGTATTCCACTTCTCCAGCCTTGTTCTCCTAAAATCTGACCTGATTTCTTTTTTTTAATAAATTTTATTTATGTATTTATTTTTAAAACCCAGCTGCATTGGGTCTTTGTTGCTTCATGCGGGCTTTCTCTAGTTGCGGTGAGCAAGGGCTACTCTTCGTAGCGGTGCACAGACTTCTTATTGCGGTGGCTTCTCTTGTTGCGGAGCACAGGCTCTAGGTGCGTGGGCTCAGTAGTTGTGGCGCACGGGCTCAGTAGTTGTGGCACACAGGCTTAGTAGCTGTGGTGCACGGGCTTAGTTGCTCCACGGCATGTGGGATCTTCCCGGACCAGGGCTTGAACCCGTGTCCCCTGCATTGGCAGGAGGATTCTTAACCACTGAACCACTAGGGAAATCCCTGACCTGATTTCTAAGGCTTATTGGTCACTCACTTGGATGCTTTGTTAGCACCTCTATTTTGCAGGTTCAAAAAAAAAAAATAAGCCTAACTTTGACCATCCTCCCCAACTTTCTCTCCATCCTGTCTTCCTGAGTTTTATTTTTGATCCTGGAGCTCATAGACCTGAAACCTTCTATCCGTCTTAGCCTCTTCTTCCTATCTCAGGCCACACATCTGTTCAGTGGTTGGAACCCACTCCCCTCACATTCCCAGAAGACATCCTTCACTCTTTCACACATGGTTTCTACCCGTATCCTGGCCTCATGGGTCTCAGTTTTACTCCTACCATTGCCCTAGCCTCCATGCAAGTCCAACTGCCTCCATTCTGGCCCCTTGACAACCATATCCTTCATTCTACTGCCCATTTATACTAGACGGTATATAAGGCACAGCACTAACCCACTCAGAAACCTTCATTGTGCCTTTATGCTGGACCTCATGGTCCCCCATGGTTTGATCACAACCTGCCTTTCCAAACGTTTCTTCTGTTGTTCTGCAATATTCTCCACTAGAGACATAATCCCCCTGCATCTTTATTTCTTATACTGTTCTTCTAAATTTCTCCCTTAAAGTGTGTCACTTTTCTCTTCTTCGTTCTGCCTATGAAGTCCCATAAGAATCTGTATCTTCCTAACTGCCCTATCTTATTCTTGTTCAAATATAATTTTTATGTCTTTACCTTTTCCTATGGCCAGATGATATGCTCATTTAGAGTGCATACTTGCATAATCCTTTTATTTATCTTTTTTTCTTTAAAGGGTACTTTTTGTGTAAAAGATAATAAGTAGTTTTAAAACCTGAAGCAATCAGTTTTGCGCTCTTGTTCTTGAATTAAAAGCAAACCTCTAGACTTTTTTATTTGTGAATACCTGATTGCATGAAAGAACAATGGTTCTCATTAATCCAAAGAATTCTGAAATATTGCTCATCAAATTTCAGAGTTGCAGGTTTTCTTAAAGGTCATCAAGTCTAACTCCTAAAGTTTGTTTGTTGTTTGTTTGCTTCTTTTGAGATTCCCTGGTTACACAGGTAAAGAAGACTTGACATTTCTAATGTTCCTTCAGTGACTATCAATCAGGAGTTAATTAGCCTATTGAGTTTTAGATTTACGATAGTCATCTACTTGGTAAGATCTGAGAACATTTCTCCCTGGTTCTATTACATAATTCTCTCACGTCTCAGCGAATTGCAAATATAGTCATTAGGTAAAGCTACTATGTTACAAGTTAAATTTGCACTTTTCTCTCTAATGATTCAGTCTTCTTTGTATCAATTTTCCCCTCTCTTCTTCTTTTTGGCAATTCAAAATTATCATCCAGGGATGTTGTACTCACCTGACCCAAAGTTGCCAAGAGTGAAACACTTCTGAATCTATTTTTGAAAAGGTCTGTGAATGCAAAGGAATATTTATTTACTCTGAATTAATAATTGATTCTAAGTGTTTATTGGAATTCAAATTATTTATACTTAGAGTGATGGAGACTTTTCTAATGATAAAGAAGGTATCCAATGGAAAGTGATATCCAATGACTACAAATAAATACATTAGGAAACAAAGCCTCTTTGTGAATGTCAGTCAATTTTATAAGGTCACAGAGTCTGGGGTCTTTCCTTTCCTGAGCCTTATCCTCTCAAGCCAGCTGTTTACATCAGGCCCAGTGCCAGACAGCGCTAGGCACACATTTTTTTTTTCCTTTCCATTTAAGTAGAAGCTAAATCATGAGAATGGTGACTTGGAAATAAAAGTGGTAGATGAGTAGTTTGTAAGGAAAAGCCAGTCCAATGCCATTTAGAAAACAGACACATAGTTTTCAGCGGAGGACAAGAGAGAATTAGCTTTGTTTCTGTTTTCATAAGGAAGTTGGGACAAGTTTGCTTTTCTTGACAAAGGCTTCAGACAAAGGTCCCAAGTGTTGAAAATGATAACAGAATACAAGCTGGGTTTGACATCAGAAAGCCATGCATCTTTGAAATTGTGTTATTTGTATGTATGATATAGTATGGAATATATCAGATGGTATTTTATTATATAAATATTTTACATACATATTTATTGATATGCAAGATTCTGTCTTTAATACCTGTTCCTGAAATCCCCCACTACGCCAGGTCTTCATAATCAGCATTGCCCATTTTCTTTAAGAAGAGGAACACATGCTTTTGTGGCTTATGAAGCCATAGCTCTTTTGACCTTTCAGAGGCAATATGAAGTCATTTGAAAAGGGACACATTTCTATCAGCACTTACAGATCTGGTGTAGTGACGTAAAAATGCCCCTCTTGGCGGAGTGGAAATTGTGCTGGCTCCTGGGGTCTTTCTTTTCTCACCCATTCTCCCAAACAAAGACCCCCTGGAACAGTCACTAATACAATAAAGGACCCCATTGCCAGCATCTTGGCACAGGAGTTGAAGCACTGTTGTGAGACCACTGATGCCTTAAGTGGTTTTTCTTTTCTTAGCGCTGGCTCATGACATGCTTCTGACTGGTCAAAGAAAGAGCCTTTATCAAGTGCTCCCTGCTCAAGATGTGTGATAAGTACCAGCAGTGTGTGCTGGTAGCAGATCTCTAGAGAGATTAAAAAAGAGAAGGGAAATTCAGAAAGGAGACACACACAGACACACACACACACACACACACAGACTCCGGATGCTTATTTGAATGTTGTGTTCCAGGATCCTTATGTATGAACCAGTGATGACAGATCATACATTAGGGGTGATATGGAAATCACAAACAATATTCTATCCCGTTCTTTTTGTGCCTGAGGAAATCAAGATGAATGGTATTGTGCTGATAAAAGCTTTGACCCAGATACATTACACAAACCCAATCCTTGAATCACAGAAGAATTTCACAAAAAACTTCTTCATCTGGACAGCAACATGTTGTCTTCCTAAACGTAATGAATGAATGAAGCAGTGAGAACCTACATTTCCTAAAGGACCTGTCGTCTATCCATGGTCAAGGGCTGGGGTATGGTGTGCATGATAGGAGGGGAATTAAAACTAAACTGACAAGCTAGACATAATTTATGTTATGGTTCAAAGCAACAGGGTCCCTGACTTGTGTGTGTGTGTGTGTGTGTGTGTATCTGTACACACTTCGTGTATGTGACTGTCTTTCTTTAAGAAATAAATGATAAGCTAAACACCTAACCAGTATCTATGAAATAACAGACATCTGGATGAATTTTAAAAACTAAATTAAAACTCCCAGTGGCTTTGTCTACAGCTGTTACACTTCTGGAAACATCTGTGTCTTTGTGTGCATTTGTGTGTGTTTTTTAATTAATGGAGGGTTTTTTTCCCCCTATTTTTATGTTCTTCTTAGGAATCGAGTGGACATAAGCTTATATAATGATAAAATATTTCAACTGCAAAATAACAATTCTTAATGTTAGACTCTTAACTATAACAAAAAAGTTGAACAATGATCAAATATGACAGAACATGAAGTGAGCACCTGTAAAAAAACACGTGGACCACGAGAGAACTTTGTCTCCAAAGTGGAAAAGTGAAGGGTTTAATATCTACTAGTAATAGACACGAAACGAATGTGAAACAAAACATGTTAGCAGCACATTTCTTACGGTCAGGAGCCATAAAGCTTCTACTGAATTCTTAGTAAAGCACAAACTGAAACAGATATTTAAATTAAAAATTATACTTGCGTTTCTGTTCAATGAATTCCAGACTCTTAAACATGGCATCAGAACTTTTTTGTGGTCTGACCTTTGCCTACCATTTCTGGCAGTCCTTCACATCTCTGTTGAACTCCAGCGCAACAAAATTACTTGAGAATCCAGGGCAAGGTGCATATGTTCTTTTGCTTCGAAAAATCCTCCCTTATACCTCACCTCATCCCGTGTATCACCTGCCGAGGCACAGAGGATGCACACGTTGTGTACCAGTGTTAGGTGTATGATGGGCATAAACATGTACAGATAGAATCACGTTCTTTGCCTGGCTGATTCCCATTTCCAGGCTTCTGTGTAAGTTCCGTCCTAGCACCTATTAAAATTGTGTATCTTCCTACTTGTCAACCCCATCAAATTTTCACCTCCTTGGTGGAGCATACACCTTTATCCCATACGTCTTTCTCCCAGCCACTAGCAGTTTTACATTCAAACTGTCAATAAACAGTGATGTATTAATTTTATTTTCGGGACTATCATCCTAAGAATTCTCTTTTTACAGTGAAAACTAACACACTCCCAAAATATATAGTACCAATTTCAACGCCTAGAGTCAATATATTTTACTAATTGAACTCTATTACATTTAACTACTTTATAATACACATCAAAGATATTAACCAGTGTAACTCAGAATTTGAATGTGCAACCCTTGGGTTGAACATTTCCCAGAGACAGCATAAAATTAAGTTGCTATTTTAATTACCTTAATTACATTCAGATTCATCATTAAATTACCCTGCTACTTCAGTTTCTAATGAGAGTGAAGAACATTTTGAAAAGCTCTGTTGAGTTAGATTGACTATGTACTAACCAAGTTGTGTCATTGGTATCGGGTTAAATTTGAGGGCAGAGAGCATATTTGACTCAGTGGGGTAGAGTCTGCGCCGTGCAGCTAGTACACAGCCTTGGCTTTGCTTTTGCTGTGACTCAGTTTGCGGGCAGCCTTGACAGCATTTTATACTTGCATGATTGCTCAAGTCAATTACCCTCAGACTAACAGCTGGTGCCTGGCCAAACTCCAAGGTGAAGGTCAAGATGCAGAATGTGTAGCAGTCGGGACACTTACCCATTTGGACCTTATCATTTTTTGCCTCGTGTTCTGTTTCCTTGCCAGCTCTCTGGTAGAATTAAGTAAAACCAGAAAAGAATAGTGCATTTCTTTCATGCTGCTCAGGAAGTCGAAAAGCTTGTGGAAAAGAAAACCTTTCCCATCCTTCTCTGAACTGGTCAGAGATTTGAGCATCTGACTCTTGAACTCTAGGGTATTTATTTGTTCTTTTATCCACCCATTCATTCACACCCACTCATTGCTATTCAAATAATTTTGCAATATTTTAAGAGACTGCAGGGCTGCAGAGTAAGGCACAGAATAGGTGTTCTACTCCCAGGGTGACTCCAGTCTGGTTGGAAAACAAGAAAGAAACCCAAAATATAATCCAGAGTAGGAAATGATTTGTCAGGGGAAAACAGCAGATATACGGCCATGAAAGTCCAGAGCAATTGGAATGATCCTTTCATAGGAGGGAGGTAGAGGGTTCACAAATACTACTAACCACATGTGCTAAACATGATGTCAAGGGTGGCAATCCCTAAAACAACTCCTTAGATGAAGTGTTTCGCTTAAACATTTAGGGCATATTCAGTATTTCTTCCTGTCCTCTCGTGGTTCACTTTAGTGAAGGAGCAAGAAGACAAGGCTAAAACAAAGAGGTTTAGAAATTCGATGTTAGAGGCTAGTGAAGGTTATAGGAGAATCTAACTCTTAATTTGCAGTTAAAGAAACCAGATTCTGAGTCAAATAACTTCACTGATGTCAACACGATTGTAAGAGGCAGAGCTAGGATTTGAACCGAGTTCTATCCCTGCAGCCTTGCGATCTCCTCGTAGGCAGCAAACCCCTTGATCCTCTCGTAGTCCTTGTTAGCACTACCCCACTGGGGTTTTTTGGCAGTCAAATGTTAATTTTTCTAAATGAATATACAAAATTATCAAATAAAGATACCACAAGACTGCCTACAGTGGAAGGGTTTAGAGTCTGGCAGGACATGTATTATCTTCTAGGAATTTCCAGTTTGGAAAATGCTTTAATTCTTTCAGGCAACTAAGGTGATATTTACTGCAGTAATTTTGGTAATTGAAAATCCAGTAACTTAGAAAGGGTTGATTCAGGGCCCATAAATGCAAGCTTCTTCCTGTGTTACTAAGACATTTCAGATCAGTATATAGTGGTATTTAAAAATAAGGTGATGTAGTCTAAAGTTCAGGGGCATAAGTAGTTTGCTCTATAAAGTTGGTGATTTCCTAAATGGGAGAAACAGTGTAGTTGTTATTTATATAGCTTTTAAAATTTCAATAGGTCATCATATTAATTTGTAAATGACTGACATCACCATTTTAAGGAATTTTCTTTGCAGAGGACTGTATCAGAAATGAGACAGAAATCATATTTATCTCCCCATTAGTAGAAATATTTCATAAATCTCTCATTTGCCAAATATTTGGAAAAACATGTTAGTGATGTTGGATTTGTCTTTTAGTTATTTCGAGGTACCAGTATGTGTTAACATTTGTGCCCTAGGAAGAGGGGGTGGCTAATCGTCACCCTGAAAGATGAATGGATCTTAAAAAGGGTTTTGAAACAGTAGGTGAAAACCAATTTCTTACTTCAAAGTAATCCAGGATTCTAACCCGATTATATGCCTTTGCGTTAAAAAACCCACAAATCTAATAGCTGTGGTTGGAATAGCCATAGAATAATTTACTTGGCATGGCTGTCAAATTCATTGAGTATTTCTGACCTCTATTATTCCCTTTTTTCAAAAGGGAAAAGGTGACATCTTCCATCAAACTTGCAATTAACGGGGGAAGGCAAGATAGTTTTTTTGAGTTGTATCTTGCAGAAATTTAATTTTTTATAATGCAAAGAGGAATGAAGGAAAGAAACCAAGTGGGACTTGATTAACAAAGTACTTTTTTCACGTAGAACACATCTAGAATCCATCAAGAAGGCCCATTCAATTTGCGGGTACTTTGTCATCAGATTAATTTAATTTAGGTGTTGTTAAAATTATTTGCCTTTACTTAAAAACCTCAGAAAGTCTTTGTTTTTTAGCTTCATCAAAATTCCACCCAATGTAAATTTCTGCACAGCCAGGAGTTGCCAGTTTTATCCGTTGTCTTCGTATTCCAGAAAGAAAAATAAAACATTTACTATAATGTGCCCTACTCCCTGGTTTGGTCAATGTGCAAATGTACTTTTGGGTACCTCATTCATACTCAATCCAACATTAGCATCATGAAAACCACATGTATGGCTGTTTAAAATCTCTGTGGTGTGTTTTAATTTAATGAAAGCTTTTCCCAAATGCTTGAGTGTATATGTGTAGCTTTGCCTGCAGTGTGCAAATTAATATAAAATTTTACATAGCTGGATAGGATACAAGTATATTAGGTTGCAAAATGATGAATACTCACTGTCAAAAGTAAAAAAACAACAAAAAAAAACAAAAAACAAAAATGGAAAAGTCAGCCGTTTGTCTATCGGAGTTCAACAAACTTTTTCTGTACAGGGTCCAGATATTAAGTATTTCAGCCGTTGTGGGTCATGCAATCTCTGTCACAGCTACTCAGCTCTGACCCTGTCGCATGAAAGCAGCCATTGCCAATATGTAAACGCATGAGCTGTGTTCCAATAAAACTTATTTACTAAAACACATGGCAGGCTGGATTTGGCCCACGGGCCATACTTTGCATATCCCTGGTCTAGTGGCCTCCAAATATTCAGCTGTTTGATATTTTTTCCAATTATCTGTGCATGCAAAACAAACCACTCAAAACTTGGTGGCGAGAAAAAAAAAATTGTCATTTATCATCAGTATCTGTCATGATGATGAGCATCTTACTAGTAGTATTATTAGTATCATGTTATGAGATCTCTCATGATTCTGAGGTTAAGTAGGCAGTTTTTGCTTGGGTGGAGGGGTGAGGAGGGCTGTCTCCCATGTAGTTACAGTCAAACGGCAGCTTGTGATGCAGTCATCCCCAGACCTTCCTCACTCACAGATCAGGCTGTTAGTGATGCTGCCTTTTGGTGGGACCCTCAGTGGGAGCTGTCTGCCAGAGCATCTATTGGTGGCCTTTCCACATGTCCTGGCCTCCTCACAGCATGGCATCTGGGTTCTGAAAAGATAGCTAGGCTGAAGCTCTAATTCCTTTTACGACCTAGCCTCTAATTTCCCAATATCCTTTCACTGAACTTACCCTATTGGTTGAGATGGGAACC
Organism: Balaenoptera acutorostrata; assembly: GCF_949987535.1. Classification (NCBI taxonomy): domain Eukaryota; kingdom Metazoa; phylum Chordata; class Mammalia; order Artiodactyla; family Balaenopteridae; genus Balaenoptera; species Balaenoptera acutorostrata. The sequence goes on from NC_080067.1 coordinate 6,140,947, forward strand.
AGAGGAGATGGTCAAGATGGTACCCAACGATGGCAGAGTGGCAGAGTCACAATGTCAGCCCATCGTGTGAGATGGGAGTTCTTGCTCTGGCCACCTTTGTAAAATGAAACTGCCACAGTGGTATTTTATTCTAGTCTGTTCTGCCCTGTGGTATTTGAACAGCAGCCATAGAAAAGGCAGGACAGGATTTGGAGATCAAGGGAGAAATTGGGACCGTAATAGGAAGAACACGTTGATCATGGTGATGAAGGCAAGCAGGACCTAAACCCAAGTTAGTATAAGACTCGAGACACCAGAGCCGTGTGTTGAAGTGAAAGAATTTTAGGAATGTATATAAAAGGTGAATGCATAGCCTCCTGTTTTCAGAGGAAGGTTGTGAATCCAATCCAGACCAACAGGGAAGGTCATCAGGAAGACACCTCCATGACCAGAAGCAAGAAATGCCCTTGACTTGGAGGCCGCAGTCCGAGCGAACTGGGAGTTCCATAACCTTGTGACCGTCTGGAAGCCATTGCAACCCAGGACAGCCCGTAGCATAGAGAGGGGCAGACAGACGGCTGTTCCTAGGTGGGAAGAGAGAACCAGCTTTAGATGGTGAAGCTGAATCCTGGCAGGTGTCCCCAAAGCAAAAATCTCACCAGAATGACTGCATCAGCTGGTTGCTTTGGCATCACGATTCCAAAAATAGATGAAACAGCCCATCTGGGAAGTTCAAGAACGAGGCAAGGCTTTCAGACTCCATCCCCTAACTTCTCTCATTTTTGCGCTCAATCGGCTGTTCTCAGCATTAGAACCCCCGGAAGGGCCCTTCCGAGCCTGCACCTTGGTATGCGAGCCCCGAGATATCTGTTGTGCCGTTTGGAGCCTCCCTCCCCTGTCCCCGGCCGGCTCTGTTTGTGGACCAAATGTGCCTATTTTTTGCTCTATTGGTTTAATAGCCCCAGGAAAAGTTGATAATGCAATCATGGAAGTTCTGTCTGAGGGGAATGTCTCAAGTTTCATCTCTAGACTTTCTCTGGGACACCTTGGACCCTCTGGACTCTAGGTTCTGCTCCATTCCAGCTGCTTTAGGTGTAGAGCCTATTGAAATTAACCTATTGTGTGTGTGTGTGTGTGTGTGTGTGTGTGTGTGTGTGTGTGTTACTGTCCCTCTATCAGCAGCAAGAAAAAAAACTGCCATATTATTTAGCAGTGTCTTAATGGGTTTCAGCCCATTAAAAGCAAAAGAGAGCATTAAATAGCGTTCTTTGGCTTTTAACCAGTGAGCTTTCATCGGTTTATTAATAGATTCTAACTACAAATTTGCCTGTTCCATGCTAGGGCTTTAGGCCGACTCTAGCAGCAATCGTCCTTTGGGACTAGAAATCCAATTCCAAGTTCTACCTCCAGGTAATGCTTTTGGACTGCTTTGGAGAGATTAAACAAATAAATGGTGCAACTTTCCTTCCAGAGAGCTGAAGCTGACTGGATTTATTCATGCTCTAAAAACGCTGGCCTAAGATAACAGCCAGGACTGAAGTAGCAAACTGCCCAGTGGGCCCAATGGCAGTCTCCTTATTGTCCTGTTTCTAAAGGGCTGTGACATTGGATGGACAGAAGGCTGAGAATCAGGGTAATGGAAGGGATACATCTGAATTCTTCTAGAGAAAGTCCGATGCACAAGAACAAGATTGGGAGTTTTGCCTTGGTGCTAATAGGGTGGAAGATTCCATTCTAGGTGTACAGACACCTACAGGCAGGAGAAAAGCTAAATCAATGTTAGCTCCCCGTGGCACTGGCATGCGTCCTCCTTTTTTCATAATGAGTCGTGTTTCCCTTTTTGCCTTGACTGCTAGGAAGATTAGAACTAACTTGATGAGCAACCGTAATCTTCCCAAAGTTAATGGAAGGGAAGAGGAAGAGGTCGATCAAGCACAAGAAGAGAAAAAGACACAAAATTTTAACTCTGTGCAATAGAGTTTAAAAACATCCTAAAGAGACTAATCAGCCTGGAGAGATTGCGACGATGTGAATAGGTAAATTCAATGTTAAAGTACATTTTCCCTTCCCTTTTTAACTTAGCGTGGAGGACGCTTTTAAGGAAGACTGACTTGGTTTTAGCAAATAATGAAATTGCATTTTCAAGGCACATTTAATTGTAATAACGATTAGCATAGACATCTATAGCACTAACTAGGAGTCAAATACTCTAATATTTTACATAGATTGGCTTATTTAATTCACACGGAAAGGTTCTGATCTTATTCCCATTTTGTGAATGATGACACTAAGAATCAGAGAGGTTAAGTACTTACCCAGAGTCACACAGCTGGTAATGATAGAACCAGGATTGGAATCCAGCAGATCTTCTCCAGAGCCTTGGTCCTGAGCACACGGCATGTTCCCCCTGCCATGTAAGGTTGTGATTCAGCTATATTTCAGTAAGCATATTATTTGATCATTTTTCCTCTATCAAGTTTTCTCCATATTATTACTATATTAATATTGTTCTGTGTGTGCATACTATTTAGTGTATATGCGTCTGTGATTATGCTTGGAAGTATCAGTAAAGGTATAGGATTGACCGTGAGGAAGGTGATAATGTTAGATCTTCTGCTGTGATGTTAGGTGAAATTTGGAATTTGCAGTAGAGGCATTACTTACTAAATACCCATGTCTTCCCCTCACGTTCAAGTCCCTCTTGCATTTATGTTGGGGCCATATAATTCATTGTAGCTGATGTGATTATGAACAAAAGCATAGATTGTGAACCACTGCGTTTACAGAGAAAAAAACCTAGCATGTAGGACCAGAGTCGTGTTAGAAGGGCCACACGTTTTGTCAGAGGCGAAAGAGCTAAAAAAAATTCTGGAGATATATTTGTTCTGGAAAAGTTTTGACGGTAAGATGCTAGCTGTCCTCAAATATCTGGTGTGTCACCATGTAGAAGAATGAAAACAGCGTTGTTCTGTATGGCATGAAGCTATACAACCAGGGTTACTTAGTAAAAACTACAGGGTCTTCCCTGATGGTCCAGTGGTTAAGACTTCGCCTTCCAATGCAGGGGGTGCGGGTTCGATCCCTGGTCGGGGAGCTGAGATCCCACATGCCTCACGGCCAAAAAACCAAAACATAAAACAGAATCAGTGTTGTAACAGATTCAATAAAGACTTTAAAAATGGTCCACATCAAAAACAAAAAGTCTTTAAAAAAATACAGAGGAACTCACTAGGTTCAATTAAAAAAGAAATTCATTTTGATATCCTATTATGGACTCTCCATCCCACTTGTCAATAATTTATTTATTGTGTGGTTTTGTTTATTGTCTGCCACCTCCAATAGAATAGACGTTCCTTAAGAGCAGGAAGAAGTCTGTCTTGTTCATGGCTGTTTTCCTAGCGCCTTGCATAGTCTTGGCTCATTAAGAAAAAGCACAGTGTAAATAGTCAGCCAACAAATGAATGGAGGAATGATTGAATGAACAAAGGAGCTTTCTATCGGATAGAACATTCCAGATATTTTACTGACCATGGTGGAATTCTGCTACAGGTCATGTGACTGACTAGTAGTTAGGAATATTTTGGAGTAAGCTTTGCGCTGTGGTTCTACTAGATGTGAAGCAGTATTCCGATGCCCAGATCCTCTGATGTTTATCTCTTTACTTTTGAGCTTTCTTGATATTTAAAGCCTTTTGCTTTTTAATCCTTAGCAGATAGGAAATCCAGTCAAGGTGCTTGTTGTTGCAAAACCACAGAGAAATATTGCATGCATTTTTTTTTAGCCCTCCCTGTCTGTGAGCACATTTATCGTGTTTTGATAACATTTCATCTTCAGAGAAACGGGCAGCCTGTTCTTTGTCATCAGGACGGGAGGCTGTGGCGTGACTGAGGTGAGCCTTTATCAGGGATCATCGTCAACTAGGTGTCTCTGAAAAGTGTGTGTTTGAAAGGCTGTGCTTACATTTATGACACTTGGGTCCATTTCTCCTTATGGAGCTGTAAATGAATGCACCTGTACATCTTAAGTTGGGTGCTCGTATACATGCATGGCCAGACTTTGATCACGAGTCAGATTAGCCTCATTATTCACCAAGCACCCCTTCTACTCAGCGGTCACTGGCTGGATTTGTGACTCTCTAGATAAAGTCTTTGAATCTCTCTGCTAAGTCAAGTTTCCAGAGAGGACAGCCCCTGGATTGGCAGCTATGAAAATCAGCAGCCACTCAATGCCTAACGCAGGATACTGTGTTAGGACCTATTTCTTAGGACCTAAGAAAATTCACTGCCTTCAAGGAGACTTCAGTCTTGTCTAGTAGATAAAACCAAAGTGGAAATACTACGATGTTCGCCTAGAGGTCCAAACAAAAAGGGTGGTACAAACGTGCGGTAGAAGGAGTGAAGGCAAGGGGTTGCATCGGGAGAGGTAGATGGCGTTTGGAATCAGACTCTAGGTTTCTAAGCTCTGCTGCCTCATTTAATTTTCTTCATCTACCAAATAATATGTTGTAGTGAGGATGATCAATGGTGTGGTTAAGACACGTATCATAATGCCTGGCATGTGTAGGTACTCTGAAATGGTAAGAAGCTTACCGTGGTTACTGTTTACTGTTGTGATCATTATTACTATCATGGACCCACTACTCTGTGAGCCTCACAGATGGGGTATTAAAAGGAAACCTCCTGGAGAAAGCTGATAGCTAAGAAGATCAGAAATGAAAGTATAGCCAAGAGTGCCGAGGCATCTGGGACCTTCGATTTGTCACAAAGGTGAGCGCACATCGGTGATGGCAAATGTACATTTTCTTCCGCCAGCTGGCAGCTCAGGACAGTTCAAGTTCTTTCCTCGTGTCTGCTCCAATATTTAGTAAAGCTTGCCCTTCATGGTCACACAGGTAAGTATCTCTTTCATGCCCACATCATGGCCTGTGTCCAGCTTTAGCAAATAAGGAAGACTTTTAGATCAGGATCAATGTTTTTTTTAGAAGGAATCTCCCTGAATCAGCTGCTCACAGCAAGACCATGGCTCAGAAACACCTACACACGGAACAAGCCTCAGGAAATAGTTTAAGCAGAGAGAGTTTCCCATTCCAAAGAAAATGGAGTAAGCAGATTCCATCCTATCTTCCTGCTGATTACAACCAGAAACCCTGGACAAAATACAGAGAACAACCATCAGAAGAGTCTGACAAGTGGAAAAGTGTAGGACTGACCAAGGACCTCAGGACTTGAGGGATGACCCAGGGGGAAGTTCCCTGGTGTTTTGGTTTTTGTTAGTTTCTTTTGTTCTGGGTGTTTGGTTTTTTGTTTTTTGTTTTCCTTCTATATACGCCAGCCTGGGCACTAGAGCAGGCTGCAACCTGGAACTGCCAATGGGTGCAGACACAACATCTGAAGGACAGCTTCTTCTTTCTCTTGTAGGCTTGGAAGACAGTAGCCCTGTAGGATGGAGCCCTTCTGGCTATACACACTGTACTCCAGGCAAACAGGACAAAGAGACCAGCCCCTCCCCCTCCCCCCAGACCCTTCAGAAACTGGCAGGGAGAGTCCTACTGACCATCTGCGCTCAGCACTATTACAAGCAGACGTAGTATCCTCTCTACCAGATAGTCGGCCAGCCCCACCCCGTGAAGACGGATCTGGGTGGACCCTTTAAATTTTCTCTCTTTACCAGCTGGCAGGATGGTAAGCTTTGTCAGTAGAGGGCACAGAAGAGACATTGCAGGAGGAAAGGGTCTTTCTTCGTGGTCTTGGGTACTCACTCACTGGCCAGACTCCGGCGCTATGGACTGTATCTCCATAGACACCCAGCTGCTGCAGTACACGCGGGCCAGCAACGTCTCCCAACACACCAAATGGCAGTTGTGTACCTTTGTATCTCTAGTTAAGTTCTTCTCCATGAGTAGCTTTCTCTGATGCCTAGAGGGCGGATTTCCAGCGAGTACCACTGGGGAGACCCCAGAGCAACCTCTCAACCTTTCAGTGAACCATGACCACACCCTCTTCAGCAAGGTCTGGAGCTCAGGCCTGGGGGATGGGGGCTATTCCTTGGGCACGGGACCTCAGCCCGAAGGTGGTAGCTGCTTCTTGTATCTGCTAGTCCTGTATTGTTTAGAGATCTCTTTACTTCATACTAGGCGATCGTCATTAAGCAAGAGCCTGTTACGGTTAATAGTAAACTACTTTTTTTTTTTCAGTTTTTTTTTTCCTTGTGCTATACAGTAGGTTCTCACTAGTTACCTATTTTATACATAGTAGTGTATATATGTCAATCCCAATCTCCCAGTTTATCCCATCCCCCCTTTCCCCCCTTGGTGTCCATACAATTGTTCTCCATGTCTGTGTCTCTATATTTGCTTTGCATGTTCAAAGTACTATGTAGTTTCTCTCTCCTGATTGGACCCTGACTAATAAATTCTGACACCAGTGCATGACCCATTAACACAAAAAATAGCTTTCATCAATATTAAAACCCTTGTTCTGTGGCAGACAAACCTCTGTCTGGGAGACAATATTTTCACTTCACACATCTGACAAAGACCCTGTATCCAGAATATACGAAGAACACGTTAAACTCAACATTGAGAAGGCAAACATCCCAATTAGACAGTGGGCAAATGCTTGAGCAGATACTTCACCGAGGACTGCATGGATGGTAAATAAGCACATAAGAAAATGTTCAACATCATTAACTATTAGGGAAATGCAAATTAAAGCCACGGTAAGATATCACTGCACACTTACTAGAATGGCTACAGTGAAACAAATAACAAAATCTGACAATCCCACATACCAATGAAGATGCAGAGCAACTGGAACATATTGCTGGGGGAAATGCAGACTGGTCCAGCCATCGGGGAGCACAGTTGGTGGTTTCTTATAAAGGTAAATATATACTGGCCACTTGACCCAGCAGTCTTATTCCTGGGTATTTATCTCCCAGAACTGAAAACTTCTGTTCACATGAAAACCTGGATACAAATCTTTATAGAAGTTCTATTAATGCTCACCAAATACTGAAAATAACCCAGTGTCCTTCACTGGGCAAATGGATTAACAAACTATGGTACATCAATATTATGGACTATTACTCAACAATGAGAAAAAATAAACTATTGATGTGTGTTGCAGCTTGGGTGGATCTCAAGGGCATCACGGTGAGTGAACAAAACCAACCTCGAAAGATTCCATACTTTATTGTTCCATGTATGTAGCATTCTCCAAATTAGACTCTGCCGTAGTTTTGAGGATTTAGAGTTGGAGAGACTCTGTGACTGCAATAGGGTAACATGAGGAAGTTTCTTTGGAGTGATATAACAGTCTATTTCCTGATTGTGATGGTGGTTACCAGAATATATACATGCGATAAAATTTCAAAGACATATACACTAAAAAAGGTCACCTGTTAAAACTGGTAAAATCTGAATAAGATCTGTAGTTCACTTAATAGCATGATCCAAGGTCAATTTTCTGATTTTGGTACATTTGCTATGGTTATCTAAAATGTTATCATTGGAGGAATCCAGATGAAGACTACACAGGAGCTCTCTCTATACTAATTTTGCAACTTCTCTGTTGGTCTAAAAATTTGTCCAAGTAAAAACGAAGTAAACAAACAACCACAACAATAACAGCAAAGCCAGAAATAAGCTGAAAGTACAATGGTAGAAGGATAGGGCTAAGACAGGGGGTGCTGAGGCCAGGGATTATTCTAAGCCATACTCTTGAGTTTCTGAGTTAGTTAACCTAGTTTGAGGCCCAGGAATTGGCACTTTAAAAAATTTTCACAGATAATTCTACTGATTACAGACGTGGGGGAAATCCTGCTTCAAAGGAATTCTAAGGCAAAAGTTAGCTTTGCCTAGGAAGGAGTAGTTTCCTTGGTTCCCTGGGTTTGTAGTATTTGGTGGTGCTGCTTATGTTGGCCTGAACTTTTTTTTTAGCTTTTTTTAAATTGATGTTTAGTTGCTGTACAATAAGTTTTAGGTGTACAAAATAGTGGTTCACAATTTTTCAAGGCTATACTCCATTTAATTATAAAATATTGGCTAGATTCCCTATGTTGTACAGTGTGTCCTTGTAGCTTATTTTATACCTAATAGTTTGGACCGCTTACTCCCCTCCCCCTATATTGTCTCTCTGCCCTTCCCTCTCCCCACTGGTAACCACTAGTTTGTTCTCTATATCAGTGGGTCTGCTTCTGTTTTATTCACTAGTTTGTTGTATTTTTTAGATTCCGCATGTAAGTGATCTCATACCGTGAACTTTAATTGGTCCTGGGCAAGGATGTGCAAACTTTTTCTCTAAAGGATCAGGTAGAAATATTTTAGGCTTTGCAGGCCATGTGACCCCTCTCCTGGCTACTCAATTCTGCCATGGTCAGGAAAGCAGTCATAGATAATACATAAAAGAATGGTTATGCCTGTGTTCCAATAAAACTTTATTTAAAAAAGCAGACAGTAGACCAGAGGTAGACGCTGATTTAGAGGATTGCGTGGATGACTCACTTAGTAAGAGTCAACCATGGGATGGTCCTAGCCCATGAGTTTTTGAATCCTACTCTGAAAAAATGAGTCCAGACTTAAAGAACCATTGGTTCTATGTACTCTGCTCTCGTCCAACCATGCTTAGTGCATTCACTTAGTTCTGGTCCCCTCACTTCAAAGAAAGTGTATGAAACTGTGCAAAGCCAGAACAGATCACCCACAATGGTGAAGCACACATGGGAGAAGTACTTGAAGCAACTGGACCAGAGGAAAATGTTGAGAACGATACCATGTCTGAACACTTTGCTGTTTGGAAGAGAGATTATGAAGTTTATGACTTAAAAAAAAAAAAGGAATTAAGGTTGTTTATTCACTTATCCAACAAATATATATATGAACACTTACTACATTCATGTGCTGTTTTAGGCCCAAGAGATATATAGTAGTTGCTCCTTATCCACGGGGGTACCAGACACTCGATGGATGCCTGAGACTGCAGATAGTAGCAAACCCTCTATAAACTATATTTCTCCTTGTACATTCATACCTATGATAAAGTTTAGTTTATAAATTAGGCGCATCAGGTGATTAACAGCAACAACTAATAATAAAATAGAACAATTATAATAATATACTATAATAAAAGTTGTGTGAATATGCTCTCTCTCAAAACATCTTAGTGTACAAATTTCATGCCTTTTCATCCTTTACTAAAGCATTTATCATGCACTGTGGCCATAACTTTCGACATTTGAGGTGCAACAATACAACTAGCAGGAATTTCTTTTTCCTTCCTCCCAATTTCACAGGTAGAAGATTTATCCTTATTGTAGATCTCAGCAACCTCAGGATAGGATTTCTTTTTCTTTTCTTACTAAGTCAAGAATTTTTACCTTTTCACTTAAAGGAATAACTTTATGGCTTCTCGGTGGCATATTCGAATTGCTAGCATCATTACTTCTGCACTTTGTGGGTCATTATTAAGTAAAATAAGGGGTATTTGAACACAAGCAGTGTAATACTGAGACAGTCCATCTGACAACTGAGAAGCTGCTAAGTGACTAGTGCTGGACAGAGGGATGGTTCAAGTCCCGGGAGGGACAGAGCAGGATGGCACATTTGATTATGCTGCTCAGGATAATGTGCAGTTTAAAACGTATTGAATTGTTTATTTCTGGAATTTTCTATTTAATATTTTCAGACCACGGTTGACTGTAGGTAACTGAAGCTGCAGAAAGTAAAACTGCGGATAAGGGGGAACTATACTATACTAACTAACCAGACAGTGGAAGGAAACTCCAGATTGCTCATTCCAGTTTCAAACTCCGTGCTCATCTATTAACAGTTGGACTTCTGCGTGATCTATTTCTGAAGAAAGAGTTCCCTGGCTAAAAATATATTTTAAAACCACTGAGATAATAATTGCCATCAAATACCCTGTGAGATAGGTCCCTTCTAACTTTGAGATTCTATTATTTTATCAAAGTAGGGAGTAGCAAGTGGAACCCTTCAAAATTAGAGTACATGATCAGAAATCTGTAGATTTGAAGAGACAATTTATGGGAATCCAAAATGTTACATTCTCTGCAAGGAATAATACTTACTTTTGGAGTTTGAACAGTGTCTTATTTTTACTTTTCCTTGGACCCTGCCTTTTAGTTCTATATGAGCGGTTTATATTTTATCTCATTTATTGCATCACATCCCTTCTGTGTTCAATTTTCTTTTTTTTGGGCCATGCCCAGCTGCATGTGGGATCTTAGTTCCCCAACCAGGGTTGGAACCTGTGCCCCCTGCACTCGACTGCCAGGGAAGTCCCTGTGTTCAATTTTTACAGTCTGTACATTCTGATATATAATATCTTCCTTCTGTTCCTACAATTCAACAAACTTCTGTCTAGGTCTCCATTTTTATGACAGTAGGAACCTTTTTTTTTTAATTAATTTATTTATTGGCCATGACATATGGCCTGCAGGATCTTACTTCCCAGACCAGGGATCGAACCCATTCCCCCTGCAGTGGAAGTGCAGAGTCCTAACCATTGGACTGCCAGGGAATTCCTGACCGTAGGAATCTTAATTGTATCTTTTCAGGTAAGCTCCGTTGCTCAGTGATTCCTCACCCAATGTCTTAGATAACTTTGGGTTGCCCATCACCTCTTCTCCTGCCTAGCCTGGAGTAGGCCTCAATAAATCAATTCATAAACTTAGAAACCCTTGAAGATAAAATCAATATTTAAGGATTACCTTATTCAATAAGAAAACTCAAAATGTGCTTTCAGTATTCTGTATTATCCTAAATGGGAAAAGATTTTGAAAAAGAGTAGATTTATGTACACGTGTAAATGAATCACTTTGCTGTACACCTGAAACTAGCACAACATTGTAAATCAACTATAGTCCAATATAAAATAGCAATTTAAACATAAATAACGCAACCCAAAAAATAAAATAAAATGACATTTAGTGATTTATGTAACTGATGAAATGACAGTACATGACACTGCTATGAGGTTAAAATCGTTGAGAATACCAGATCCAGATATCCATCTGAATATATTTGAATCATAGCACAGCTTTACACTATGTGCTACTTTGAAATGATCTCTACCCCCTTTTTTAAAATGGATTATTGGGAGATGGCATGTTCCTGGGCTGCGCTTACAAAATTGAACAAGTCAGATATCAAATATTGCCAGTCAAACAATTTACTAGTGAATCAGGCTGTATGTGTTATGCTGTTTAGTGATCCTGAAAGGGAAAAAGAAATCCCTCTTCATCTTCTGGATCTTCCTTATTGAAAGGAGCTGGCGGTCTGACTGCATGATGAGGACAGGGGAGTAGCCTTAGAAAGCAGCTTTGGAGGATGAACTGAGAGTGAGCCTTAACCTTGTTGTGATAACAAGTAACTCATCCGCCTGACATCACCTTTCTTCTCGTACGAATGAGGAGTTTATCCTTTTTTAAAAGTTTCTTCTTTTCTCCGAATAAATATGAGTCCACCATGTTTATCATATGCCACTACCTCTGTATAATGGCTGTTTTAATATGGGGAAATGATAGTAATACAAAGTGTATTTAAAAAGCAGATATTTCTCATCTCTGGTGGCTGGAGATTTTATTTGCATTTTTAAATAGAAGACCAGAGGAATAATCTGTGTGTTTAAATAGCAATAATTACCATAGATTCTGCTTGCATTAATACTGTCTGAGTACATTATGAAGCATTTGTCATAGCTAATGCATTTCTGTCAAATCAAGTAATATTAGAAGGGAGCTTTTGTAATGAATATTAATGTGAGAGACAGCCGTAAGTAAAGCAAATTATAGAGGCAGGTAAATGTAGAATTAGCTGCAACTGCAAAGTAGCCTTTCATTACAAATTAAGTTCTTCTGATATTAATAAAAATGGAAGGTTCTACCTAGAGAACCTTCATCAGAAGCCTGCTGAACACTGATAGGAGTTTGTTAATACTATTCTAGTCCTCTTAATTATAAATCAAAAACCTTAAATCAGTTCGTCATGCAAAAGAATATGTGCATATCTTAATTTTTTATTCTTGCCCTTAAAAAAAATCTTCTTTTGCAGAAATCTACTCTTTAGTGGAGTTTATTTTTTAGTCCAAAGTTAGTTCCAGATGCATATGTTTAGAGGATAAATTAAGTAAATAGAGTACTTTGTGTTCATTGAAGCTACATGCTGTATAAATGAGATCATTAACACATCATTACATGTGTTAATTACACATGCTAAATTATGGATCAGATCTGAGAAGGAAAATTTCCACAAAAGTTACGTAAAGCCAAGGGAAATTTCTCAAGTGGTATCCTAGATGAAATTATACAGAAAGAGATGCATTTCCTGCCTGAATAGTGAACTAAATTAATTTACATCTCTCGAATCTTCTAAAGTTTTCCATAGAGGGAATAATACCAACATTTTAGGCTACCAGTTTAAGTATAAAAACATTAACTTGATAATGTGTGTTTTGATGTGAAATAGTTAATATCATCACCCAATGTTTATAAGAAATGTATGGCTGTCACTTTATCCTATCATATACTTTTTATTATTACTACTATTTTAATTATACATAGTACAATCTCATTATACACATTTTATAAGATTTATATGACCTAAAAGCTAAAAAACTTCCTATAATCCCCTTTTCCTCAAAAGGAGATTTTTCCTCAAAATTTTTCTTCTGCCAAATTGTAATAAAGGTATAAAGAAAAATATAAAGTCCCTCTCTTTCTGTCCCTTTAGTCAGTCTGTTTTCTGTTTTACCTGGGACAATGTTTTTGTACTAAAGATATTCACAAACCTAAATAAAAGGAAATGCCCTTTCTTTCTTTCAGAAACAATACCCACTACCAGGAGAGAATAATCCTACTGCAAATATTTGGTTCTCTCTGTATCAGACAGCTTAGGCTAAGTTATGCAATGGTAATAGATGGCCCCCACATCTCAAGGGCTTACAAAACAAAGATTTGTTCTCTGCTATGACTCTGCTGAATATGCCTTCAATTCTGGACATAGTTTGATGCAGCAGGTGTATCTGGACATTGCTTGTCTTATGTGCAGGGAGAAAGAAAGAAAAGGTAGGCATGCATTATCTGTTAAATCGTCTGCTCGGCGGTGGCGTGGGTCACTTTCACTCATGTTTTGGGCGAAGGGCCAAAATCAGCCACGTGGTGAGTTCTAATGTCAGCAGGGCACAGGCATGTACGATCCTCTGGTAGGGAAGGGGTCTTTGGAGAAAGGGTTTGGATATTGTCAACAGTGACGCTATCAGCCAGACAGTAAATGTTTGTCTATATAATGCATATTTTGGAACATCTTATATGTGCTAAGATCTGGGTTGGCGTTTCGGCTTGAATAGCGAATAGCATAGAGATACTTTCTTCTCTCATTGATATTACATTGCTTGAAATTTTATGTTACTTTCATGGAGACTACAAATACTTCTTTCTGAAAGAAATTCTCATCAGGGAGAGGGAGCAGGAAATGAGCCTGACGTTTTCATACGCATCCCCGGCGATTCTGACCAATTCTGGAAGATGCCTCCTCCAGCTCCACTGGAATAGAGCAGAGAAAGTCACTGTCAAGTGCAGATTTGTGTCTTTTAAAAATGTGGGGTCTTTGCATTATAGGGCAGAAAAATGGGTGGCCATGCATTTATACTGTGGTTTTCTGAGTGTGAGGGTCCATAAGAGATGTAAAATTTAAAGGAAATATTTGCTTGGGCACAGGTTTTTGAGATGTCAGGGGAAAAAGCCAGCCTGGTGAAAGTAACCATGAACAAAAACGGGGACGCAGGAATGGACATTATGTCGGTCCATAGGGAGTTAGAATGTCTAGGTTGGAATAAGGAAGATGAAACTGCAACAGGAAAGGGCAGACCCAGTAGGTTAAGGACTCAGGCCTTGACATTAGAGAGACCAATCTGACCATCGGTAAGATATCTTGGAGCTAGCAGTAACTTGAAGAAGGTATGCCAGGGAGATCTTTGTGAAGTTGTAAATTATGATGCAATTACTACCCAGAAACTGTGGGTGTTAATTGGACAGGAAAGGAAGGGGTGAGCTGGCGTGGCATTGAAGTCTGTTGATTTGGCCTAGCAGACAAAGGAAGAGGTAGCAGTGCCTTAAAGACTGACTTGGAGTGTCTTAAAAGAACTGTGGGGCAGTTACAGAAATGAGCAATGTGATGGGTGACAGGGATTCAGAGATAATCTGGACTCCTTAAGTGATGGGACCAGATCAAGGGTTGTAGATGTGGATGAGTCTCTGCCTATAAGAATACGGTCACCCCAAAATCTCTTCCATGGATGAGAGAGAATGGGAGCTTCCTGTAACTAGTTTTTGGGGGGAGAATTAGGTTTTAGCCAGAGTGAAAGATGGAAGAATATAAGAAATAGATTTTGAATGAGGGCATTTTTTTCTTCGATTGAGGAGAAATGCTCTATTTTAATTCTGACGTAAGTTCAGGTTCTATAATCTAAAAAGGGTAGCCACTCTCACCTAAAACAGTTATATTTTATATGTCACAAATGCAAAGTAAAAGAGAGTATATAAAAAATAGATATGTATGTATAACTGAATCACTTTGCTGTACACCTGAAACTAACACAACATTGTGAATCAACTCTATTTCAATTTAAAAAAAAAAGAATTTAAAAGAGAGTATAAGCTTCCTTCCAACACACATGCCCACAAGCACACACACCTACCCTGAGCATACGTTTCCTAAAGATATGATTCAAACAAATACACTGAGTGTCTTCTACTGTAAGAAAGAGAAAATTGAGTTCAGTGTCATTAAAAAACCTTTCAATCTGTATGTGAAAGGAGTGGAGGCTCTAATTTTTAGAATATTAAGTAAGTAATAAATTTGAAAATTATTCCATTGAAAGCAGTCCCCTTTTATTATTTATTAATTATTTGTAATTCTATGCATTGTCACATCTGTTTTAGGGGCTGAGTGAACATTGAAATAAGGAATGGTCTTCCTTCATGGAGACAATGTTTAAATCATGCTTGAGACCACAACTAAAGTGGATTTAATTCTATGTTTACAAATCTAGGTTTTAAAAGAATAAAGCAACCACACACATGACTATCATAGCTCAGAGCTTCTCTGCCCAAACAAATTTCAGTTGTTTAAACGTCTAACACTACAGTTCAGAGTTGAGGAATGTTTACAGAGCTGTGTTCAAAGAATCAGGAATATTTAACTGTGCTCTATCTCTTAATCCATATGACCATCCACTGCTGAGAAAGCAACAATGCTTATGCATCTGTTGATGATTTACTAGGCATGCAAAATGCATATACACAGGAGCTGTATCTGAAAGATGGGGTCTTTTCCATGCATAATACACTGGAAATGATTTTATATCAAGCCATTAAAAACCAAAAGAAAAGAAATGGATTTTCCTAAGCATGCCAACGGAGTCTACTTTAAACTCAGAATTCAAGTATCTATAAAATATAATCTTCTTTCTGTCTTAAATTTGATTTGCACTAATAGAGGTAAGCACTGATTGTTTCCTTAGGAGACTGAAAGAGTTAATGGGCCTGACATTTTAAATGTGTGTGTCTTTAATAGCAGAATGGAGCTCTTTGGCTCTTAAGAAAAATAAAGATGTTTTGAAAATTTACACAATTTTAGAATGTAGGATCGGGAAGGAATTTCCTCTTGGTTCTTTTTCCTATTTGAGAGGTCAGGCTAAATAAGGGCTTTGGATTTTAAGAAAAGAGAAACCTTTTGTTTTAGTAGCTGTGAAAAATTTTTAAATGTGTATCAAATCCCTAATTTCTTGAAGACAAAAATTGAACAAAAGGGCCATGAGACATTTTAAACAAAGTGATATTCTAATTTTATACATGACATTATTTACCTAAACGTCAAAAACAGGAGTTGACTTCTCAGATTTGAAATAGATGCCTTCAGACATGTTGTTACAGAGCACCTATATATTTTAATAAAAAGTCTAATAGAAATCTCTAGTATAAACATCTAATATAAATATCAATTCAAATATTATTGTCTAATATAAATATCAATTCAAATACTAGTCATGATAAGTGGAATAACACAAAATGATGATTGACTCCCCTCAATCAAAATTTTTTGGTATTTTTTCTTTTAAATTTCTTTTATCCCAGTAGCATTTCTTTTATCACTCTGTATACCCTGTGAAAAATAAATAACATGTCAGGGATTTAGCTGTAAAACAAATTTTTTTTCTTAATTCATCCTGTATTTTCTATATAAGCAGCTAGGGAAAAGAGTCCTTATCATTTGCATCAAATGTATCTTAGTCAAACTTCAAATATTAAACTATTTAAGAAAATGTGTTAGGAGGAATGTAATCATTAATATGAGAAATGTATCATTTATGTATAATGCTTATAGTAAAGACCTAGATCTGGGTTTCAAGCTGTTTAAAATCATTTTGGATTTTGAGAACAGCATAGCTTGTGAGAGAGCTTTGATTAGAAAATATTCTGTATATTTTAAAGTTTAAGTACCCAAAAGGTTATTCAGTTTTCCTTCTCAGGATTTAAAAAAAATGAAATATATTTCTAACCTCAAAAATTAAATGGGACACTTAGGTTGCTTCCATGTCCTGGCTATTGTAAATAGAGCTGCAATGAACATTGTGGTACATGACTCTTTTTGAATTATGGTTTTGTCAGGGTATATGCTCAGTAGTGGGATTGCTGGGTCGTATGGTAGTTCTATTTTTAGTTTTTTAAGGAACCTCCATACTGTTCTCCATAGTGGCTGTATCAATTTACATTCCCACCAACAGTGCAAGAGGGTTCCCTTTTCCCCACATCCTCTCCAGCATTTATTGTTTGTAGATTTTTTGATGATGGCCATTTGACAGATGAATGGATAAAGAAGATGTGGCACATATATACAATGGAATATTACTCAGCCATAAAAAAAATGAAATTGAGTTATTTGTAGTGAGATGGATGGACCTAGAGTCTGTCATACAGAGTGTAGTAAGTCAGAAAGAGAAAACAAATACAGTATGCTAAAACATATATATGGAATCTAAAAAAAAAAAAAGGTCATAAAGAACCTAGGGGCAGGACAGGAATAAAGACACAGACCTACTAGAGAATGGACTTGAGGACACGGTGAGGGGGAAGGGTAAGCTGGGACAAAGTGAGAGAGTGGCGTGGACATATATACACTACCAAACGTAAAATAGATAGCTAGTGGGAAGCAGCTGCATAGCACAGGGAGATCAGCTCAGTGCTTTGTGACCACCTAGAGGGGTGGGATGGGGAGGGTGGGAGGGAGGGAGACGCAAGAGGGAAGAGATATGGGGATATATGTATATGTATAGCTGATTCACTTTGTTATAAAGCAGAAACTAACACACCATTGTAAGGCAATTATACTCCAATAAAGATGTTAAAAAAATAAAATAAACAATAAAATAAAATATAGAAAATTTTTTTTAAAAATGGGAGAAATTTCAGAACTATGGCAGCTTGAACTATAAAAGAATGATGTAAGGAAAAGAATAATTTTTGTGTATCTGATTATACCGCACCTAGAATCACCTCTAAACAACATAATTGACTTTGGGAGAGTGATTTAGCCTCTGAGGACCTCGTGTTACTCTCAGATGGAAGGATAGAATAAGATCCGTTCATTTACCATACATTCATTTCTCGAGCATCTACTCAAAGTGCAGAGACCTTGCCACGTGCTGGGGAGATAGGACAGTACAGAGACACAGCCATCATCCTCTGTGATTTTCACCATCTCTGACAGTTGTACTATGGTTTGCCTCTGTGCTGTGGTCAGGGGGAACTTACACAGCCACTCTGGATAGAAAGCACCCTCTTGGTTTCCCGACTAAGTCATGGTCACATGAAAAGCAATGAAAGAAAAATGGGCTGGTTGAAAAGTTGGACAACTCCTAGAAACAACATAAATTTACATTTTAAATATTTGTGCCAGACACTGTTCAAGGTACTAGGTACACACTGTTGAGTAAGTGGCAAAACGTACAATTTAGTGCCTGAACTTATGATTAAACAATTTATATAGATACAGGTATATCTCACATATGGGATAAAAAGTATCTGATATTTTATGATATATTTATATTTTATAGCTTATGTTAACTACTATTAAATTGAAAAGCAGAGTGTTTAATTGGAAAAAATTGGGTAGTATCTAAGTTGGGTTGATTAGCCAAGGAAAGTATCTTTGAGGAGCTAAAATTTATGTCAAGAAGGGAGATACCCAAAGAAGGCCAACCCAATCAAGGAAGAAAGTATGTGCAGAGACCTTAAAACAAGAAAAAGTTTGGCATCTTAGAGCAACTGAATACACACAGACAGACAGACAGACACACACACACACACACACACACAGATATAAAATTCAGGGTCGAACAGCAGGATTTGGAATTCACTTTAGCTCATTTTAGTAGAAAGGATAAAATGGATTGCAGGTTCACTTGGAAAGCTAAAGAAAGAAACAACCTTGAGAAGCAAGGTGTAGAACTGGGCCAGCAAGGGATCACTTCCAGTATCTGGGAGACACCACATTCAGGAAACGCCAGACCCCTCCTTGACACTACTTATGTCAAGACAGAAGTGCTGTCTAATTCCCTTCTTCCAATCTTCTGCAGTCTAATTGGTAGAAACTAAACTGTAGCCAGGACCTGTGTGGGAATAAATCTGGGACCACAGAGTTTGTAGCTCTCAGCCTCTGGCACGGATGCTGAGCCAGATCACACAACCTCTACAAAAAAAAGAGGAGGACGTACAGTCAGGCAGGAAGCATGTCATACTGGGGTTTTGTAAGCTATAATCAGCGGCTGGACTTTTAAGACCAATGGGAAGCCACTGGAGGTTTTTAAGTAGGACTCATCTTCATCACTTGCTCTTTGGGGTTCCATGCTGCATGGCTTGCTCCTGTGCCAGAGCCCTCCTTTTATGTCCCCTTGCATTGCAATGGGGTGACGTTCTTGTCTTCTTCCTCGTCTTAGTTGTAAACTCTTCAAGAAGAGAGATTTCTTGTCATACTTTTTAAAAATTTACTTTTGTATTCCCCTAAAGTGCCTAGCAGAGTCCCTAGGTCAGCAAAGGTTAAAATAGAATTAAATGTTCCGACCTTTGGCAACATGGTTGTATTATAAACATAAGGAATTATCACTTTAGAAGCTTCTAGAAACTTCAACTTGAGAATTCATCAAAGAGTGTAACGTGATAAAATTTCAAAACTCAGGTCACACAGCTTTGAACATATTTCGAGATGAAAATAGCACTAATCAGTCCTCACACAAACACAGAATTTCTCCCTAAATTAAGCAAGGTAATTTAGCATTTTGTTTTCTGAACCTACGTATGTAATGAAATGGGAAGAAAGAATTATGTTTCCCTCCAACAGGGAGGGAAAAAATATAACCAGTCAACAATAATTGATTTCTTTTGTCTCTGAGATTTCCATGCACAAATATATTCAGAAAGACCCTGTAAATATACTCGGAAAGTAATCATTTTTCAAACTGTATCAAAACCAAAGAGTCTTAAGAGAAATGTTACATATTGCAGTCTATTTCGAATAAGACAAAACTGATTATAATAAAAATATTTTGATATTTTAACTTGAGGGTGAAAAGTATTCTCTGTACTTCATCCTCTGGGAATTTTTGATCATTAGAAGATTTCCTATAGTAGATTCATGAACAGAGAAATATTCCCCCCATAAATGTAAGAGGCAACATTTTGTTGCAGAGAATTGAGTTTGCTTATTTGCTCTGGGCTCTTTAGTGAGCATTATCAGAGATGCTTTAGGGGTTATGTTTTAGCTGAACCTCTGCAGTATCAGAAGACTATGGCTTTGAACTTTGTTCTTGAAACTAATATCCTTGTATGAATAGATCCTACCAACGAATGGTAAGAAAACAAGCCCAGGTATAAGTGGACCAGAGAATGAAAGCAAGAGAGTTACAACATGAGAACCACCATCTAACTCTAAAATTTAATGATTTTATGGGTCACTAGCCTGTCTTGTCATTAACTAAGAATTGTATATAGAATATGGATTTGGAGTTTCACTACATGCTTTAGTCTACTGTCAGATTCTAATGGCTGCATGGTGTTGGAATATAATTGCTAACCTTCCCAAAGTGTGTCCTATGTATATAAAGGTGTACTTGGGCCCAATGGTGGCTGGAAGTTGGGAGTGACCATGCAAAAACAATTACACGCAAAAAAGTAGTTGATTCCAGGCTCTTTTCTTAGCATTTCGCTGTGTCCTATATTTTTTCACCTCCACAGTCAGTCCCAAATGATATTTCTTCTGTCTGCAAGAGCAGTTTTCAGATCGTAGGTGTGGCTCAGTTTAGATCTGTGGTATGAAAATAAAGAACATTCCCTGATAAAACGGTAGCAAAATCATTTGGTTTTGCTCTCAGAAACATTACAGACAGAAATCCTATTAGACACATATCACACTTAATTTGGTCTTTTAAAAATATATGTTCATGCCACCAATTTACTTTGAATGATGCCATTGGATACTAATTGTATAAAACAATATTTTAACATTTTAGAAAGATTTATTTGGAAATGGTTATTGTGTTTTCTTAGTCATTTTATACTCTGACAGTTTTATAGAAATCTGAGGATAATGTAGGCAAGATACACCCACTCCCATCACATTTTAAGACAATAGTAGTGACTTTGGGCCAAGAATTCTAAATCTGGGAAGCTGCCTACTTTCCTCAAGCTACCTAGGTAATTACTTAGGATCAAGCATGTTTTTAGTATAAAGCCCTTTAAAAATGCTCTTAATTCTTTAGTTCTCTCAGCACATGTTTGTTGAAAAGCTGGTCTGCGCAGCACTGTACTAGGCAAAGCAGGAAAATAGAAAAGAAGTGCATGAAATATCCCTTACCGTGATTATGCAATGCACTTGTATTTTCAAGGGAGGAGAAAGTGCCGTAAGTGCCTAATATGACACCCAGCAAGCGAAGTGCTGAGAGAAAAGCAGTTCTACTAAGTTGATATGACTTCCATTTTATCCAACTTTAAAATCAACGCATTCCATTAGTAGCTATATTCTTCGTCCTCTTACCCATCAATTTTTTCTTTTTTTTTTTTTTTTCCACACACACACAGTGTATTTTATTTTTACAAGAGATAAATAGACTGACACCAAGCATTGTACATGGATGACCACAACAAAAGCAACAATGATTGCAATTACCAAACATGAAACACACTTATACTATGTCATAATATTGACATTCAGTCCAGTAATCCTCCACTGTAACAGCTCCTTTACTTTGCAGTGAAAATTGATTTGTATATTCTTTTCCTCTGAGTCCTTGTGGGATTTTTTTTTTTTTAATTCAGACAGAAAGTCACAAAAATTATACTCATCCTCATCAGTTCACTCAGTCCCATGTAATTAATTTCTTTTTTTCATCTTGATCTTTTGTTAGCACTTTTATGAGTTCATCAGTTTTTCATTAGAGTTCTGAAAATGCTTATTCATTCAGTTCAGCAGTACAGTCAGTTACCAGAAACCTGTACTTGTCAGAGTCTTTTCCATGAATTTCTTGAAGATGAAACCCTTTTATAGGAACATATTTGCAAAATCATCAGAGTACACCCAGAACTGTCTGTAAATGACAAAAGACTTAAAAATGACCATGGTTAAAGATTTGATGAAAGTTCATAATAACGCAGTTGACAAGAAAATTAGTTATTTCTGAGATATACATTTTAAAGTAATAACTAGGATTATTACTTATAACATTATACCAGAACATATAAGATTTTTAGACGTTTCCTGTAATGTCTGAAACATTTATATTAACATATTTCCATACATATTTCCATACAACTACAAATATAAGATTTTTAGAAATTTCATGTAATGTCTGAAACATTTATATTAACATATTTCCATACATATTTCCATACAAATACAAATATAAGATTTTTAGAAATTTCATGTAATGTCTGAAACATTTATATTAACATATTTCCATACATATTTCCATACAACTACAAATATAAGATTTTTAGAAATTTCATGTAATGTCTGAAACATTTATATTAACATATTTCCATACATATTTCCATACAAATACAAATATAAGATTTTTAGAAATTTCATGTAATGTCTGAAACATTTATATTAACATATTTCCATACATATTTCCATACAAATACAAATATAAGATTTTTAGAAATTTCATGTAATGTCTGAAACATTTATATTAACATATTTCCATACATATTTCCATACACATATAAGATTTTTAGAAATTTCATGTAATGTCTGAAACATTTATATTAACATATTTCCATAAAAATAACCCAATGAAAGTTTAGTATTAGTTGTTTTGTTTGTTGTTTTATACTGCAGGTTCTTATTAGGCATCAGTTTTATACACATCAGTGTATACATGTCAATCCCAATCGCCCAAATCAGCACACCACCATCCCCACCTCATCGCAGTTTTCCCCCCTTGGTGTCCATATGTCCATTCTCTACATCTGTGTCTCAACTTCTGCCCTGCAAACTGGCTCATCTGTACCATTTTTCTAGGTTCCACATACATGCATTAATATACGATATTTGTTTTTCTCTTTCTGACTTACTTCACTCTGTATGACAGTCTCTAGATCCATCCACTTCTCAACAAATGACTCAATTTCGTTCCTTTTTATGGCTGAGTAATATTCCATTGTATATATGTACCACAACTTCTTTATCCATTCGTCTGTTGATGGGCATTTAGGTTGCTTCCATGACCTGGCTATTGTAAATAGTGCTGCAATGAACATTCGGGTGCACGTGTCTTTTTGAATTACGGTTTTCTCTGGGTATATGCCCAGTAGTGGGATTGCTGGGTCATATGGTAATTCTATTTTTAGTTTTTTAAGGAACCTCCATATTGTTCTCCATAGTGGCTGTATCAATTTACATTCCCACCAACAGTGCAAGAGGGTTCCCTTTTCTCCACACCCTCTCCAGCATTTGTTGTTTGTAGATTTTCTGATGATGCCCATTCTAACAGGAGTGAGGTGATACCTCATTGTAGTTTTGATTTGCATTTCTCTAATAATTAGTGATGTTGAGCATCTTTTCATGTGCTTCGTGGCTGTCTGTATGTCTTCTTTGGAGAAATGTCTATTTAGGTCTTCTGCCCATTTTTGGATTGGGGTGTTTGTTTCTTTGATATTGAGCTGAATGAGCTGTTTATATATTTTGGAGATTAATCCTTTGTCCGTTGATTCATTTGCAAATATTTTCTCCCATTCTGAGGGTTGTCTTTTCGTCTTGTTTATGGTTTCCTTTGCTGTGCAAAAGCTTTGAAGTTTCATTAGGTCCCACTTGTTTATTTTTGTTTTTATTTCCATTACTCTAGGAGGTGGATCGAAAAAGATCTTGCTGTGATTTATGTCAAAGAGTGTTCTTCCTATGTTTTCCTCTAAGAGTTTTATAGTGGCCAGTCTTATATTTAGGTCTCTAATCCATTTTGAGTTTATTTTTGTGTATGGTGTTAGGGAGTATTCTAATTTCATTCTTTTACATGTGGCTGTCCAGTTTTCCCAGCACCACTTATTGAAGAGACTGTCTTTTCTCCATTGTATATCTTTGCCTCCTTTGTCATAGATTAGTTGACCATAGGTGCGTGGGTTAATCTCTGGGCTTTCTATCTTGTTCCATTGATCTATGTTTCTGTTTTTGTGCCAGTACCATATTGTCTTGATTACTGTAGCTTTGTAGTATAGTCTGAAGTCAGGGAGTCTGATTCCTCCAGCTCCATTTTTTTGCCTCAAGACTGCTTTGGCTATTCGGGGTCTTTTGTGTCTCCATACAAATTTTAAGATGATTTGTTCTAGCTCCGTAAAAAATGCCATTGGTAATTTGATAGGGATTGCATTGAATCTGTAGATTGCTTTGGGTAGTATACTCATTTTCACAATGTTGATTCTTCCAATCCAAGAACATGGTATATCTCTCCATCTGTTGGTATCATCTTTAATTTCTTTCATCAGTGTCTTATAGTTTTCTGCATACAGGTCTTTTGTCTCCCTAGGTAGGTTTATTCCTAGGTATTTTATTCTTTTTGTTGCAATGGTAAATGGGAGTGTTTCCATAATTTCTCTTTCAGATTTTTCATCATTAGTGTATAGGAATGCAAGAGATTTCTGTGCATTAATTTTGTAACCTGCAACTTTACCATATTCATTAATCAGCTCTAGCAGTTTTCTGGTGGCAGTTTTAGGATTCTCTATGTATAGTATCATGTCATCCGCAAACAGTGACAGTTTTACTTCTTCTTTTCCAATTTGTATTCCTTTTATTTCTTTTTCTTCTCTGATTGCCGTGGCTAGGACTTCCAGGACTATGTTGAATAATAGTGGTGAGAGTGGACATCCTTGTCTCGTTCCTGATCTTAGAGGAAATGCTTTCAGTTTTTCACCATTGAGAATGATGTTTGCTGTGGGTTTGTCATATATGGCCTTTATTATGTTGAGGTAGGTTCCCTCTATGCCCACTTTCTGGAGAGTTTTTATCAGAAATGGGTGTTGAATTTTGTCAAAAGCTTTTTCTGCATCTATTGAGATGATCATATGGTTTTTCGTCTTCAATTTGTTAATATGGTGTATCACATTGATTGATTTGCGTATATTGAAGAATCCTTGCATCCCTGGGATAAATCCCACTTGATCGTGGTGTATGATCCTTTTAATGTGTTGTTGGATTCTGTTTGCTAGTATTTTGTTGAGGATTTTTGCATCTATATTCATCAGTGATATTGGTCTGTAATTTTCTTTTTTTGTAGTGTCTTTGTCTGGTTTTGGTATCAGGGTGATGGTGGCCTCATAGAATGAGTTTGGGAGAGTTCCTTCCTCTGCAATTTTTTGGAAGAGTTTGAGAAGGATGGGTGTTAGCTCTTCTCTAAATGTTTGATAGAATTCACCTGTGAAGCCATCTGGTCCTGGACTTTTGTTTGTTGGAAGATTTTTAATCACAGTTTCAATTTCATTACTTGTGATTGGTCTGTTGATATTTTCTGTTTCTTCCTGATTCAGTCTTGGAAGGTTATACCTTTCTAAGAATTTGTCCATTTCTTCCAGGTTGTCCATTTTATTGGCATAAAGTTGCTTGTAGTAGTTTCTTAGGATGTTTTGTATTTCTGCGGTGTCTGTTGTAACTTCTCCTTTTTCATTTCTGATTTTATTGATTTGAGTCCTCTCCCTCTTTTTCTTGATGAGTCTGGCTAATGGCTTATCAATTTTGTTTATCTTCTCAAAGAACCAACTTTTAGTTTTATTGATCTTTGCTATTGTTTTCTTTGTTTCTATTTCATTTATTTCTGCTCTGATCTTTATGATTTCTTTCCTTCTGCTAACTTTCGATTTTGTTTGTTCTTCTTTCTCTAGTTTCTTTAGGTGTAATGTTAGATTGTTTACTTGAGATTTTTCTTGTTTCTTTAGGTAGGCTTGTATAGCTATAAACTTCCCTCTTAGAACCGCTTTTGCTGCATCCCATAGGTTTTGGGTCGTCGTGTTTTCATTGTCATTTGTCTCTAGGTATTTTTTTATTTCCTGTTTGATTTCTTCAGTGATCTCTTGGTTATTTAATAACGTATTGTTTAGCCTCCATGTGTTTGTCTTTTTTACGTTTTTTTCCCTGTAATTCATTTCTAATCTCATAGCGTTGTGGTCAGAAAAGATGCTTGATATGATTTCAATTTTCTTAAATTTACTGAGGCTTGATTTGTGACCCAAGATGTGATCTATCCTGGAGAATGTTCCGTGCGCACTTGAGAAGAACGTGTAATCTGCCGTTTTTGGATGGAATGTCCTATATATATCAATTAAATCTATCTGGTCTATTGTGTCATTTAAAGCTTGTGTTTCCTTATTTATTTTCATTTTGGATGATCTGTCCATTGGTGTAAGTGAGGTGTTAAAGTCCCCCACTATTATTGTGTTACTGTCGATTTCCTCTTTTATAGCTGTTAGCAGTTGCCTTATGTATTGAGGTGCTCCTATGTTGGGTGCATATATATTTATAATTGTTATATCTTCTTCTTGGATTGATCCCTGGCTCATTATGTAGTGTCCTTCCTTGTCTCTTGTAACATTCTTTATTTTAAAGTCTATTTTATCTGATATGAGTATAGCTACTCCAGCTTTCTTTTGATTTCCATTTGCATGGAATATCTTTTTCCATCCCCTCACTTTCAGTCTGTATGTGTCCCTAGGTCTGAAGTGGGTCTCTTGTAGACAGCATATATATGGGTCTTGTTTTTGTATCCATTCAGCCAGTCTATGTCTTTTGGTTGGGGCATTTAATCCATTCACATTTAAGGTAATTATCGATATGTATGTTCCTATGACCATTTTCTTAATTGTCTTGGGTTTGTTTTTGTAGGTCCTTTTCTTCTCTTGTGTTTCCCACTTAGAGAAGTTCCTTTAGCATTTGTTGTAGAGCTGGTTTGGTGGTGCTGAATTCTCTTAGCTTTTGCTTGTCTGTAAAGCTTTTGATTTCTCCATCAAATCTAAATGAGATCCTTGCTGGGTAGAGTAATCTTGGTTGTAGGTTCTTCCCTTTCATCACTTTAAGTATTTCATGCCACTCCCTTCTGGTTTGCAGAGTTTCTGCTGAGAAATCAGCTGTTAACCTTATGGGAGTTCCCTTGTATGTTATTTGTCGTTTTTCCCTTGCTGCTTTCAGTAATTTTTCTTTGTCTTTAATTTTTGCCACTTTGATTACTATGTGTCTCGGCGTGTTTCTCCTTGGGTTTATTCTGTATGGGACTCTCTGCGCTTCCTGGACTTGGGTGGCTATTTCCTTTCCCATGTTAGGGAAGTTTTCGACTATAATCTCTTCAAATATTTTCTCTGGTCCTTTCTCTCTCTCTTCTCCTTCTGGGACCCCTATAATGCGAATGTTGTTGCGTTTAATGTTGTCCCAGAGGTCTCTTATGCTGTCTTCATTTCTTTTCATTCTTTTTTCTTTAGTCTGTTCTGCAGCAGTGAATTCCACCATTCTGTCTTCCAGGTCACTTATCCGTTCTTCTGCCTCAGTTATTCTGCTATTGATTCCTTCTAGTGTAGTTTTCATTTCAGTTATTGTATTGGTCATCTCTGTTTGTTTGTTCTTTAATTCTTCTAGGTCTTTGTTAATCATTTCTTGCATCTTCTCAATCTTTGCCTCCATTCTTATTCCGAGGTCCTGGATCATCTTCACTATCATTATTCTGAATTCTTTTTCTGGAAGGTTGCCTATCTCCACTTCATTTAGTTGTTTTTCTGGGGTTTTTTCTTGTTCCTTCATCTGGTACATAGCCCTCTGACTTTTCATCTTCTCTTTCTTTCTGTAACTGTGGTTTTTGGTCCACAGGCTGCAGGATTGTAGTTTTTCTTGCTTCTGTTGTCTGCCCTCTGGTGGTTGAGGCTATCTAAGAGGCTTGATGGGAGGCTCTGGTGGTGGGTAGAGATGACTGTTGCTGTGGCGGTCAGAGCTCAGTAAAACCTTAATCCACTTGACTGTTGATGGGTGGGGCTGGGTTCCCTCCCTGTTGCTGTGGTGATCAGAGCTCAGTAAAACCTTAATCCACTTGACTGTTGATGGGTGGGGCTGGGTTCCCTCCCTGTTGGTTGTTTTGCCTGAGGCAACCCAACACTGGAGCCTACCGGTGCTCTTTGGTGGGGTTAATGGCGACTCTGGGAGGGCTCACGCCAAGGAGAACTTCCCAGGACCTCTGCTGCCAGTGTCCTTATCCCCACGGTGAAACAGAGCCACCACTCGCCTCTGCAGGAGACCCCCCAACACCAGCAAGTACGTCTGGTTCAGTCTCCCCCAGGGTCACTGCTCCTTCCCCTGGGTCCCGATGCACACATTACTTTGTGTGTGCCCTCCAAGAGTGGGGTCTCTGTTTCCCCCAGTCCTGTCACAGTCCTGCAATCAATTCCCACTAGACTTCAAAGTCTGATTCTCTAGGAATTCCTCCTCCCTTTGCCGGACCCCCAGGTTGGGAAGCCTGACGTGGGGCTCAGAAACTTCACTCCAGTGGGTGGACTTCTGTGGTATAAGTGTTCGCCAGTCTGTGAGTCACCCACCCAGCAGTTATGGGATTTGATTTTACTCTGATTGCGCCCCTCCTACCGTCTCACTGTGGCTTCTCCTCTGTCCTTGGACGTGGGGTATCCTCCTTGGTGAAGTCCAGGGTCTTCCTGTCAATGATTGTCCAGCAGCCAGTTGTGATTCTGGTGCTCTCGCAAGAGGGAGTGAGAGCACGTCCTTCTACTCCGCCATCTTGGTTAATCTCCCCCATCAATTTTTTCTTAATGCACCTGCTTTGTGGTGTGCTTTGCAAGAAATGAGAGATTGCTTTGTATCTCTACTATTAAACTTCAAGACCACAAAACAATTACTGACTTTTTTTTCTCTTTAAGTCTTCTTTGTATGGTTGCTTAATACCTTGAGTTCCATGTTAATGATTCTTTCTTAGGCTTTAAGTGGCCATGCTTATGCCAAATTATTTGTCACACTAAAATAAGGAAAAGGAAAGGTAAAAACCTTTCTCAAGTAACTGATCTTCCATCAGCCTATATTGTTATTTTAAAAAAGAGAGAATGGAACTTGAACATCCGTGGAATAAGTTATAATGAAAACAAACAAAAAACCTTTTCCCATCAGGTGACCTAAATCTACTTTTATCTGATAGATGGCCAATTTATATTAATTATTATAGTTGGAAAAAATGCCACTTAGACACTCCCTATATTTCTTAAATTCCCTCTGAAAAAAGCTGTTTAAGAAGAAGGGCTAGTATAACGGCTTATATTTTGGCCCCCATAAGAAAGCAACATATACTCAAACGTGTTTGGCAAGGCATGGGGTCATCTGGACGTGAATTCAAACTTGGGCCAGTTGTGTGAGGGCTCAGGGTGGCAATAACTTTGGTGAAATCACAGTGCTACCATGATTATTTTCCAAGTCCAAGGCACAAAAGTCTATGTCCTCCTCCCATGTTGCATTTATAATATCAGAATCAGTCTGAATGAAGAAATTGCAGTTGCTTTACTCTTTTATTGAGGCATGCTTCATATATAATCAAATGCATAGATTTTAAATTAGTTTAGATAAATCTGTTCACCGGTGTAACCGTCACCCTAGTCAAGATATAGGACCTTGTATAGCACAGGGAGCTCTACTCAGTATTCTGTAACAACCTATATGGGAAAAGAATCTGAAAAAGAATGGATATATGTATATGTATAACTGAATCACTTTGCTGTATGCCTGAAAATAACACAACATTGTTAATCAACTATATTCCAATATAAAACAAAAAATTAAATGAAAAAAAAAACAGGACCTTTCCATCACCCCAGAAAGTTCACTCATGCCCTCCCGACTCAGAGGTGACCACTGATCTGCTTTCTGTCACAGTAGACTAACCTTGCATTTACTAGAATGTGATATAGAGGGAATCATGTACTCTTTCACCTAGTTTTTTTTGTGCAACACAGTGATTTGGGGTTCATCCATGTTGTTTTTATATCAGTTAATTTCTTTTTATTGCTGAATAGTGCCCTGTTTTATGAATACACCACCACCTCTTCGTTTAACTGGTGATGGCTGTTTGGGTTGCTTCCCAGCGGTGCTTTTACATACAAAACTGCTCTACATATTTGTGTATACTTTTTTTGTGTATGGACATATTTTTATTTTCCTTCATAAATACTTAAAATATAATTGTTTTCTTCTAGGACAGGAGTATATTTCAGTTTATAAGAAACTGTCAAACTTTTTTCCACTTTACAGCCCATAGACAGTAGACATTTCCCCCGCATTCTTGCCAACAAGTGGAATTGTTATTCTTTGAAAGTTTAGTCTTTTCTCAGGGGTGTGATAGGATTTCTCATTGTGGTTAATACTCCCATACTGTAGACACAGAAACAGTAGTTTAGAAATGTTCACTTGTTCAAATTCACACCACACACAAGTGGCAGGACCAGCATTTCCAATGTGCTCTGAACTACTATGTATATTCTCACAAGTTTGAATTTCTGGGTCCTGAAGAACGTGGCACCCAAATGATTCTCAGACAGTCATTGACAGGAAGCATAGGTTTGCTCGGGTAGAACCAGGATGTTATGAATTACCAGGGAAATCCCACAAAAAGATGTCACTAAAGCCAAGACGAAGCTCTCTTAGTGAATTGAAATCAACATGTTTGCTAGCGTTGCCCTTGCTCCTGTTTGCAGGTTAGACTCACTGGGAGATGCTTAAGATTGGCAAAAAAAGCCTCCTACCACTTTTGAAAACTCTTTTGTCCCCCGAATACTATACAATCTGTATGCATTAGTAATAGTGTCTCAAAGAAACATCTCATTGAGTCTTTCAACTTAGGTGCACTTAGAACAGTGCCTTCGCAAAAAAATATACTTAATATCCACAAAAGTATGTAAGCCCTTAACAACAACATCACAACGACAACTACAGCACCCACAAAAACAAAACGGTTCTTAATTTTCACATTTTGAAAAAGCTGTGAAGTTCACGCATCAGGAAAGGAAGTGTATTCAAGATTTGGCACAGAATTTTACTGACTTAAGTTTCCTTCTTAGTTTTGCTTTCACTTTATTAATGAACACATTGATGAAGCAGCGATGATGAAATAAGCTCCCTACCCCCATCAGTATCTGGCATGGATAAAGGTACGAATGTTAGGGCTAGTGACACAAGAACCTAAGGAGTTGGTGAGAAATTCCTGGTCATTAGTAAGTAGCTTGGTGTAGTCGAGGGAACTAGACCAGGATTTAGGAGAACTGGGTTCAGGTCCAGAGCCTGCTGTTCTACACCACCACCAACACCCCAGTGTCCTGGGCAAGTTGTCTTGTCTCTTTGGGTGAGTGTGCTCTCATCTGTCAAATGGTGAGACAGTAATAGATACTTTCCCAAGTTTCCAGTCCTCGGAATTTTTCTGTACTTGCTTATCAAGGCCAATAACCCATGGTGGTGGTGGGGGGGCTTCCCTGGTGGCGCAGTGGTTGAGAGTCTGCCTGCCAATGCAGGGGACACGGGTTCGAGCCCTGGTCTGGGAAGATCCCACATGCCGCAGAGCAACTAGGCCCGTGAGCCACAACTACTGAGCCTGCGCGTCTGGAGCCTGTGCTCCGCAACAAGAGAGGCCGCGATAGTGAGAGGCCCGCGCACCACAATGAAGAGTGGCCTCCGCTCGCCACAACTAGAGAAAGCCCTCGTACAGAAACGAAGACCCAACACAGGCAAAAATAAATAAATAAATAAATAAAAATAAAGGAATTCCTTTAAAAAAAAAAATAGATGGAGATAACAACATTTCAAGATCCTTGCAAACGTGGGAGGAGGTGCCTGGCAGGAATTTATGCAGGAGAACATCTGTCTTCATGCTCACAGCAGTGTCTGGAGCCTGAAGTGAGATGGGGAAGGAGTGTGCTGTAGCCTGAGAGAAGGGTCAGCCTGCAGACAGTGAGTCTGCTTCTGTGCCAGATCCGACCTCCGGTCCCCACCTTAGGGCTAGTCATCTACTCATCACAAACATAAAATGGGTGATCAAGAAACAGATTGTAGAAATGTTAACAAAATCCACGCAGGTGAACTCTGCATGGCTTACTTTTCACAGGAAAGGAAGAAGCTGGGTCGGGACAGAAAAGCAGACACCCTGAGACTCACACAGATGTGAGAGAAGAGTGCCGAGAACAATAAGTAACTCCAGCACATTCTTGGCAGAATTATCTGAGAACTCAGGCTTAAGCCCTGGTGGTAATTGGCAGTTTTGGCTTCTGATTCATTCATTCTCTTACAGCTTTTCCTGGACTTTAAGATGTTTTGTCTTGTGTTAGCTACCCTTGCCAGATGATGGAAGGCTGGGGCCCTCTCGAGAGTGGGTAGGGGCTTGCAAAAGTGTGGATAGGAAGAGAGAGGCCCATTAGATCTCTGCTCTGCACGAAATATTTCCATACACAATTCTTCCCATTTGGAAAAGAGGAAGTACTTCTAACTAACAGATTCCATAGGCTGTTGGTAGACCAATCCACAGCACCTTACATCACCACGGTTCTGAATAAAAAATATTCAGTGAAGAGAAAATCTTTGAAAATTCGTGTGTTTTTCATTCAACACAATGGTTGATATAAAAATATAAGCGAAAAGCAAAAGAAATTGGGAAGGCTCTAGATATAAATGTAGTTGCCTACATGGAAAGACAATTTAGGTTTTCCAGGCGGGCAAGGGGACAGTGGAAACATAGATGCCAAAAATATTTAATAGGAAATGTCCCCTAGAAAGAGAGATGGCTGGAAGTCTGTTAAAACACAGGATGTGGAGTACTGGGGGATAAAGTCTTTCTGTGAAGATGACCAAGTATTTAATGAGAATGAAATTTATAGCTTCTTACTTTGTAGCAGTCTTTGGCCAGCAGTAGGGTCACATGACAGCCTCATGAATTTGCTTGGGTCCCTCTGCTTGCACACCACTGAAGTTGCCAAGTGGCTGAGTGAGGTGTGGTAAGCAGGGGTGCTGTCTCATTTTCTCATGGGTTACACTTCTGCAAACATTGTAATGTGCAATACATCTGCTGCGATTTTTTTTTCTCTTAATCCAGAAATGATTGCAGAAATAGTGTTCATGCAGAAATGGTATGTGAGTGTGTGTGTGTGTGTGTGTGTGTGTGTGTGTTTACTTTAAGGTGTCTGTAAAGAATTGAGTATATGTGTCTATGTTTTTCACAAACAAGCGTTTTTGGAGATGATGAGTTGAAAACATGGCATAAACATATTAACTTTGGACTGCTATTTCTAACAGCTGTGGTTTTAAAACTGCTATTCTAGAGCAGATTCTATGAGAAGAGTTAACTGCTGCTGTTTCTGAAGCCGATACGATGTTTCAGAGAGAAAAAAGCAATAAGCATTTGAATGTTTGAGGTATCCTGGGCTCACATACATGTGTATGTGTGTGCTTGTGCCTACCAGGAAAGGGGAACAGACAGAAATACAGAAAGAGACAGCATGGGAATATATATATATATATATATATATATATATATATATATATATATATATATATATATTTTATACATACAATGTATTTATTAGCCTTAAGATTTATTTGCTTCAGGTTAGTAGCCCCATTTACAAGAAGGCTTTTGGTTTTCCATTTGAGAATATAAGATGACATAGTTAACAAACACAGTATATGTGTATAATGTGTTATTCTATCTTAACCTTCCCGTCAGTGATTATGAAGTTATTTTGAAAATCTCTGCGATTACTTTCTCAAAAGTCTGCTTCATCTGTTTGAAACATTACTTTATCAAATACCCTGAGAATACTATAATCGAAACTATTTGCTTTCAGAAGAGATTTAAGTGGATTGAACACTCTCCGTGACCTTTGCTTACTTTGGGTTAAGGCAAGAGTTGTATATAGAATTTACCTCAGCGGAACACCCCAGTCCGTTGCTTCGTTTCCTTTGTTTCATGTACCTGTGTGCTGAGGCCCCCTTGACATGAGACAGTGTGGGACATATACTCTGATTCTTGTTGCCTATGAAGCAACAGGAGTTAAGTGGCTCTCCCAAGAGTACGCTATATGATGGTAGCAATCTGGGAAGAAAACTGTCAACCTTCAGCCGTATCTGTAATTTTGGGTTTCATTTAGCAGGGTCCGTCACTGAAAAGTGAGGGAGCTCAGATCTGCAGAGGCTTCTTCTGAGCCCCAGATGTCTGGGCTGCAGGGTCCCCTCCTGGGAATGGGCGTCTTTTCATATCCGTCAGCATCTGTGGAGAAGTCAGTTAGCTTGGAGGCCTGGTGAGAACACTAGGCAGCTGCTGTGGAGGCTAGTCTTCAAGGTCAGGGTCAAGGCGCCTGGCTGTTCCTCACCTCCCGGGGGATCCAAGTTCAGAGGGCCCTTGGGACCGCCCGGGCTCTAGTGCGCATGCTCTGTGCGCATCTCAGAGGCAGAGCTTCCTGTGCCTGCCTTGCCAAGGCTTGCACTCCTTGAATCATCGTTATTCTAACCAATTTGTATTTTTTCTAATTGTGAAAGCAGTAACGTTGATATGTATTTCAATACAGACAAAAAAAAAGATTCTATCAATCACTTCTATTTCCCTCTAGTCTCCCTCCCTTTGAAAGTATACGGGATGTACTTTTTATAAAAATGGGATCACGTTACATGTAATGTTTTACGATTGTGGTAGGTTATTGAATATTTTCTGCTCTACTCTTCCTCTTTATTTTTTTTCTTGCATATTTACTATTTTAATTACCTAGACTAATAAAATTGTATGTATTACTATTAATATCATTATAGCTTCAACTACTTATTTTGTCTTTCAAGTCTGTGTGTTTATTTGTTGTCAAACAATTGTTTTAAAAATTGTTTTACTTGGTGTTGCCTGCCTATCTTTTTAGCTTACCATATAAAGCATTATATTATATTATTATTATATACAAATATGTTATATATAAGCATATGTAATTATATATCATATATTGATACATAATATATAATACATTACATATAATCATCATACATCATATATAGTTTTAATATATTATAAGTATGTAATTATTTATAATATATAATTATTATAATTTAATATATGATTATAAGGTAGTCTTATCTAATTCAAACTTTATGGCATTTAAAATTCATTTTAACTTATTTTGTCTCTTGCCTCTATTATGTTTTTATCCTTAGCCTCCTAAAAATTGCTGTTTACTTCTAGCATAAGGTTACATATATTTTAATGTCTACTTTTACCCTTAAAACTATATTTTGCTACCTATCTACTTACTATCTACCTATATATCTATCTATTCTTTGAATTTATGTTTCTTCTCTTGACTTAATTGCAAACGAGCATTGTAGGGGTACGGATCAGCTGTGAAGTAAATCTCTCTCTTCCAGTTAATTTCATGACAACTGCTCTAGGTACTTATTGTACCTCTTTTCCCCTGCAGACTAAATCATGACTCACAAAATGACAGCCTAGGAAAAAAATAAGAGATTAAATTCAAAGTATAAAGTTGTGTTTAGATTTGAATATAACAATTCCAACCACCAAGCCACTATGGGATGACCTAGAATTTCTAGTCGAAGGGATTTATTGTTTTTGTTGTTGTTGGGTTAGGGTTAGGGTTAGGGTTAGAAATGTTTTAAAGGACCAAAAATTAGCTCACTCATAAAATATTTATTAAGCAACTACTATACACCAGGTTCCTATTTTTATCTAGTTTACTAAGAATTACAAAGTCACAGGGAGTCTCTAAGCCCAATGGTAAGTGCTCAGAGGTTAAAAATACTTTAATAGGGCTGCAGATGAATTTGTGTCCCAGTTTGCACCAGTGAGCAACTTACTGGACATTTGCAACTGACCAGGGAACATGCTCTCAGAAGAGCATCCCATTTCTTTCCATGAACATTTGAAATGTACAAGTTGTTAGTGTGTGATTGCAACTGGCTAGAGTCCTAATTAGTTGCTGTGCAAATTTGAAGGCAGTTAAGTTACTATTTAACATTTGGCCCAACATGAATATTTTAAATTTATAACGATTTTACCAGAGTCACTTTCTTAAATTTTCTTCTTCAAAATTCTCTTCTTCAAAACTTAACAAAATTAAAACTTCAAAAACGAGTTTTAAATTTTAAAATTCATACATCATTTAAAATGTGATAACCAAAGAGAAAAACCTACAACTTGAAGATGATTTTAAAAGATGAAAGGCAGAGAGTCTCCTTCCATTTTACATCCCTTCCTCACCTGAATTCCCTAAGATACCATATGTGATGGGAGAGGTCTACCGTGGTCTTGAGCTGCCGGTCAGAGCTTGTGTCTTTAGGTGAGCTAGGGCAAGTCTTCAAAGTTTTGTTACCACATTTTAGAAGAAGCAAAAATAGTGCTGTTCTGATTTAAAAGAAATTTTCAAGAATGAATGGGGGGTAAATCATTTGGCAAAGTGTGCAGTGATAAACAAATCTTAGATATTATTAAGGCAATCAATTTAATGTATTTTTTCATGGCAGAAGTATGAGTCTTGAGTCTTTCAGTAATTGGCTTACAAATCTATTTGCCCTTATTAATTGCCCTTCTCTTTAGAGAAGTATACATCATGACTCTATATTGAATTAGAAGACCATCAAGGCTTACAAATCTATTTGCCCTTATTAATTGCCCTTTTCTTTAGAGAAGTCTACATCATGACTCTATATCGAATTAGAAGACCATCAATTTTAGAGATGACAACTGCTCTAATAGGTACCTTTGTTGCATCTTCTTTCCTTAAAATATGACTGTTTTTTTTTTTGTTTTTTGTTTTTTTTGCTGCACTGCAAGGCTTGTGGGCTCCTAGCTCCCAGACCAGGGATTGAACCCAGGCCCTTGGCAGTGAGCGCACCAAGGCCTAACCACTGGACCATCAGGGAATGTCGTATTTTCAAGAAGAATCAGTTTCTTTATTTCTTTTGTCCCCACTGAAGTACACAATTGAAAAGCTTGTTGTTAAAGCTTTATACTGAATATAATCTGGTACATACCAAGTTAAATGCTAAATACCCAATATCCACCAACTGCTTTCTGGCTCCGTACACTATTTCTCACATGATCTGATATCTACATAACAGTTACACAGAGCATTAGGCTGAAGCATCTGAATTTCAGACAGATGGAAACCAACACCTCCAAATCTACTTCAGTCATTCATGCAAGCTAGGACATGCGACACTGAACTACATTTGAATTTTATTTTGTCCAGCGCTGGAAGGGAAAAAGATGGTGTTACTGAAAGAGCATCTGAGCATGAACTTGAGGTCAGGCCTGAGTCTCTCAGGAATCTTCATGAAACAGCATCAGCAGAAACATGGACGCAAAAGAGCAAGGTTAACATTCAGAGTAAATTGACTGAAAATTTAGAGAATTTGACAGGTGATTTAGCAGCTGCCAATAATCTTAGTGATGTGGGCTGGTGCTTGTTGCAGCCTAGCTTATGAAGCAACACTAGTGTTACTGAAAGTGGCATCTGGCTTCTCGCTGCTCAAAAGCCAATAAAGAGGCAAGGTTGGTGAAAAGGAGAGTTTGCTTTATTTTGGATGCCAGTGACCAGGGTGGGTAGGGGGGAAGGTGGACTCCTGTCCAAGGGCTGACTCCCCCCACCACTGACAACCAGGGGGCAAGAGCTTTTATAGACGGAGGGAGGGGCCTACATACAGAAACAGCACAGGCAGCTCAGACAGTCATCTTGAAATATGTCATGGGGTGATGTGAACAGTGTCATCTTGATTGTTTTAAGTACAGGTAATCTTCATTTCCAGGGTTGGTTTTTTCCCATTTCTTTGAGGCCAGCTCTTGGAATTGTGGCAGCTTACGCCATGGCTACAGCCTGGTCATCATGTAGTTCACTTCTTCCACCTGATGGGGGTTTTAGTATCTATAACACAACTCACACGATAGAGCTCAGAATATTATCTATAGCCCTTGAGGAAGGACTACAGGTACTTAACTATGCTTAATGACTAACCTATTATTATTTAGACTTGTTGGACTGTTTTCCTTTGTTTCTCACTTCTCTGATTAAACTTATTCTTTCGCTAAAGTTTTTCCACAGACAAAAGGCAGGCAGAGGACATGGTGGGCAAAAGCCATAGGGTCCTGCTCCATTTCACTAAGGGATGTTGTAAGTGGTCGCCCTGAGACCTGGAGCAGAATCCTGAGTCCGCAGACTTACAGAGTGGAGTCCCGTCTTCCATGGGAGCTGGGTGCTAAAGTCCTCACCTAGGGTGAAAATCCGGTATTATCAGAGGTACCCCGGAACATACCTTAAAAAGGAGGCAGTTTGGTATAGGCATTCCATCTTTCTTGTATGTCCAACCTGTTCCATTTTCATGAAACAGTACAATAGATTATGGAACGCTGGGTGACTGCTAGATGAGATGGTTGGTTTGTGCTTATGGGCTTTATTGTTTGCACATAAAATATACTTGCATGGTGGAATGCTCTTTGGACAGGGATTGAGAACTCATTGAGAGGAAAACACATCCTAACCATCAGCTGTGTGCTTTTTCCACACCATTGCCCACTCATTGATTTTGTGATGGCCCACACCACTTCAATAATTTTTAAACTTACATTTCATTTCTAAAGCATTGTGTCACTCCACCCTCCCCCTCCTTCCCTGTAGAGCAGGGAGGTCAAGCAGATAGTTAAATGCAATACTAGATTCAATCATTCATCCATCCAGCCAAATAAGACATAGTTAATTTAAGCACTTCCCATGTGCCCTTGGAAGACACAGTCTGGGGAAAAGATTACTAATTTATTTTTTTTTAAATTTTTATTGGGAGTTTAGTTGATTTACAATATTGTGTTAGTTTCTTGCTGTTCAGCAAAGTGAATCAGTTATATATATATATATCTCCACTCTTTTTTAGATTCTTTTCCCATATAGGTCATTACAGAGTACTGAGTAGAGTTCCCTGTCCTATACAGTAGGTCCTTATTAGTTATCTATTTTATATATAGTAGTGTGTATATGCCAATCCCAATCTCCCAGTTTATCCCTTCCCCATTTTTCCACCCTGGTAACCATAATTTAAAAAATAATTATAGTAACATGAGTACCAAAATAAGAATATGGACAAGGTGTTGAAAGTATTTGGAGAAGGAATCAACGATTTCTACGGTGACATTTGTACTGAGCCTTGGCCAAAGGGTGCACACAAAGCTAGGAAAAATCATAGCGCTTGGGGCATTAGGATAGCTCGACAGGGTAGTCTGTGGGTGAGGAGCTGGAGTTGTAGCTTAAAAGCTTTCAAGGGTCAGACTGCGTTTTTTACAGAATTTAGACTTTGCTCTACAAGGCTTTTAGCAGAGGCATGATTATCTTATCGTAAACTTAGGAGGATCTTTTTGGCTTGAGATACATGATAGCTACCATCCCATTTGCATGCTTTAATTTATAAGGCTCAGCCGCCCCAAAGAGCAACCTGCAGACAGAAGCAACATGGGGTCCTGCCCCTCTTGATACTTCTGAAACCTACTACTACACCCACACAAGAGCTGGTGTAACCTGCCATCCCCTCTCATCCTCCCAGCTGACAGGAGTTAGCATTTGGTCATGCTTCCTCATAGTAAACCAGAAACGAAGCCAGAATTTTCACAGCTTATTACTTTTTAAATTTTTTAAAGTTTTTATTTTTAAAACTTTTATTGGAGTATAGTTGATTTAAGATGGCATGTTAGTTTCTGCTGTACAGCAGAGTGAATCAGTTATACATCTATCCCCTCTTTTTTAGAGTCTTTTCCCATATAGAGCGTTAGAGAGTATTGAGAAGAGTTCCCTGTGCTATACGGTAGGTCCTTATTAGTTATTTTTTAAAATAACTGCTTTACTAAGATATAATTCACATACCATACAATTTGTATATTCAAAGTTTTGTGCAACCATTACAGCTACCAAATTTCAGAATATTTCCATCACCACCAAAAGAAACCCTGGAGCTCCTAATTCCACTTTTCCCCTGTTCCCTGGCCATCTCTAATCTACTTTCTGCCTCTGTGGATTTGACTATTCTGGTAAATGGAATCATACAATATGTCGTCTTTTGTGGCTAACTTCTTTCACTTAGAATAATACTTTCAGAATTCACCCATATTGTAAATGTATCATTACTTCATTTCTTTACATGGCTGAATAACATTCCATTGTATGGACATAATACATTTGTGTATCCACTCATTAGTTGATGCATATTTGGGTTGTTTCCATATTTTGGTCATTATGAAGTGCTGCTATGAGCACTCATTTACAAGTTTGGGCATAAAACTATATTTTACTTATCTTGGGTCTATACTTAGAAGTGGAATTGCTGGGACTTACCTAGTGGTCCAGTGGTTAAGACTCTGTGCTTCCACTGCAGGGGGTGTGGGTTCAATCCCGGTCGGGGAACTAAGATCCCACATGCCGCGTGGCACGGCCAAAACAAAGCAAAACAAAGAAGAAGTGGAATTGCTGAGTCATATGTCAACGCTATGTTTAACTTTTTGAGAAACTACTGATCTTTTCCACAGCCCCTGCATGATTTTATATTCCTACCAGCAACGTATGAGGATTCCAATCTCTCCACAGCCTTGTTAACACTTGTTATTTTCTGTTTTTTAAATTTAACTTTTCATCATTATTATAGCCATTCTGGAGGGTGTGAAATGATTTCTCATTGTGGTTTTGATCTGCATTTCTCTAATGACTAATGATGTGGACTATCTTTTCAAGTCTTTATTGGCCATTTGCATCTTATTTGGAGACATTTCTATTCAAATCACTTTTCCCCCTTTTAGTTGGGCTGTTTGTCTCTTTATTGTTGAGTTGTAGGGGTTCTTTATATGTTCTGAACAATAGACTTTTATCAGATAATTGATTTGCCAATATTTTCTCCCATTCTGTGTATAAAAGTTTTTTATTTTGATGAAGTCCAACTTATCTATTTTTTTATCCTTGTGCTTTTAATATCATTTTAAGAAATCATTACTTAATCCAAGGTCACAAATCTTTACAAGTATGTTTCCTTATAGGAGCTCCTACATTTATGTTGTTAATCCATTTTGAGAGGTATTTGGTATGAAGCAGGGGTCCAACTTTGTTCTTTTGCATGTGGATATCTATTTGTCTCAGGACCATTTGTTGAAGAGACTATTATTTCCTCTTTGAATGGTCTTACCACCCTTGTCAAAATTACTTGTCTGCAGACATATGGGTTTATTTCTCAGTTTTATTTCATTGATCTATATATCTGTCCATCCTTATGCCACACTGTTTTGATTACTGTAGCTTTTTAGTAAGTTTTCAAATCAGAAGATATGAGTACTCCTACATATTCTTCTTTTTCAGTATTGAAAAGCATTATTGGGATCCTTCATTTCTATATGAACTTTCATTCAACTTGTCAATTTCTGCCAAAAAAAAAAGCCAATGGGAATTTAATAGATTTTGCATTTAAGCTGTAGATCACTTCTGGGAGTATTACCATCTTAGTAATATTAAGTCTTCCAATCCATGAATAAAAAAAGTGTCTTTCCATGTTTAGGTTTTTAAAATTTCCTTCAGTAATGTTTTATAGTTGTGAGTGTACAAGTCTTGCACTTCATTGGTTACATTTATTCCTAAGTATTTTATTCTTTACATGTCGTGGTAAATAATTTTTTTTTTAATTTTGTTTTCAGACTGTTCATTGCTAGTGTATAAAAACACAACTGATTTTTGTACATTGATCTTGTATTCTGCAA
The DNA here is from genome assembly GCF_949987535.1 of Balaenoptera acutorostrata. Taxonomy (NCBI): domain Eukaryota; kingdom Metazoa; phylum Chordata; class Mammalia; order Artiodactyla; family Balaenopteridae; genus Balaenoptera; species Balaenoptera acutorostrata. The sequence goes on from NC_080067.1 coordinate 6,182,265, forward strand.
CTTTGCTGCACTAGTTTATTAGACCTATTATTTATTTTTTTTTTGGTAGATTCCTTGGTATTTTCTATATATAAGATAATGCCTCCTGAAAAAAGAGTTTTATTTCTTCCTTTACAATCTGGATATCTTTTATTTCTTGTTCTTGCTTAATAGTCCTGGCTAGAACTCTCAGTACAGCCTTAAATAGCAATAGCAAGAGAGACATCCTTGTCTTGCCCCTGATGTAAGGGAGAAAGCTTTTAGCTGGACACTGGCTTTGACTTGGGGCGAAATAAGGCATCATTGTGGTAGTTTGAGGAGAAGAGTGATGGTATCTAACCCCTATTTTAAAATGATACTGTCTTTTTTATGTTTTAGATGATTATAATTTCTAAAAGTAAGGCTAGAAACCTTAGTAACTATGTTAAGCTATTAAAATCTAACATGGTTCATTAAATTTAAATAATATAGTAATATTACCACACAAAAATGTTAATATATGCCTCTATTCTAAATGCTATAAAATTAGTCCTAAATTAAATATATAGTGTGTCCTAGTCATACACATTGTCTTAGCAATAATATTTTTGTAGAAATAAAAAATTACTTCTATATGATTCTGCAATGTCCTACTGATATTATGTAATTTTTTTTACACTTAGCTCTTGCTGTTAAAGATTTTTCTTTTAACCAGGTGGCGGTAATAAACCCTAAAAAAATCTTGGTGCTGATAATGGCTTTCCTAATTAATAGCTATATGGTTCTAACAAGTGATGTTATATCAGTAAGCCAGTTTTCTCTTTTATAAAATAAGAATCCCAATGTCTACCTCACAGTATTTTCCTGAGTATAAAAAAAGAAGAGTCTACAAAATATGTTTGAAAACTCATAAAGACCAAACAAATGTAGGACATTACTATTATTTTGTATCTTTTAAGGTTTCTTTATAACACATTTGTTTAATTCTGTAATTATTTAGGTTTACATTTGAGAAAGTGTACTGTTATACCAGATAGCTGATTCCTGTAACAGTAATGACATTTAGAGTAAGGACCTATAAAACGAGGCAGCTAGATTGTTGGATTACCTAGAGAGAGCCACTCTGTATCATGCAAAATTTAAAATAGCAAAAAATAATGACACATAAAAGTAGTTGAAGAAGCAGTCTTTATCTCATTTTGAGTGATGCATTATCTGTCATTTTGGGTGTATTGTATAACATATATCTTGCAAAATCATCTGTAGACTTCTTTGGCATTTACCATTCATTGTGTGTTTCAGTGATATTCACATCAGAGTTCATAAATCATCATATCTGGTGGCACCTTTTCTGTTAGCACCTCAGAAATCTTAACAGGATTTATCCTTCAGTAGAAATGGAACATCTGTGATGATGGGACCTTCAAAGATCGAAAGAGAAGAATTTCATCCAAATTCTATGGGTTGGTTCATCATATTGATCCATCTGGACTGACTGATAAAAATATCCTTTAAGAGGAGAAACTCACAAAAGTTCCTTCCTTATAAAATCTGTAATTTAGAAGGGCAAATAAGACACGGCTCTCTTGCTTTTCTCTCTTGCTTCTTTTCTTTCTAGTTCTCTCTTATCTTGCCAAAAACAGAGTTAATAAGCAAATACAAATAATTTCTATCTCATTCAGATCTATTCAACTTAAGTTAATTAAACTTCCAGTCTGAGGAAACATTTATCAACCCAGATTGACAAGTCAAGCAGTGAAGAGACTTCTACTGGCTTTGGAATTGTGTTTTGAAGGTTAGGTCACAGTGGAGATTTTCTGAAGTGTTAAGTAAAAAGCAAATGATTACTGATATTATGGCATGGCAATGCTAAAAGCACATAAATCGTGTGTTGAGTAAAAATAAAGTGAAACTACAATACATTATTTTTTTCAATATCTAAGCACATTCTTCAAGAATTTCCCCAACTCTTAGGATTATCTGTCCCCTTAAAATACCTAGGTGAATTTATATGGGGCTTCAGTTTTGGTAAAGAGCATTGTATTTTTACAAAGCTAGACCTAAACAATGATGTTCTTTGGATGAGCTTCTGAGAAAAGATGAACCAGATCATACAACTTAACTCTGTGTGTCGACATGCCCAATCCTTGGTCACTTCCCGCACCCCCCAGCTGACCTGGAAAGTTTTTGAAGTTTAAAGTTTTGCTTTCTCTAGAAATGCCTTCAATGAGTGGTAGCTTACAGGAGCAAATTAAAACCTCAAAGGGAGAGATACATACATACATGTGTTATTTTAATTATTTACATTGTTATTTTTGATGGGGTTGGGAGTAGGCAGGTTGAACAAAAGAGGAAAAAATAAAGGAGCTTGAGCCTAGCCTTGTTCTACCTGCCTGTTCATCCCAGTGTGATCCAGGGGCATGAGACCCAAAGACCAGACCCACACACCCATCTCTTCCTCTGCCTCTCCTGCCCTTGCAGGTAGTAGCCATGAGTACTCTTTCCTCAGTAAAACCATGACAGGGCTGTCCAAGAGGTAAAGCCATTATGCTAAAAATAACCCGACACGGTCACTACATCATCTACCTGCCATGGTCTTGAGTCGTGCCCTCAAATACCCCAGAGCTGCTGCTTCTCACCCAGCTTGCCTTCTGGCTCCGACTTCTCTCTCCAGCCCTGTGAACTGGCTGTCGGGACCTGGCTGTGATCTGGACTGCTTGGCAACAGACTTCCCAGTGCCAGGCGTCAATGTGGTACTCTCTGCCCACCCAGACTTTTGACTCCACACATCCAGCCCTGGACTGCTCACATTCTTGGCCTGGCTTCCCTTCCAAGCAAGAGGCTGCCAGAAAGGATGTGAATGGAGTCAGTCACATGTTGCAATAGGCTTTTCTGCTTCTAGCGAAACTTCTTCAAAAGAACCCAGTGTTGATTTAAAACAGGTTTACAGAAAACAGGATACATAGGATGAAAATCTTCTCTCCCAAGAAAATTAACTTTAAAAAAGTGATCTATAAAACAAAGTGGTTTACCCAGAGTACTGGCTTTTAATTTTAATTTTCACAGTTGGGTTTGAGTTCAAAGTGATAGAAATAGAAATAGTGATCTATTAGTGATCTAATAGTGATCACTAGAAATAGTGATCATTAAAAACAGGTAAATTAGGAGTTTGGGATTAAAATATACACACTACTATATATAAAATAAATAATCAACAAGAACCTGTTGTATAGCACAGGGAACTCTACTCAATATTCTGTAATAACCTATATGGGAGAAGAATCTGAAAAAGAACGAATATATGTATTTGTGCAACTGAATCACTTTGCTGTACACCTGAAACTAACACAACATTGTAAATCAACTATACTCCGATAGAAACTAAAAATTAAATTAAAAAAACAGTTATAGAAGTATATATTCTAAATAAAATAATGACTCTTTCCTGAGGCTTAAGAATTATATACTTAAAGTATCTTATGTAAATTAATGATGAAATCTCAGAACTTCTATTCATATCAAATTGTTTCTAATATACTGTTCTGATTTGACTCATGAAATGAGTTCCCAAAGGGCAAAATGGAATAGAACTGCCATCATCCTTTGAGAGGTCAGGTTGCTTGAGACTAGATTTCTATCCCTTTGTAGCTGTAAAAATATTTAACATTCTGCAGGATCAGAATTACCATACTGACTAACCGTCAGAGATAATAAAAATTTATTGTTAAATTAATTTTTCTACAGTGTATTCTTTATTAACACAGCTCCACTTTAAAAATATATTTATCTTAAAGTGTTGAATTAAATATTAGTTGATAGAGCTAACCAAGAATAAGCCTTTTTTTTTTTCTTAAATATATTCTCAAAATAAATAATTCGATTTGAAGCTGTTGAAATAAAGCCAAAATAACTAGTCTCTTCAGTAAGGCCTGAGGAAAATCCAAATGGTTATTCTGCATCATTTAGACAAAAGAGAGATTGACATATGTTTTTTAGTGTTTCAGTTAGTGTTTTGGTGAAATGGTGATACAATTACAATCAATGTATTCTCAACAACAAAAAGAAGATTTCATAATATGATGAGATTTTGTGCAAGAGGCAGTCTGCTGTAGCTTGGAATTTCTGGAACTGTGTAATAGTTTATGAGATTATAATAGGAGAGAAAATTCTATACCTGGAATTTCATGAAAATCTGGTTTATATGGTTTCTGTAGCTAAAAAAAGGAATATTGGAAATAGGTCTGTTGGGTTTGCTGTGAAGAGAAGCATTTGCTCCAGAATTTTATGATTTCCAAGCAGTTCTATTAATTTTTCAGCAGCCAACTTTTAAAGAAATAATGAGTAGAATTCTGATTTCTCCTGTTCGTTTTGATGTGCACAGTTTTCTTAATTTTTATGTGTCCTCCAACTCTTAAAAATCTTCTTGGCTGAGGTATATTAACATTACATGGAAACAGCTTCTTCAAGGAGAGAAATTTTATCAAAAAGTGATTGTATTATGTGATGACCTCCCGTCTTCTTGCCCTTCCTGATGAGGGCAAAATAATAATAAATTGCTGTTTTGGGTGAAATAATTTGGGTAGTTTGAGTCTTGAGACAACACAGTTTATAGTTTAAATGGAATGCCTAGCAGTTGTTGAAAACTCGTTATGAAAAATATATGTATATATAATATGTTTTCTTGATTTTTTTAAAGGTCCTCTCTTTCTCTATATTTCTCTCATGTTTGCCAACCATTTCCCATAATTTGTCCAATAGAACTTACTCTCTGAAAACTTCTTTCCTGGTCCTCTGAAATTAAAAAAAAAAATAAAAATTATTCTACATGTCTGAGTGTGGCAAATATATAACAGTTACATCGTGGTATCTTTCTGGTGGTTAAAATGTTTTCTTCATAGTCAATCTATGAAATGCTAACACTGTAATGAAAACTACTAAGTAACTCTTAGACATACTATAAAATGCCCCAGATCAGATGGGTTAATGTTCTAAAATATATCCACACTAAATATTTTATCATTGTGCCATCCATGATGAGAGCTTGTTTTCTTATCTTCAGGACAGTTCTGCGGTACAACAAAATTTGAAGAGCTGACAGTTACTACTTCCTTTTAATTATCTGGGCTTCCTAACAGGATTGTACAGCAAGGATTTGTGAGCTAGATGGCTTGGAGTGACTGTCTCCACATTCTCAATTCTCCACATGCTCTAAATTCACTAGTCAGAAAGCAGGCTCTCCCTCACTCTGTGTTCAATTTCAATTAGTAAAAGCTTTCAAAATTCATGATTTATCATGTCCTAATTCTAAATAGATATTATAGATTTAAGCACACGAGGCAAACCCTCAGTTTTAACCTAAAGCACACAGCCAGAAGGAAGATTATTGCTTTACAAATATAACAGATAAACTACCAAAGGCAATTGTTGTAAAACTCTGCCTTGACTTTTTGCCAGATTGGAAATTTTTCAATACGCGTGTCTCCTCGTTAAAGAAATGGGAAGTGTCACTGTGGCATGCAGCAATTTTTTTTCCTTGCAGAAAACTCTTGAAAGAGGGGAACTACCATTCGTATTGGAAAGATTTTCTTTTTCCTTCTGCCTTACTAAGGGAAAAAAATAAAAATAAAAAAAAACTCTATTAGAAACCCAAAAAGGCAGTTTCCTATGCCTTTTAGTGGCATCTGAGCCACTTAAAATAGCTTTGGAATAAATGGATTTTCTTTTTGTCTTCCTCTTTCTTTCCCTTTTGTAATGTTTATCAGAAAGTTCACAGATTCTGTCAAAACTCACCCCTTCTTCTTGGTGCTTATCAGTTGTATGTACAGTGGTCGAACCCACTCAATCAACTCTCCCAAGGCCTCGCGGTCCTGCCTTCCAAGTAACCTGGGTTTTTTGTTTGTTTGCTTTTTGCTTTTTAAAAAAAATTTACTTGTTATTTTATTTTGGAGTATAGTTGATATACAATGTTGTGTTAGTTTCAGGTGTACAACAAAGTGATTCAGTTATACATATACATATATCAATTCTTTTTCAGATTATTTTCCATTATAGGTTATTGCAAAATAATTGCATAGAGTTCCCTGTGCTATACAGTAGGTCCTTGATGATTATCTGTTTTATATATAGTAGTATGTATATATTAATCCAAAACTCTTAATTTATCCTTCCTCCCCCCATGTTTCCCCTTTGGTAACCATAAGTTTGTTTTCTAAGTCTGTGAGTCTGCTTCTGTTCATTTGTATCATTTTTATTTATCACTTTTCACATATAAGTGAAATCATATGATACTTGTTCAAATAACTTAGTTTTGAATTAATTTACTTTGGATTAATTTATGTTTGGAAAGGATGAAGTATACATTCTGTGAGTGGTGTAGGAAACAAATTTCCTTGGAAACACACAGATTCTAAGTTAGGAAGAGAAGACTGTATCTTACAAAAGAGCCCCTGGTTTAAAGGCTAAATGGCAGGTTAATTAAGCCCCATAGTTATTCTTCTCTGTTTCAAGGATCTGAATTGTCTCCATCCTCCCTCATTTATAATCACATCTAGCCCCAAAACTGCATCTTTCAGCAGAGATAGTCATTGCTTGTTCAGGTATCTAAAATATTTTTTAAGAGTTGTTCTCTAATTTATTCTGAATTCCCTCTTAGGGTGGTTAACTTGTCCTGACTTGCAAGGGACTTTCCCTGAAAGTACTAAAAATCCCATGTCTCAGAAACTCCCTTAGTCACAGGCAAAATAGGACCTTGGTCACCCAATCTCTATTTCCCTTTTTTTACATTCATGACTTTCTATTTAATTGTCATTATAGCTCTAGTGCTGAGACCAATTAAGCTAAACCAGAAAGTAGTTGACAGGTCTGTCAGTGGTGGTTCCTGAAGTGTCATCCTCAGCCCAGAAGCAGCAAAAACATGGGGGTATTTGTTAGAAATAAAGATATTCAGGCCGCAGCCCAGACCTAGGAACCATAAACTCTAAGGGTGGTAATCAACAATCTGTGTTTGATTAAACCTCCAGGTGGTTCAATGTATAGTAAAGTTTCGGAACCACTAGTTTACAGGAACAGGATGAGTTTTGATTCACAAAAGTTTCCAACATCTTGGCTGCATCGTTGTTGGATGCTGTGACAGCCAAAAGAGCACAGAGAAAATAGAGTGAAAGAAAATTATAAGGTGAAAATGATTTAGGTTGAAAACTTAGGTTAGCAGGTCATAGATTTGCTATTTATATCACTGTGCCGATGTTCAGTCTAGTGCCTTATGGGGGTACGACCTCAACTTTTGAAAGAAAGGCAAATACCTAACAGAACAAATTTGTTGACAGCAGCCTCTGTATTTATCAATTACCAAATATCTAGCAAGCTTTGTTATAGTTGCATATGGAGTATATTAAATATAAGCTGTAGGAGTAGGGAATACAATCCCCATTGACTTTGAGAAACTAAGGCTGCAATGTGATAAGATATTGATTGAGATGTCATGTTGAGGTGACACTGGGATATTAAGTCATAATCCTTTATGCACAGCTGGCGAGGCATGTCAGGCTCCTGCCCTAGAATGAGTCTCTCTTTGTGAACTTGAAAGAAAGAAATGAGGGCAAACTATCTGGTAAAGAAAAATATAAGACTAACTCTAACCAGCTTTCTCTCCTTGGAATAGAGACCTTGCCTTCTGACGGGACAGCCTCAGGCCAGTCATAAGCCCAGCATCTCAGAACCACTGTGGAAATGAGCAGGGTTTGGGGCACAGACACAGTGTCGCGAGAGCACCTTTCAAAGTGGCAGCCCACAGCCCACAGAGAAGATTGTGGTCCACAAGAGTTCTCACACACACACGCACACACACACACACACACACACACAGCTGCTAACACTTAAAATTTGGAAATTGCACGTGAAACTTTCTGGCTTTCACCAAAATAATAATCAAAGCATCTGGTAAAATGGGGCATCAATTTCTAAGATGGCTGACCAGAAGTGTACAATGAACTCCCCCATTTTTGTGGAGTTATGTGCTCTCCAGTTTACCACGGTGAGTAATTCTATCAGTGTCAATTTCCCAGCTTCACTCCTTTACATTGTCTGCCTTTTCCTGTTGGGTGTGTGTGTAGGGCTGGTTGGGGGGGGGGGTGGGGTGGCGCTGACTACCGCCTAGATTTATGCTGCTTTTACTTGGTGAAATCCCAGTTTAAACTACTATTATGTAACAGCCTAAATGGGAAAAGAATTTGAAAAAGAATAGATACATGTATACGTATAACTGAATCACTTCATTGTTCACCTGAAACTAACACAACATTGTTAACTATATTCCAATATAAAATTAGAAGTTTAAAATAAATAAATAAATACATAAACAAACAAACTAGAGACCTCCCTCTGATGTCAAGGACATTTAAGGTTAGAAGATACAAAGTAGGTCTCAGCTTCCGTTGGCCAACTGTTGGATCCCGCCTAACTCCCCAGGACCTGGGTAATCCCTGCTGAGCCCTTGGTGCTTCCAGAGCCTCTGATCTCCCTTCTCCTTGGCCTGGTCCTCTTGCCTTCTTTCCTTCACGTTAGCCCCAATCTCTACTTCCTGTCCCAAGTCAAGCATCCTTTGATCAGGTTCTGACCACCACCACCTTCTGAGGGCTTCTGCATCATTCGCTAACCTAACAACCTGATTCTCTAGCCTTCTTACCACGCCCCCAACCCCGCCAATTTTAGGAATTGATAGGAATAACCTAAATTCCTGATAAATGTTCCTATAAAATGAAAGTAATCCCACATTACCCTCTCAAATCACATGATCCTCTTAAAAAAATGGCCGATCCCCATGAAACTAATGAGTCCTGGCTTCAAGAGGAAAAATCCAGAAGTTGAATCAGCTCTTTCTTTCAACAGGCTCTGAAAATAGTTTTCAGCAGAATAATTTATGTTCTAAGCTGCACCTGGTGTACACGGCCCGAAGTGAGTTCAACAGATCAATCACCAGGATCCCTGAGTCTGAATCTACTCTTGATGTAATTGCCTCAAACAGATGGTAGATTGGGCAGCTTTGGGACACATCTCAGAAGTTGCAGTTAGATATTTTTGTTATGTAAGTTTTTGAAATCGCTTGCCTTCCTATAGTTTCTGATGCACAAAAGACATGGGAACTCTAGTTCAAAGGATGTCAAGGTAGAAAGAATTACTCACCTGAGCCCTTAGGACATTAAGGGTTTTAATCAGTGGATCCCTTTTTGCATGGCACTTCCAAATAACAGAACTTTGGAGGTGTGATAAAGTTAGAGTTTGAAGTACAGGTATTTTTCTGGTATTTTCTGGTGATGGCTCTTCCTGCTCTACTTCCTCAAAGAGAGCAAATCCATTGTTCCCTCCCCTCTTGTGGTATTGGGGCCCTGACACTCTAGTATACAAATGACATTGTGTTTACCTTTGGTTTTTTCTTAATTTTATTGAAGTAGAGTTGATTTACAATGTTGTGTTAGTTTCAGGTGTACAGCAAAGTGATTAGTTGCCCAAATACATATATTCATTCTTTTTCCGATTCTTTTCTCCCTGTGCTATACAATAGGTCCTTGTTGGTTATCTATCTTATATATAGTAGTGTGTGTACAGTCATCCCAAGCTCCTGATTTATCCCTCCCCCGCCCCATGTTTCCCCTTTGGTAACCATAAATTTGTTTTTGATATCTGTAAGTCTGTTTCTGTTTTGTAAATAAGTTCATTTGTGTCATATTTTTAAAAATTAGATTCCACATATGAGTGATGTCATATATTTGTCTTTGTCTGACTTACTTCACTTAGTATGATAATCTCTGATTGCATCCATGTTGCTGCAAATGGCATTATTTCGTTCTTTTTTATGGCTGAGTACATCATGTTTACTTTTTAACCTCCAGTGATTAACACAGGGTCTGACACATGAGCGTTCAGTCAGGTCCACCCCAAAAGTTTCAGGGCCAAGACAAGAGTTCAAATGGAGACCATGCACTGTATAGCTAAATGTTTACAAGCTGTACCTCAAGCTTCCCTGGCAGCCCCCCAGCCTTTACCCAGGGATTGTCTTTGTGGCCTGAAGGTCAAAGAATCTCCCTGCCTGAGTCAGCCCTGAGCCCTACCGAATGATAACACAGCTCTGCAGAAACAGGGCAGAAGCTGTGCCCCAAGCCAGCCCTCTGGGTGGTGACTGGACCCACCCCAATCAGGTAGCCCACTGGGGAAGCATCCTTCCTCCCCAACCTCATTTTGTGGACTCAGGATTCCCAAGCAATTTTAAGCATTTCCTGTATCACCATAGCGGAAAGAGGGAGGGAATGTTTTGGGGGGACTTCGCCTAGACATACCTTTCGGTGATTTGAGGTGATTGGTGATTTGAAAACAAACCTTTTTCTCTGGTTTCCAGATAGAGGCTGTGATCTCCTTTTACCTCTCAACATACATAGCCACACATGCACACACATAGACACGCATGCACACACATAACCACACATGCACACACATAGATGCACAAATCATAAACATCTATGCACACAATCACACACAAACCTGTGAACTTTCAGACTCGATACTCTGGCCTTTGGGGCACCAGTCCAACTCTCACTTCCCTTTCTAATTAAAATTTCCATTTGCTCAGCTGGTTATCAAACTGTCTAAAAAGTGTTTTTATAAGATCAAAAAAATGCAAAAATAGACTTTTGTTTCAGTGGCTTGTGATACGTGGAGGCCAGTGCAGGGGCCATTCCTGCCTGTGTCTAAGAGGCTGGTACTATGCCCGGTCAATGTTGATCAAATTGGATGAAATCCAGAGGAAGGAAACCACCAGTAATAATTTCTAAAAACTTGGGATTTTTAAATTTTTGTAATGAAGCACCTTTTTATACTTCAGAATGTCAGCATATTTAAGAGGAAGCAGCTGTTCTCACTTGCTAGCAAGCCTGGTTGAGACTTCATTTCACACAGAGAAGAAGGAAATAAATTGTGTATCATTCTGGGTCTTCAGTCTAGCAGAAAACATGATGATTATCTTTGGGACATACTATTAATTTCTGTTACCTGGGAGGAAACTTAAATAACTCACATCTGGTTCTCTCAGTTGGGATATGAAGTCTGTAACTAAGAGAATAAATTTCTTACCTGGACCATGTAACTTGGCTGTTTCATTTTATTATCTAGAATTCAAGTTGTTGATTATTTTCTGGAATCTTTTCTTATGCTTTTTGAATTTTTAAAAAAAGTATTTACAGTGTTTTTATATAAGAACGAGGGCCAAAATGGGCCACTCTGAATACTGACAATTTTCCTTTCATTCTCCACTAAAGCCCCATTCCACAAAGTATTAACAATCTGTTCTGATGTCAAAGCCAAATAGTGACAGTTACAATAATGAATGTTTGCTCGAGGGCACTGGCGGAAAAACGGCATAGAAATGCAAACCCCAGCCATCTCAAACCGTTCCTTCCCACTGGAATGCACCCATTCTTTTCGACTCCCAGTCACATAGATTGTTCCCATTGGGTCATTGGTTGAATAGCGCAAAGAAATCTGAATCTGGGAAACATTAAGAAAAGTGAATCGTTATTCTAGTTTTGCATCTTTTGGAAAAGACAAAAGAAAAAAGTGCAATAAGGAAGGCTTGTGCGTTACTCTTATCATTTTGCAGAAGAGGTTGTTTGAGAGCTGTAGGTTTTTTTTTCTCCTCTCCTTCTAAATGGACTCCAGCAACTTAATACATTAGCATAAATGGGTGATTGGGCATACATGATTGACTCTAGCTCGGGCCAACTTCAGTTTTTTTTAAGTCAAATTTTTAAGATTCTATCTTCCAACACTCATAATAAATCACGACTAATTGGAATTAACTGAAAGGGATATAGTCAGTTCTTTTACGAACAAAATCAAAATTTTAGCAATGAAAAATAAATGAAGAGCTTGTGCTTCTGAGCCAGACTGTCTGAATTCAAATCATTGTACTTCAGCTGGCAGCTCTGGCATTGCGCAAGTTCCCAAATCTCTCCAGACCTCAATTTCTTCTCTAAGATGAGGATAAAAATGGTATGCCCATCTTTGTTTTTTTTAATTGACGTATAGTTGATTTACAGTGTTGTGTTAGTTTCAAGTGTTCAACAAAGTGATTCAGTCATATATATATATACACATATATATGTACATATATTTATATATTCTATATTACTTTGTATATTATATATTATATATATATTATTTTTAAGATTTTTTTCCATTATATGTTATTATAAGATATTGAGTGTAGTTCCCTGTGCTATACAGTAGGTCCTTGTTTATCTTTTTTATATATAGTAGTGTGTCTCTATTAATCCCAAACTCCTAATTTATCCTCTTAGTTTTTTATGAGGATTGAATGAGTTAATACCTATAAATGCTTTGAAATTGTTTTTACCATCATAAGCTATAATTGTGTTTTGTTCATTCATTCATTCATTTATTCATTCATTGCTTTCTTTCAATAAATATTTATTGACTGGCTTTTTATGCCAAGTATAAGTGCAAGGATATAGCAACGGACAAAACTGATAAAGGTTGTTAAGTTTATTATTATTATTATTCCAAGTCATTATGGGATGTCTCTTGAACCACTCAGCACATAATGGGCATCTATTATCCTTCCCATCTCCTAGCATAAAATAGCGGCTCAATAAATGTTGATGGAGGGAAGTTCAAATACATGAGTCATTGCAACATAGAATAACAATCTGGAATTGCAATAAGGATTTGGAATTGGGAGATGCAATGTCAAGTCCCAGTTTTACTGAAATTTCCTAATCTAAAAACCTAGAAAGCTATACCATGAAACCACTAAGATCCCTTTTGACTATGATTCTAGAAAGTAACTGAAATGATGCACTATTTGTTGACTGGTTATAATTCTATTTTTCTTAAAATAAATAAACTTCTAATTTTAGTCTCCTTTAAATCTACAGAAAAGGTACAAAACACGACAGAGGGTTCCCGTATATGCTCTCAGTTTCCCTTATTATTAACATCTCACATTACTATGGTGTATTTGTCAAAGCTAATGAACAAATATTGATATATTATTACCTGGAGTCCATACTTCATTCTGATTTCATAAGTTTATACCTAAAGTTTTTTTTGTTTTCTTTTTTATTTGTTTAAATTATATAAGTTTCAGGTAAACAGCATTACAATTCAACATCTGTATACACTACAGAGTGATCACCAACATAAGTCTAGTTACCACGCATCACCATATAGTTGACCCCCTTTAGACATTTTGCCCACCTCCACCCCCCTTCACCTCTGGTAACAACTTATCTAATCTCTGTATCTATGAGTTTGGTTTTGTTTTCTTTTGTTTGTTCCTCTGTTCTGGTTTTTTAGATTCCACCTAGGAGTGAAATCATATGGTATTTGTCTTTCTTCATCTGACTGTTACAATTGTGTGTATGTACCACATCTTTTTCTGAATTTAATTTCTTATTTTATATTGGAGTTTAGTTGATTTACAATGTTGTGTTAGTTTCCTTACGTTCTTTTTTTTTTTTTTTTTTTGCCCCAGGATCCCAACCAGGACACCACATTATATTTAGTAATCCTGTCTCCTTAGACTTGTCTGGACTGTGACAGTTTTTCAGACTTTTCTTGTTTTGATGACCTTAATATTTTTGAGGACTCTTGGTCAGGAATTTTGTAGAATGTCCTTAAATTTAGGTTTGTTTATGCTTTTCTCATGGTTAGACAGGGGTTATGAGTTTTAGGAGGAAGATCACAGAGGTAATCCTCACCACATCCTAGCAAGAGTATATGCTATTAACATGATCAATGATATAAAATTTTATTTTAATGACTGGATAGGTGTTATGTATAATTGGTAATTTAATGTAGCATACTAAGGAAAATATCTTTGCTATATGTAATTTTCTATGCAAAGTACAGTCATCCTTATCTGCACGAGATTGGTTCCAGAACCCTTGTGGTTACCACAATCTATGGATGCTCAAGTCCCTTATATAAAATGACGTAGTATTTGCATATAAGCTACACACATCCTCCCATTTACTTTAAATCATCTCTGAATTACTTACAATACTTAATACAATGTAAACATTATGTAACATTATGTTTTTGCAAATGTAACATTATATAGTTGCAAATACAATGTAAATGCTATGTAAATAGTTGCCTACCCACAATAAATTCAGGTTTTGTTTTTTGGAAGTTTATGGGATTTTTAAAAAAAATATATTCGATCCTTGGTTGGTTGAATCCGCAGATACAGAACCCCCAGATACCAAGGGCCAACTAAATGAAATAGTTGATTCTTTTGTGGCATAATCTTAAAATATATTTACTTTACTTTTAAAAAAAAAAAGTCCTCTTTACTACTGGCAAATGAAGAGTAAGTGAAAAATTCATGTCTTTTTATAAATTAATAGTACTCTTATCTTTGTAGACTCAAGATCTACATATGAAATTTAATGTCAAGCATATAACTGTATTTCTTTCAAACTAACTGCAAGCCTGAGAAAATTCGCAGATCTTTGTTCAGCTATGTGGTCTGAAAGATGCAACAAAGTAAGAAGTGCTGGAAGTTAAGCATTTTGATACTAATTCCCCTAAGCCTGTCTCCTGCAAGGGACTTGCCTAAAGAAATATCGATATTAATACTTCACTAAGCCCCGGACATAGACAGTCTGGTGTCTCTAATCTTTGGTGTCCTTGGTATAAATGTACATTATCCTCTGGGATTAGGAATGACGCTGATGTAGCTGTCACAGAGATTGGAAGATCCATGGTTATGTTTATTCTATACTTGTGTTATGAATTTCACTGTAAATAGAGAAGTTGGCTTAAGATTACTGTAATCTATGCAATGTAAAATTTTCGGATCAAGACATAAAATAAACATTGTCAATCCAGAGGAAAATTGTTAGAAGTAGGGTACTACTAGGGATATCCTTATTTAGATTTAAATGAAATAAACACCTACAGTATCACACTCTGGCTCCAGCAAGTGGCCACAATAAGTTTAATTATACCTGTCTTTATGGTTGTCACTTCCCATAGAACTGATCATAAAAACAATTGAGTGGTTTTAGCCCACTACTCTTTGTGACCTTACTATGGAGGTTCATTATTATGGCCAAGAGCATCATTCACAATACATTTCTCCCCAAATCCCTAATTTCTTAATTCCATGAAACACTGTGTCCTGACTCACCATATACTACTTGTGTGACATTTGGAAGTTTCCTTAACTTCTGAAATTTCTTCATTTTCAAAAGTATGTGTGACAGTTAAATGAAATTACATATATAAAACACTTAGCAAATGAACTGGCCATTTGCTATTTGTTCACAGACACTCATGCACATGCTTTCAAGGAATAATTTCCAGTTTGCTGGGTGCAATGATGCCTACTGGACCATCTCAAGTTGGTTGTTGTGTTTTATGCCATATCTAGAGTCTCAGAAATATTTTCTGGCAATTACCTGATATTTTAATGTTGGTATCTTAGTAGGCAAGTAAACACTAATCAGGAAGTGGGCCTCTCAGTGTTCAAGGAAATAAATGTATTCTGGTGGCAAAATTCGGTGTTAGGATAATTTTATTTATTTTTTCTAGCCATGAGAGAGACTAGTCATGGCACTATGTTTCTTTTTTTTTTTTTTCTAACATGGTTGGAGGATATTCTCCACGACACTGCAGGGGACTTACTTAATGGTCTTACAGCTAAATAAGTGGTTAAAAGTATAGGAAGTGTCAGGCAAAGGGAAGAGCCAGATGAATCGTTTTATACAATAGCCCTCAACCTGAATCTGAAAAAGAATATATATATATATACACACATATATAAAAGTATATATTATATGTATACATATACACACATATATATAACTGAATCAATTTGCTGTACACCTGAAGCATTGTAAATCAACTATATTTCAATAAAATTTTTTAAATGAAAATTAATTAATTAATTAAAAAAAAACCACAAGAGCCCATTTCTCTTCTGATTGACTAGTGTGTCTGATGCCATATTTGGGAAAGAAGCCATAAGCAACCTCACCCATATTCCCACCTCTCTCTCTGGATCAAAGGGCAAATCCAAGTTACAAGGCATCTTGATAACATAAACTAAAAAGAAGTAAGCGTTTATGAGGACAACACTTCATTGCAGGTAGACCACTGTCCTTTACAGTGTGGCATTGGATAGTGACCACAGCAGCATATGGAATGAGAAACAATTCCAAGAGCAGCTGTGGCTGGAGAGACAGCCTGGGAATATTTTGAATAAGAGATTAAGAACTAGCCAGCCAGGAGGCAGCAAAAAGTAATATAAAAATAGAAAGCACAGGGCATAGGGCTCATTTGCAATTCATTGTTGGGTATGGCAGACATTGCTGACATCGTGTTAACTAGCCTGTTTGGGTTGGGAGCTGTGTACACCCAAGTGAAGTTAGGACAAGGTAGTCTTACTTTGGAGGTTGACCTCTCCAGCTTTAGAATCAGACTTCAGAGGCAGAAGGGTTGTAGGGTTACAGCGCATCAACACTTTCTTGGTCATCAAGCTCTTGAAAGCTGTGACATTAACATGGTGTGACCAGTCTGTGAATTCCTTATAAAGAATTATAAAGAATGGCTGTTGATGTTTGAATACTTTTGTGTCACAAGCTCCCTGAACACAGCCTGGTGCAGAGCATACATTTAATAAATTATGCTAGATTAGAATTCGTCTTATTTGTATATGGATGATTTTTGTACCTGTCCAATATACAACTCTTTGTAAATAAGGCAATGATTTTCTAAACCTTTGATCTGGCCAAAGCGATATGATATCAGGGTTCTTTTTTTTTCTATATTTTGCCCAAGCATACACAGGAGGATCAGTACCTATTTTACCTATTTTTTAATTAAAGAAAGAGATGTAGAAGGAAAATAGAAAGACAAGTAGTAAAGAAAAATTAAGATATCTTAAAAACATTTATCCTCCATTTTATTTTTTTTAAGCCATCCTTGTAGAAATATACAAAGCACAATGCACTGTAAAGATTATTTTACTAAGGCCATATGTTAACAGAGAAATTTGTGAACATGTTTATTTACCCCATAGAAAAACGTTAAAGCCTATTTGTATATATTTTCTAGAATTGTCCGAATGTGTTATATCAATAGACAAAACTATAAGTGGTCATCTATGTACATTTCCTCAGGAGATGATTGACACATAGTTGACAAGCAGCAATTGCTAGCTGTTCTTATCCTTATTAGCAGAATGTAATATTAGGGATACACTTTCGAATAGGGGAAGGTAATACCACTGTTTTTGCCTTTTCTTCTGTGCTACTTTGACTGCAGACAGTACCACAGGGACACCAGCAATATCAACGACGACAACTGTGGAAATTCGCAAAAGCAGCGTTATGACAACTGAGATCACTTCTAAAGTGGAGAAAAGCCCCACGACAGCTACTGGCAATAGCTCCTGTCCTTCCACGGAGACTGAGGAAGAAAAGGCAAAACGGCTGCTTTACTGTTCTCTATGCAAGGTTGCTGTCAACTCCACCTCACAGCTGGAGGCGCACAACAGTGGTGAGATGCAGCGATTTATTTTCTGTCTCAACAGCTCTGCAATTATCTTCCTCTGAATAGATTAGATCTTTTGCAGCAGGGGACAGAGGGGGAGGCAGAAAACTGGCAATTATTACATGGAATTGATTAACCATTAAAAAGTAAAAATGACAAGCAAAGTGTCATTTACAGGGGGGCAAGGGAGGGTTTCCAGGGTTCCCTTGCCATGCTGTATATGTGTTTGTGTGTATGGATGTGTGTTTGTGTTTTATAAACATTAAGAGAGACACTAAAATATAATTCTGAAGTGTCAGCTTTGCATTTATATGATTTCTAGATTGCTATGTTACTTCCACACATTTGCTTGTAACTGAAATTTTCTGAAGTTGCACCAATAATATAGTTGCAAAAGTTGGTTGCGTAACTCCATTCACTTTTGGTTAAAAATCTCCCTATTATGGTTTTTATGGCAAATAATGTTGTTTGGGCTAAATCTATATGAGCTGGACAATTAAACTTAAGAAAATACTTCTTAGAAGCAGCCATGATGTCTACATATAATATTTTATTGATTCTTTCTGACAACGTAAAGATATTATTCCTTTGTTTTGACTGAGGCTCAGAGAAGACACATGACCAGTTAGGTGACAGAGCCATTCAAACCCAGGTCTCTCTAACTAACACTAAATGTTCATATAGCATAACAGAAAATACTGGTAAGCCGGGGTGAAATTCTCTCCTGATATATTTTGATTCCATCTACCTGCTCTTCCTATACATCTATGTTTATATCTATATTTAAAGATGTTTTATATATATATATATATCTAAACCTATCTAACTAGATACAGATATAGAGTATATCTATATCGATTTAAATAGATAAAGATTTTATTGTTTTATTTGTTTATTTATTTATTTATGTCCTGCCTGAGATTTTAGCCAGCCCTTTGTCCCAAGATCAGTTTTTCTCTAAAAGACTGGGTTCATTGCGAGGACTCTGTCAGCAATTACAATAGAAAAAGAATCATTTGTGAATCATACTCTGAGTTAATAGTGCAGCTGTGTGTTGATGGCGTCATCGACCAATCATTGTGCTGCACGCGTAATATTCAAGTACTGACTTCAAGACTCTAAGGGGGTAATTGCAGAAGGAGGACAATTCTTTCCACACACATCCTTCTGCTGCAGGCAACATGAGTTGTAGTCAGGGAGAGTTCATGAGTTCAGGGGCTGGGAGACACAGAATAGCATCTGGCCCCAAGTCAGAATCTGTATCATTCAGATTTGTCCTCTGTTTACTCCTGCGAATATGTTCTTCCTGAATGTGAGATCACTGGGAAAGCATGGGCATCATTGGAAATCCATTTACTTTTCCAGAATTCTTGATCATCCCCCCATAGTGACAGAGAAACACATTCATTTTGAGGGAGGATCTATTTTGACAGATAAACAAACCATAGCCTTTGAGGTTGGAGTTAATTTACGAAGAACTTGGATGTCCTTTCCGAATTCTGATCAGAAACATCTGATTAGGAGGCGAAGAAGGGATGACTTATTTGTTTATATCACATCAGGTCAACATTTTCCATATTACAGTTTTATGGTCATCTCTGGTTCGTGTGTAAGAATTGCCGTTGGAGCTTTATGTATATATATATTTTATGTGAATGTAAAATATATCCATATGTTTATATATAAATGCATTTATATTTATTTAAATACAAATATATATATATATATATATATATATATATATATATCTCCTACATCCTGGGATTCTGATTTATTATATATCCAGGGCCTGGGAAGCTATAGTGTTTTGGAAAAGAAAAAAACCAAAACAAAAAACCTGGCAAGTGTTTTGCAGGCAGAGCTGAGAACTAGTGTAACCATCTCACCTGGAAGTTTAAGACATGATTTTGGTTGTCACCCTTACTTGAGTCCCTTTCTAAGGGTGTCCCCTCCAAGCCTTCAGCCCATTCGGGGGACTGCGGCCACTCCCCTTCCCTCCAAGGTGCTGCTTGGGGTTCTTGGTTCCTGTATTTCCCTTCCTGCTTCAGAGATCTTCCCCTTGGGGTGTGATGTTGGTAAACCTGCGGGGTGATTGTAGAGGGCAAGGCTCTGCATATGTCCCTCTCCTGTCAGGAGTAGGAGTGGACCTTGTAAGTCTCATCATAGGATTATTGTGGTGGGTTCTAGTTTGGGTTCCATGAGAAGCAGACTCTGAGATAAGGATGTCAGGGCAAATAGTTTTTAGGGAGATGAAGGGACCAGGTTAGTGGAGTTGGGAAAGGAGATAGGGCAGGGAAGGCGGCCAGCACAGCAAGCTACCAACGTGGGCAAACTGGACCTTACCCACCAAAGCCGGTCCACCGCCCAGCTTCCACTCTTTCACCCTTAAAACCTTCAAGTGATCACATAGAATGACAGAACTAAATTAACTCAAATTCTGTGTCTTATCTTTACAATCTCAGGACTATCATTATTCATTTATAATCTGCTGTTTTCATGAAACATAGGTAGTAACCCAAGGGCGTGAATTGCAGCCTTTGTGAGCTCAAAGGATTTCGAACTGCTATGAAATGATTAGTGAAACTAAAGCTTGTAACCGAACTTGTGTGTTTCTGGGGATGACCGTAAAATGGAGAGTTCTACAAACTAATTTCCATGCAGCAGATGATGTGCTAATTTAGTACATACTAAATCTCAGCAGTAACCACCTCCATTGTTTAGAATATAGACCAATGAAATATTCTTCAGGGAAGAGTCCTTATCACCGACATTATTTAGTTACCAGATCATGGCGCTGGTGGAAAGCGCACCCCCTTGGGATAGTCCATTTAATCATTGTTCTCTAATTCTCTTTAAGGACCCCCTTCCTAGCTACACACAGGGCAGACCACAATCACCACCCCACCCACTGCATCCTTCACTCACCCCCAATCTGTCAATATAACTTTAAAAGATTTCTCCAATTACTTCTTAGAGCCAGATATTAGGAAAATACTGTTAAGATTGGGCTGTGTTTTTCGGGAAACCAAGTTTGAATATCAATTTTGCTCAGAAGCAACCAGGCTGCAGCATGGGGAGATGTGTCCTTTGCATTTAAATTGTAATTCTAAGTGTTTTTCTTCTTTATCCTTTTAGAAATACATCATAGGCATGGAATCAGGGCTATAGCACCAAGCGGAGAGTTATGCACTTACGGTCTGTTCATGGGAAGCCAGCCACCTTCAAAACATGTTTTTCTCTTAATCTTGGAAAATGCATTTTTAAAAAAATTTATTGAAGTATAGTTGATTTACAATGTTGTGTTAGTTTCAGGTGTACAGCAAAAGTGAATCAGTTATACATATACATATATCCATTCTTCTTCAGATTCTTTTCCCATATCGGTTATTACGGAATATTGAGTAGAGTTCCCTGTGTGATACAGTAGGTCCTTATTGGTTATCTATTTTATATATAGTGATGTGTATATGTCAATCCCAATCTCCTAATTTCCTTTCCCATGCCATTTCCCCTTTGGTAACCATAAGTTTGTTTTCAAAATCTATGAGTCTTTCTGTTTTGTAAATAACTACATTTGTATCATTTTTAAAAAATTAGATTCCACATGTGAGTGATATCATATGATATTTGTCTTTCTCTGTCTGACTTACTTCACGTGATTCACAAAACAGTCTAAGAGTGCTTGAAACACCCTAAGAGGACATACTCTTTTCAAGAGATCTGGAAGGCTCCTTTTATTTGTGTGTTATAGATGTGTATTATAAAAGATATGTTTTGTCTTTTTCTTTAAAGAAATTCCCCCCAAACATCCTACTAGGTAATGCTTTGCTTAGCTATTTTTGATGATTTTCTCTATATAATTGAAAAAAACTTTGGAATGTTTTATAATTAGCCCTCATTACTAATTTGGGCAGATTTTTCTGGTAATGACTTAAAGTGGTAACATTTGATCATTTTCACTAAGCTCATTCCAGCTCTTCTGTCCCTACACAGAGCTTATTTTTAAGCTCACTAAGTTTTAATATATAGAAATGACATGTTATCAAAGGATGGAATTTCTAAATTTTGGCCTAAACATAAAATCAATGTTAAGAAGAAGATTGACTAAAATTTCTTGAGCACGTGGGCGTGCCAGAAATAATCCTTAAGATAAAAAATGCATCTAATACAATACTTCAGTAGAGGAGATATATTTTTTTTTTCTATAGCTACAGACATTGAGGCACAAGTAAATTGAAACTACTCAGCCGATAGAGGTAAATTCTGACTTATACCATTTCAGAGCCTGAACTTATAAATCTCTTTCCAGAGAGTTTGTTGTGTTTTTTGAGCTTTATAAATATCTAATACTTCGCTAATCTTCACTGATTGTCTACCATGTGTTGCTCACTGAGAGTATAAATCTGAGCAAAGCACAGGAGTTGCCTTTTAGGAAGCCCTGGTCTAGTTTGTGCCTCTGTGTTCAGGAAGAGAATGTGTAAAGACTTGTTTCATCCAGAGATCTGTCCTTTCATGTTTCAGGTACAAAACTCATTTAAGCCAGTCAGCCATGGTGGTCCATGTTTATGGCCTTATTATTATTAAGGCCCAAAGATTATCTGCCACTCCTCTTCAGCATCATCTAGGGTAATGGTAAGACTTCAACTGGATGGGAAATACAGATACAGACTCTTCTATCACAAGTCTGCTGTTGTGCCTTCTTCAAACTTTCTACAAATGTTTAAAAAACCAATTCAGCCCCATAGGCCTCCATGTTACGCATGTTCATGCAGGACATACTTGAGCAGGAGAGCTGTACAGTCTAATATGATAACGACTAGCCTTAGGTGGCTATTTAAATTTAAATTAATTACCTGTTCAGTTTCAGCTGCAGTAACCTCATATCAAGTGCTCAAGAGCGTCTCTGACTAAAGGCCGCCATATTGGTAGGTACAAATCAAGAACATTTCCATCAGCAAAGAAGTTTCTATCAGACAGTAGACTGGAGCTACAATTCCTTTTCCTTTTTTTTCCTAAATTTTTATTGGAATATAGTTGATTTCCAATGTTGTGTTAGTTTCAGGTGTACAGCCAAGTGAATCAGTTAAACGTATATCTACTCTTTTTTAGATTCTTACAATTCTTTTTTCTTTTTTAACATCTTTCTTGGAGTTTAATTGCTTTACATTGTTGTTAGTTGCTGCTGTATAACAAAGTGAATCAGCTATGTGTATACATATATCCCCATATCCCCTCCCTCTTGCGTCTCCCTCCCACCCTCCCTATCCCACCCCTCTAGGTGGTCACAAAACACTGAGCTGATCTCCCTGTGCTATACGGCTGCTTCCCACTAGCTATCTATTTGACATTTGGTAATGTATATATGTCCATGCCACTCTCTCACTTCGTCCCAGCTTACCCTTCCCCCTCCCCTTGTCCTCAAGTCCATTCTCTACATCTGTGTCTTTATTCCTGTCCTGACCCTAGGTTCTTCAGAACCATTTCTTTTCTTTTATGTTTTAGATTCCATATATATGTGTTAGCATACGGTATTTGTTTTTCTTTTTCTGACTTACTTCACTCTCTATGACTGACTCTAGGTCCATCCACCTCACTACAAATAACTCAATTTCGTTTCTTTTTATGGCTGAGTAATATTCCATTGTATATATGTGCCACATCTTCTTTATCCATTCATCTGTCGATAGACACTTAGGTTGCTTCCATGCCCTGGCTATTGTAAATAGAGCTGCAATGAACACTGTGGTACATGACTCTTTTTGAATTATGGTTTTCTCAGGGTATATGCCCAGTAGTGGGATTGCTGGGTTATATGGTAGTTCTATTTTTAGTTTTTTACAGAATCTCCATACTGTTCTCTATAGTGGCTGTATCAATTTACATTCCCACCAACAGTGTGTGAGGGTTCCCTTTTCTCCACACCCTCTCCAGCATTTATTGTTTGTAGATTTTTTGATGATGGCCATTCTGAATGGTGTGAGGTTTGCATTTCTCTAATAATTAGTGATGTTGAGCATCCTTTCATGTGTTTCTTGGCAATCTGTATATCTTCTTTGAAGAAATGTCTATTTAGGTCTTCTGCCCATTTTTGGATTGGGTTGTTTGTTTTTATGTTATTGAGCTGCATGAGCTGCTTGTATATTTTGGAGATTAATCCTTTGTCAGTTGCTTCATTTGTTACTATTTTCTCCCATTGTGAGGGTTGTGTTTTCATCTTGTTTATGGTTTCCTTTGCTGTGCAAAAGCTTTTAAGTTTTATTAGGTCCCATTTGTATATTTTTGTTTTTATTTCCATTTCTCTAGGAGGTGGGTCAAAAAGGATCTTGCTGTGATTTATGTCATAGAGTGTTCTGCCTATGTTTTCCTCTAAGAGTTTGACAGTGTCTGGCCTTACATTTATGTCTTTAATCCATTTTGAGTTTATTTTTGTATACGGTATTAGGAAGTGTTCTAATTTCATTCTTTTACATGTAGCCGTCCAGTCTTCCCAGCACCACTTTTTGAAGAGGCTGTTTTTTCTCTATTGTATATTCTTGCCTCCTTTGTCAAAGATAAGGTGACCAAATGTGTGTGGGTTTATTTCTGGGCTTTCTATCCTGTTCCATTCATCTATATTTCTATTTTTATGCCAGTACCATACTGTCTTGATTACTATAGCTTTGTAGTATAGTGTGAAGTCAGGGAGCCTGATTCTTCCATCTCTTTTTCTGTTTCTCAATATTGCACTGGCTATTTGGGATCTTTTGTGTTTCCATACAAATTGTGAAATTTTTTTTCTAGTTCTGTGTAAAATGCCATTGGTAGTTTGATAGGGATTGCATTGAATCTGTAGATTGATTTGGGTAGTATAGTCATTTTCACAATGTTGCTTCTTCCAATCCAAGAACATGGTATATCTCTCCATCTGTTTGTATCCTCTTTAATTTCTTTCATCAGTGTCTTAGAGTTTTGTGCATACAGGTCTTTTGTCTCCTTACAAAGGTTTATTCCTGGGTATTTTATTCTTTTTGTTGCAGTGATAAATGGGAGTGTTTCCTTAATTTCTCTTTCAGATTTTTCATCATTAGTCTATAGGAATACATGAGATTTCTGTGCATTAATTTTGTATCCTGCTACTTTACCAAAATCATTGATTAGCTCTAGTACTTTTCTGGTAGCATCTTTAGGATTCTGTATGTATATAGTATCATGTCATCTGCACACAGTGACAGTTTTACTTCTTCTTTTCTGATTTTGACTCCTTTTATTTCTTTTTCTTCTCTGCCATGGCTAAAACTTCCAAATCTATGTTGAATAATAGCGGTGAGAGTGGGAAACCTTGTATTTTTCCTGATCTTAGTGGAACGATGTTGGCTGTGGGTTTGTCATATATGGCCTTTATTATGTTGAGGTAAGTTTCCTCTATGCCTACTTTCTGGAGAGTTCTTATCATAAATGGGTGTTGAATTTTGTCGAAAGCTTTTTCTGCGTCTATTGAGATTATCATACGGTTTTTATCCTTCAGTTTGTTAATATGGTGTATCACATTGACTGATTTGGATATTTTGAAAAATCCTTGCATTCCTGGGATAAACCCCACTTGATCATGCTGTATGATCCTTTCAATGTGCTGTTGGATTCTGTTTGCTAGTATTTTGTTGAGGATGTTTGCATCTATATTCATCAGTGATATTGGCCTGTAGTTTTCTTTCTTTGTAATATCTTTGTTTGATTTTAGTATCAGGGTGATGGTGGCCTCATAAAATGAGTTTGGGAGCGTTCCTCCCTCTGCTATATTTTGGAAGAGTTTGAGAAGGATAGGTGTTAGCTCTTCTCTAAATGTTTCATAGAATTCTCCTGTGAAGCCATCTGGTCCTGGGCTTTTGCTTGTTGGAAGATTTTTAATCACAGTTTCAATTTCAGTGCTTGTGATTGGTCTGTTCATATTTTCTGTTTCTTCCTGGTTCAGTCTCAGAAGGTTGTGCATTTCTAAGAATTTCTCCATTTCTTCCAGGTTGTCCAATTTATTGGCATATAGTTGCTTGTAGTAATGTCTTCTGATCCTTTGTATTTCTGCAGTGTCAGTTGTTACTTCTTTTTTCATTTCTAATTCTATTGATTTGAGTCTTCTCCCTTTTTTTTTTGATGAGTCTGGCTAATGGTTTATGAATTTTGTTTATCTTCTCAAGGAACCAGGTTTTAGTTTTATTGATCTTTGCTATAGTTTCCTTCATTTCTTTTTCATTTATTTCTGATCTGATATTTATGATTTCTTTCCTTCTGCTAACTTTGGGGGTTTTTTGTTCTTCTTTCTCTAATTGCTTTAAGTGTAAGGATAGTTTATTTATTTGAGATTATTCTTGTTTCTTGAGGTAGGGTTTTATTCCTATGTACTTCCCCCATAGAACTGCTTTTGCTGCATCCCATAGGTTTTGTGTCATCGTGTTTTCATTGCCATTTGTTTCTAGGTATTTTTTAATTTCTTCTTTGATTTCTTCAGTGATCTCTTGTTTATTTAGTAGCGTATTATTTAGCCTTCATGTGCCTGTAATTTTTACAGTTTTTTTCCTGTAATTGATATCTAGTCTTATAGCCTTGTTGTCAGAAAAGATACTTGATATGATTTCAATTTTCTTAAATTTACCAAGGCTTGATTTGTGACCCAAGATATGATCTATCCTGGAGGATGTTCCATGAGCACTTGAGAAGAAAGTGTATTCTGTTGTTTTTGGATGGAATGTCCTATAAATATCAATTAAGTCCATCTTGTTTAATGTATCATTTAAAGCTTGTGTTTCCTTATTTATTTTCATTTTGGTTGATCTGTCCATTGGTGAAAGTGAGGTGTTAAATTCCCCCCTATGATTGTGTTACTGTTGATTTCCCCTTTTATGGCTGTTAGCATTTGCCTTATGTATTAAAGTGCTCCTATGATGGCTGCATAAATATTTCAATTGTTATATCTTCTTGGATTGATCCTTTGATCTTTATGTAGTGTCCTTCTTTGTCTCTCATAATAGTTTTTACTTAAAGTCTATTTTGTCTGGTATGAGAATTGCTACTCCATCTTTCTTTTGATTTCCATTTGCATGGAATATCTTTTTCCATCCCCTCACTTTCAGTCTGTATGTGTCCCTAGGTCTTAGGTGGGTCTCTTGTAGACAGCATATATACGGGTCTTGTTTTTGTATCCATTCAGCCAGTCTATGTCTTTTGGTTGGAGCATTTAATCCATTTACATTTAAGGTAATTATTGACATGTATGTTCCTATTACCATTTTGTTAACTGTTTTGGGTTTATTATTGTAGGTCTTTTCCTTCTCTTGTGTTTCCTGTCTAGAGAAGATCCTTTAGCATTTGTTGTAAAGCTGGTTTGGTGGTGCTGAATTCTCTTAACTTTTGCTTGTCTGTAAAGGTTTTAATTTCTCCATTGAATCTGCATGAGATCCTTGCTGGGTAGAGTAATCTTGGTTGTAGGTTTTTCCCTTTCATCACTTTAAATATGTCCTGTCAGTCCCTTCTGGCTTGCAGAGTTTCTGCTGAAAGATCAGCTGTTCACCTTATGGGGATTCCCTTGTATGTTATTTGTTGTTTTTCCCTTGCTGCTTTTAATATTTTTTCTTTGTATTTAATTTTTGATAGTTTGATTAATATGTGTCTTGGCATGTTTCTCCTTGGATTTATCCTTTGTGGGACTCTCTGCACTTCCTGGACTTGATTGACTATTTCTTTTCCCATATTAGGGAAGTTTTCAACTATAACCTCTTGAATTATTTTCTCAGTCAGTTTCTTTTTATCTTCTTCTTCTGGGACCCCTATAATTTGAATGTTGGTGCATTTAATGTTGTCCCAGAGGTCTCTGTGACCATCCTCAATTCTTTTCATTTTTTTTCTTTATTCTGCTCTGTGGTAGTTATTTCCACTGTTTTGTCTTCCAGATCACTTTTCCGTTTTTCTGCCTCAGTTATTCTGCTCTTGATTCCTTCTAGAGAATTTTTAATTTCATTTATTGTGTTGTTCATCATTGTTTGTTTGCTCTTTAGCTCTTCTAGGTCCTTGTTAAATGTGTCTTGTATTTTCTCCATTCTATTTCCAAGGTTTTGGATCATCTTTACTATTATTACTCTGAATTCTTTTTCAGGTAGACTGCCTATTTCCTCTTCATTTGTTTGGTCTGGTGGGTTTTTACCTTGCTCCTTCATCTGCTGCATATTTCTCTGTCTTCTCATTTTGCCTCACTTACTGTGTTTGGGGTCTCCTTTTTGCAGGCTGCATGTCGTAATTCCCGTTGTTTTTGGGATCTGCCCCCAGTGGGTAAATTTGGTTCAGTGGGTTGTGTAGGCTTCCTGGTAGAGGGGACTGGTGGCTATTTTCTGGTGGGTGAAGCTGAATCTTGTCTTCCTGGTGGGCAGGACCGCATCTGGTAATGTGTTTTGGGTTGTCTGTGAACTTATTTTGATCTTTGGCAGCCTGTCTGCTAATGGTTGGGGTTGTGTTCCTGTCTTGTTAGTTGTTTGGCATGGGGTGTCCAGCACTGGAGCTTGCTGGTCATTGGGTGGAGCTGGGTCTTAGCATTGAGACAGAAATCTCTGGGAGATTTCTCACTCTTGCCGACTGATATTACTTGGGGCCAGGAGGTCTCTGATGGTCCAGTGTCCTGCACTCGGCTCTCTCACCTCAGAGGCTCAGCCCTGACCCCTGGCTGGAGCACCAAGATGCTGTCAGCCGCACGGCAGTGAATGTGGCTGTCTCCATTATGAAGTCAGATTATAAGGGGTCTACAATAACTGTACAGCTACAACAGGCTGACTTGGAAGCACTTTGTCTACGAGGCTCTCTCCAGCAGCTGGTGGCTAAAAGAGTAGGTCTCCATGTGTGCTGCCAGAACCTTAAACGTTTATATAGAGGTCTTCACTGGGTTCAGTCACGGATTTGGTACAGATGGTCTCAGGAACATCTTACTCTCTCAAGGCTGTGTGCATGAAACTGCTCCTAAGCCTGAGGGTCTACAAGCTGCAGGAAGATTGAGACCGCCCGGGGCGGCCTGCAAGCCATGATTCTTGCCACGAACCCTGCTGTTGCTGTCATGGAATCCAGCTTCCCCTGCTGCTCTGCAATGAGTTTTCAGTGAAGCTTTCTCTCTGTGCTGATGAGATTCCTGCTACTTGACTTGCCCAAAGCCATAGAGCCCTTAAATGTTGGGGCTGTGATGCAAACCCAGCCAATCTGGCTCCAAGGTTGGTGTCACCTCACCCTAAATGCCTCACCCCCACGAGCCACCTCCTCAAACCCGCACTGCCACAGGAAGAGTTGCCTGCATTCTTACAATTCTTAAATAATGTACTTTGGGGTTTGCAATATGGGTGATTTGGGATATATTACCTAATAGAAAAATTTTATGTAGCTGTGAGCACTCAGGGTTTAGTTATTTCGTGTTTGGTGACATCCCACGGATGAACAACCAGAATAAGTGATTTCAGAGTTGTGCTGAGATGTGTTTTCTTGCTGTGTACTTCTACGTGCTGTGCTTGTTAAGAGTGGTTTCGTGCGCAAACCAAGTAGAATGTTCAACCTACATTATTTTTTCTACTCGAGCCTAATATAATGTCACTGATATTTAGAACATTTCAGGAAGTTTGCACATGAAACTGTTTCCCTGCTGAGGGCATGCGGCTTGAAGGTGAAAAGTGGGAGGGCTTTTGCTTTTCACCTTATGCTTTTCTGTGCTCTTTGAATTTTCTAACAAAGTGTTACTTTCATTTAAAAAAAGTGAAAACTGAACTAGTTACACAAAAAGTAAGCAAAAACACTGCTTTTATAAATAACTAAGACAACATCATATCTGTTATACTATGGGAGTGTCTAATTTGTCCATTTATTGAGTGTTTATTATGTGAAAACCTTTTTGCCGGGTTCTCTTGGGTAATGGATATGAAAGCAATGGAGCATTTTTCTATGCTTTTAAGGACCTTGTTTCTAAGTAGCAGAGATGGGTGCAAATAAGGATTGTTAAATGCATGTCTAAAGCAGCACAGGATATCCTCCATCTTCCTTGTAGTCCATTGTTATAGATAAAAGAGTCTTTCTGGATGCCTGAAAATTCTCCTCATGTGCTGGTATGTCAAGGGTTACTGCCATATCAATTCCACATGTTTATCTCCTCATCAAGCCCAGCCAGTGGTCCGCTTACTGGTTCCCAGGGTCTGCAGAGCTCTTTCCTGAGCTGTCTTTGGACACTGAGTCCATCCCCACTGGTGCTGTGTGGCTTGCCTCCCCTTCTGTTCCCACTTCATAGCTCTTCCTCAGAGGACCTTTCTGATGCTAAAAGCAAAGTTCTCCTCTCCTCTGTTTCCCTTGTCTCTACTTTCACCTCTGCAATTTGGACTTGTGATGCATTACTGATGAATCAACAGATTACTTTCAACCAGGGAGCTAACAGAAATAACACAATTTTTTACTCATTTGGGGCATTCCTTGGTCACCTGATACCATGGATGCCATTCTGGGTGCTTACTGTTTGTTGATATGCTGATAAAATAAACCAAAGATTTCATTTCAAAGACAAAATAAAATTAAGATTGACATGGAAAATACCTAGTATATATGAGGTCAGGGTAATAAAAGGTTAATTTGACACTTAGAGGATTAAAAAAAAAGAGAACATGGAGGCTTTTGATGCCAATTATACCCTTCAGGTGTAGAGATTCCAAACAACTTTCTTTCCTTAGGACACACAGAGTTGGACTATAATGCCATTTTACTGAATGTTATAAATAAACACATCAAAAAACACCTTTGCATTTTGCTGTTTGTATGGAGCCTGACCATTTTCCTGCCCATGTATCTATAAGCTGGAATCATCTGAACTTGTCAATGAGAAGGTAACTAAATTATCATTGGCAGTCACGTGGGTTTGCTAAGGGTCTAGTCTAACACTATTAAATCTCATCTCATGGGCATTCTGGAAAATTGAACTTTAAGGTATTGAAATTTATTTTACAGACAGGTGAATTTTGCAGACTCTACCAGGATACATTTCCCTATAAAATGAATCCCTCTGAAACTTCCTTTGTACTGTTTAGACAGTTAATTTGACAGCTTGAATTGAGGCTTAAAAATAGCCATATTTTGTACCTGTAATACTCCTTATGAAAGTCTATCCTAAGGAAATAACCTTAGGATAGATTTTAAAAGATTAACAAGTAGGATGTTCATTACAAAATAATTATATAGGGAAAAAAAAGAAAATAATCCAAATGTCTAATATTAGATAAGTGGTTAAATATATAACGTTCATGTATTGTAAGCCTATGCTGTCATTAAAAATCATGTGCATTTTTAAAAGTATATATAATTCCAAGGAAAGTTCTATACAAAATTACTTTAACTAAGTTACACAAACTTTTTAAAATGCACATATACAAATAGAAAATAAAAGACTGGTACATGATGACCACCATTAATATTTTGATATGCTTCTCCTTGATGGAATTCTGGGTTTTTTTCCATTTTAAAGAAATTTCTCCAAGTTTCCTGATGACCTAAAGAATGATTGATTTAATTTTAAAAAGTTATTTGCCAGTTTTCTTGCTCACCTACCTTTCCTTTATGCCAGTACCTAACTTAAGAGCCATCTAAAAAAGGAAGTTGTAAAGATGATGAGGAATTAAAGGGAAGGCTAGCCTCTATTCACTCTGCACCACATATTATTTTGATTTTTGCAGATACAATATCTTGACTCAAGGCAATCAAAAGCAAACAAATAAAAAAAGCAAACAAAATCAATATTTCTAGGAGCATGATGACTTGCTGCATTTAAACTGTGGTTGGAGAACGGTTTCACATTTCAGGAATCGTGGAAGCTTCAAATGAAGGTCATTATCAGTGTTGGCCTTTTAAAAGTGATGGGAAGAAAATAGTCCATTTAAAGTACAGAAGCAGCTTTGCAATGGCCCTACTGTGCAATCACAGGGGAAGGCACGAGCCTTGCGAGATATTTACACATTGTTGGAACCTGAGGTATTCAAACCTGCCATCACAAAGCCACTGTCATTCATTGTAGCATCCTGGTTCCAGGTCCTCTGCTGAGCAGAAAGGAGCATTACAAGAAAACAAGGGAAAAGGGGATTTGAAAGACTCAAATTAAAATACGAGTTTAGAAAAGACTGCATTAACAAAATAGAAAAAATTAAAGGCACTATGAGAGATTCCTGTGTAACTGGAATTCAGCTAGCTCAGACATCCTTAGTAGATTTCTAGCTAAATCCCCGTAGCTCTAAGGACTTAGTTAGAAATCCACTTTCTACCTGCCAGTAACTTCAAGTAGTGTTTGCTTTGTGAGCTGGGCAAATAACAACCTTTCTGAGTCTCAGTTTGTTATCTCTTAAACGGGCATCATAATAGCACCTAAACTCATGGGTGGCTATGAGCAGGTAAATAATTTATCACAATATGTGCAATGTTTAAAAAGTAAAATAAGTATCAGTTCTCTTAATAGTCACTATTTTTAGATTATTCATGCACATTTGATCTCTCAAAAATATAAATGCTTGAAAATTAAGAGTAGTACATCTTTCCTTAATTGTAGCTGTACTTGAAGGAAAAACAGCTACCTTTACAGGCTGTTCAAGCTTTAAGATCTTATAAAATGATCTATTTAATTATGACTGACAAGCTGCTACTAGATGCAGGAGGTTACATTGCACAAACGTTCCACTCTACATGATGATGAATAGTAACCCCAGAGTCAAAGCTATTAACTGAAGTTTTTCACCCAATCTCAGCACAATTTTAACCACATGTGTTTGGTGTGTGTGTGTGTGTGCACGTATGTGTAAGGCATGCATGAGTGTGTATATTTAACTTTCCTATCTTTACTAGCTTCTGTGGAGAGACTACACTGAAATAATAATGCTAATGACACTGATTTTTCTGAGAGGTTGGGTATTTCTCCAATGCTCACATATCTTCTGTTTCTTTCCGTCCCCTAGGGACAAGACATAGGTGGGTCTTAGCTTGCCAGAGATAATATGGAGAATGTCTGTTTTCTGGATTTTTACTTACTGTTGCTATTGGGAGCAACTTACTATTGGGTGCAACTTTTTTGAATTTCTTCTCCTCCTCCTAACCCATCTGACACTCAATCCTGAGGCAAGCCACCCACGCCTGACTTTTTTTTGTCCTCCCAGGCAAGATGAAGTACTTCCATATCAGTGAATAGGTAGAAACAGTTTGTTTGTTTTTTTTTCTGATCCATTCTGGTTGCCACTATCAAACGCCAGCTCAAATCACGTAAGATTTTAACCAGAGTGAGTCAAGGGGCTTTCAAGAAAGTCAGGATGAGGATTTGTCTCCTACTGACGGCTACTTAGACGTTCCGAAGCCACAGCGACCCCAGGAAAGCTTCTCAGTTTGACTATAGAGGTTGCATGGGAAAAAAATATTTTGATAAAATCACCTGTTTGGATAGAGAAGGTTGGATAACCCTCTACTCACATAGTGGCACAAAATCTTCGAATTTGTAGGAAGATGGTATAAATGAAGGTAGGACAAAAAACAATGTGTGTATGTGTGTGTGTGTATATATATATGCATATATATACTCATTGATTCATTATTTATGTAGGTATGTATTGCTCACCAGAACATTGCTTGCCCTACTCTCATTTATGGTATCTTCATACAAAGCAGAAAGCATTAGGTCACTATATTGCAGGGGACATGGGTGAAAGTGAACCCCGGGGCAGTCTCACTGCTACCACCACCACTACCGCATGGTTCTCTGACTCCGTATTTCAGCCTCTCCCGTCTTCTCACAAGACGTTGACTTTTTTCTCTCTCCTTAATATGTTGAGATACGAACATTTTCATTGCTGTGCATAAGAAAATGAGATTCAAAGTGGGGAACCTAAGTGGTAAAAATATGCATTTTTTAATATTGGACTCAGTAAAGGAATCATCATTTTACAAGAGAGAAACGTATGGCTCTAAACCTGTTCCGTATGTGCATTGCCTCTTATTGAAGACATGGGTGATTGACACGGAGCTGGAGAGCATCTTTTCTTCATTGATATGGAATGATTCTGAGAGTCTGGCCCAAGAACCAGAAGTTAAGAATTTCTCTTTTTTTCTATGCTTCCAGAACTGATAACAATCTAAGAAATACAATTAGGAAGGTGAAACCCCTAAATCAGGATTTAGAAAACCAGAATGACAGAAAGGATATCAATGATTACAAGAGAAAATTTCATAGCAAAACATATGGCTAAATGAGAAAAGTAAAGCATACTTATCAACTCCAAGGAGAAGGAAGTTGTGAGCAAAGTTTTTGAGAGCAAACTGCCATCCTGAATTTTAGTGTTTAAAAAAAAGCAAATCTTGATAAGTAGAATTACATTAGTTATGTGGGACAACCAAAAGATGTGACTGGTTTAATAAAAAGAAGGGTTTCTTTACAGTGTATCTGCTTAGCTGGTGAATCCCCCCGATTTTTACTCATTTGTTTATATTTGAAATTTCATAGCCAATCAGTGTGAACTTTGCTATTCTAATAGGGCTTTTTTTTTCCAGAGTCATTAGGATCGCTATACAATTACTCTTCCTCTTTGATCCTAAACCCCATAGCCAGGAAAGCTTGTTTGTATTCTGTTTAGAAAGTGGGCATTTAATTAGTGGCACTTCTGTAAACACGCCATGTTTAAACTGATTACACTTGTTACACCTCACCTCCAACTATACCTGTAGCAACTAAATCACTCTTCCTCATCAGCTATCATTTATGTCTTATTAGCATCAAGAGGAAATGAAAAGAAGTCACACCCATTTAATTTCATCTCAGGACTTTTGAGTTTAGTTCCTGTACTGATGGTGCTTATTTGTAAAACAGGACATTATAAAAAGATGAGTGATTAACTAATGTTATATAAGGTGATCAGAGCACATTGTTACAGTTTTCTATGTCATAAGCATATTTCAAGTATAATCTCTGGAAGAACTGCATTCAAACTTGGCATCACATCATGTTGTGTTATTGTATCGTTTCTTGGAGGAGATTACTAGCTAAGATTTTTCCCCCTCTTTTTTCTTTCTTTTTTTCTAAATATTCCTGGCAGGTACTAAGCACAAAACAATGCTAGAAGCTCGGAATGGAAGTGGGACTATCAAAGCCTTCCCTAGGGTAGGTGTGAAAGGCAAAGGACCAGTGAATAAGGGGAATACAGGCCTGCAGAACAAAACGTTTCACTGTGAAATCTGTGATGTGCACGTCAACTCGGAAACACAACTTAAACAGGTAGGCGGTACCCATTCTAGAAGTGAAAGCAGATGGGGGTCACGCACGAGCAGAATGTGTGCTTCCTCTGTTCCCTTTCTTTTCTGTTTTTCTCTCCCATCCATCCATCCATCCATCCATCCATCCATCCATCCGTCCATCCATCCATCCATTTAGCTTCTTATTCACTTTCCTTATTTATTTATGCATATTTTGGTTGCTTAAAGGAATACTAAAATGTAATGGCTTCTAAGATCTTTCTGAAATTGCCTGAAGTGAGTCTGTGCTATTTTTATATATGAAGAGTGGGAGGAAAGGGGGTAGTAGATCTTTTCTTTACCAGGTTTCCCACTCAGAAGTGTTGATTTTCTTTAAAGGTCAAATTTCAATGTTCCATTTTTACTTGTTTAGATATTTACATGCTACCACTAATTTTGTGCTGTGCTCTTCTTTTATTTTATGTACTTTCTTACATGGTGGTGTACTGTATTTCTAAATCCTGCAGCCACCTGCTAACAAGATGACTAATCCTGTTGCATTCAGTTTTACTCTGAATAGCCTTCCAAAGAGATCAGTTCTACGTTTCTAGTTGAAGTCCCAGCCCTCATATTGTGTTGTGTTTTATATGCATACGTTCTTGCACTGATTTTTACACACCTTAGTTATTTATCTTTAGAAGTTAAGGGGTTGACATTTGGCTGTACAAATGTGAAGATAAATATTAGTATGGAAATAAGTTCATGCCCGCCTGGCCATCTTTGTTTATTTGCACATAAAATTCCTTCAGACATTTCTTTCCTTTGTAAATGTCCATAAAACAAGATCTGTGCAGTAATAAGGAAAAAGGCTGGGAAAAAGAAGACCCTGCTATTTGTTTAAAATAGACTAAAATGGCTAGCACAAAGGTATCTCTCCTCAAAGCATCAGTATCCGAGGACAAAAGTGCACGCTCTTTTATTTTTGTCTTTCTTCAACTTGCATGAAATAATTAATATCCTGCCCCAGGTTAAAACAATATTTATGAGGGGTTTGGGGGATAATTTTTTTAAAGCTGTCATTTTTAATTGCTTTTAATAGCATATTAGCAGTAGAAGGCACAAAGACAGAGCTGCTGGGAAGCCCCCGAAACCTAAATACAGTCCTTACAACAAACTGCAGAAGGCAGCACATCCGCTGGGGGTGAGTGTCCTTTTTGCTTCCCAATAGAGAGTAGCCTTTCTTTCTTTTTTTTTTTTTTTAATAAATTTATTTATTTATTTATATTTTATTTTTGGCTGCGTTGGGTCTTTGTTGCTGCACACAGGCTTTCTCTAGTTGTGGTGAGCGGGGGCTACTCTTGGTTGCGGAGTGCAGGCTTCTCACTGCGGTGGCCTCTCTTGTTGCGGAGCATGGGCTCTAGGTGCCTGGGCTTCAGTAGTTGTGGCACGCAGGCTCAGTAGTTGTGGCACACGGGCTTTGCTGCTCCGCGGCATGTGGGATCTTCCCGGACCAGGGCTCAAAGCCATGTCCCCTGCATTAGCAGGAGGATTCTTAACCACTGTGCCACCAGGGAAGCCTGAGAGTAGCCTTTCATGTCCTGCAGTCTACTCACTGAACTTGGATTTTTTTTTTGTCAGTTACTAAGTGAAATGAATGGAAGATACCCAAGTAAAGACAAACAATTGATTTGGAAGTCCAACTCCTACTCCACCAACAGAATCATTGGTTTCATGAGTTGTTTGAGTGTTTTGTCACCATTAGCCAAAGTCCAGCATCTTATCTTTTTAGTTGGGCACAGGTTTACAACAGAGCATGGGGATGGGAGGAAAACCAAACTCTTTTGTGTCAGGTAGGTAATCGCATGAAATCTGGACTTGAGGTTAGTGGATACTATTAGGAAAAGGTCAGTGAAAACAAATTCTTACATCTCCTTTTTAAGGTCTTCAGGAGACAAAGCACCAGTATTGTTGATTCCCTCAACAATTTTGTCTTTTGAATAACACACTCTCAAAGGCATGGCTCCTTTTTAAAAATTATTCACCTAAGGACACTATCTAAGGCCTGGGAAATATTTCCTGAGACATGCCCTCTTGTTTTAGATTAGTAAACATATTAGTACTGATGTCCTGACCTAGAATTTTTGTAGGATTTTAGGGGAAGTCTGTAAACCTCCTGACATCTTAAGCTAATATTTATGCTTTTGTTCTGGTTGAAATGACCATAGCTTACATCTAAGAGACCCAGTGCTCTGCATTGTTTAGCTGTAATAAACTATAACTGTGTGCATAAAAAAATTAAGATGAAGAACAATTGATCTACAGTATGTGCTGAATTATGCATTTTGAAATCTGTTTTCTTCAAAATAGATCTTATTAATAATCAATGCTACTGTGTGCTGCTGACACATGAAAATACAGTTAAAGGAAAACTGCAGTCATCCATTATGAGACCTCAGAATGAGTTGACCCAATTAATTTAGTAGCATCACCCATTTTTATGCAAATGAAGTCATTTTACTCTCTTGCATAGAATCAATTTTAGCTGCATTGAGTGGCTGTGAATTCTGCATGGAGCTGATGTTTCAGCACCACTAGTCATAACCTGAGTGCTGTTTCTGACCTGTGTAGATGCAGCTTTCAACAATCAAGTGAATGGTTCTTAAATAAACAGAGAAGTCAAATTGTGTTAATGTTAGTTTCCAAACCTCCTGCTTAACTGTCACTGTTACTATTTCCATAAATGGGACCATTCCCTTCCTGAGAACAGCCATCTTACTAATGCTACTAGTCAGAGAATGAACTGATTTTATATAGTAGGTTTGAGAGAATGTTCCTACCAATGAAAGCAAAACACGTCAAATTTTTTGGGAAGATAAGTTTTCTTTGCTTCTTTATTGAAAGTGGAATTTCGTTATTTTTACGTCTCTTGATTGGTACTCACACACCTTACTATGCTACTCACTTGACATACTTGCATAGTCTAATAGTAGCTGACAGTATTAGTTAATCTTTCTTTAAAAATGTCTATACCTTGCTAGTTAAAATGTGTGTAAAGAGTGCAGTAAAAACTTCCCTGTTTTTTCTCAAGATGAACACTTTCCTCACGAGGTATATTTATCATAAAAAATAAAATAGAGAGCTGGAACTCCTGGCTCGGGGTCTCTTCCCTCCACCATCACTAAACTGCCCTGGAGCCCAAAGGGAGGGTGGCCTCACTGAGGCTGCTGGCTCTGGAGGGGCCCCAGCAGCTGAAGCTGTGACAGTCCTGGAGACCGTGGGCCAGATCACTCATCTTGGGGTAAGCCAGCTGCCATGTCATGAGGACACTCAAGCAGCCCTAAGGAGAGATCCATGTAGCAATGAACTGAGGCCTCCTACCTACAGCCACATGACCATGTGGATGACAGGCTCTTGGCTCTCCAGCCAGGCATCAGGGCTGTACCTCTGAGGTGGGAGAGCCAAATTCAGGACACTGGTCCACAAGAGACCTCCCAGCTCCACGTAATATCAAATGGCAAAAATCTCCCAGAGATCTCCATCTCAATGCCAAGACCCAGCTCCACTCAACGACCAGCAAGCTACAGTGCCGGACACCCTATGCCAAACAACTAGCAAGAATAGAACACAACCCCATCCTTTAGCAGAGAGGCTGCCTAAAATCATAAAAAAGCCACAGACACCCCAAAACACACCACCAGACATGGACCTGCCCACCAGAAAGACAAGATCCAGCCTCATCCACCAGAATACAAGCACTAGTCCCCTCCACCAGGAAGCCTACACAACCCACTGAAACAACCTTAGCCACTGGGGACAGACACCAAAAACAACAGGAACTACGAATCTGCAGCCTGCAAAAAGGAGACTCCAAACACAGTAAGTTAAGCAAAATGAGAAGACACAGAAACACACAGAAGATGAAGGAGCAAGGCTAAAACCCACCAGACCAAAAAAATGAAGAGGAAATAGGCAGTCTACCTGAAAAAGAATTCAGAGTAATGATAGTAAAGATGATCCAAAATCTTGGAAACAGAATGGAGAAAATAGAAGAAACGTTTAACAAGGACCTAGAAGAACTAAAGAGCAAACAAACAGTGATGAACAACAAAATAAATGAAATTAAAAATTCTCTAGAAGGGATCAATAGCAGAATAACTGAGGCAGAAGAACAGATAAGTGACCTGGAAGATAAAATAGTGGAAATGACTACTGCAGAGCAGAATAAAGAAAAAAGAATGAAAAGAATTGAGGACAGTCTCAGAGACCTCTGGGACAACATTAAACACACCAACATTCGAATTATAGGGGTCCCAGAAGAAGAAGATAAAAAGAAAGTGACTGAGAAAATATTTGGAGAGATTATAGTTGAAAACTTCTCTAATATGGGAAAGGAAATAGTTAATAAAGTCCAGGAAGCACAGAGAGTCCCATACAGGATAAATCCAAGGAGAAACATGCCAAGACACATATTAATCAAACTATCAAAAATTAAATACAAAGAAAAAATATTAAAAGCAGCAAGGGAAAAGCAACAAATAACACACAAGGGAATCCCCATGAGGTGAACAGCTGATCTTTCAGCAGAAACTCTGCAAGGCAGAAGGGAGTGGCAGGACATATTTAAAGTGATGAAAGGGAAAAACCTACAACCAAGATTACTCTGCCTAGCAAGGATCTCATGCAGATTTGACGGAGAAATTAAAACCTTTACAGACAAGCAAAGCTAAGAGAATTCAGCACCACCAAACCAGCGTTACAACAAATGCTAAAGGAACTTCTCTAGGCAGGAAACACAAGAGAAGGAAAAGACCTACAATAACAAACCCAAAACAATTAACAAAATGGTAATAGGAACATACATGTCAATAATTACCTTAAATGTAAATGAATTAAATGCTCCAACCAAAAGACATAGGGCTTCCCTGGTGGCGCAGTGGTTGAGAATCTGCCTGCTAATGCAGGAGGCACGGGTTCGAGCCCTGGTCTGGGAAGATCCCACATGCCACGGAGCAGCTGGGCCCGTGAGCCACAGCTGCTGAGCCTGCGCGTCTGGAGCCTGTGCCCCGCAACGGGAGGGGCCGCGATAGTGAAAGGCCCGCGCACCGCGATGAAGAGCGGTCCCCGCACCGCGATGAAGAGTGGCCCCCACTTGCCGCAACTAGAGAAAGCCCTCGCACGAACCGAAGACCCAGCACAGCCAAAAATAAATAAATAAATAAATAAATAAATAAATAATAAATAAAAAAAAAAAAAAAAAAAAAAGACATAGACTGGCTGAATGGATACAAAAACAAGACCCGTATGTATGCTGTCTACAAGAGACCCACCTCAGACCTAAGGACACATACAGACTGAAAGTGAGGGGATGGAAAAAGATATTCCATGCAAATGGAAATCAAAAGAAAGATGGAGTAGCAATTCTCATATCAGACAAAATAGACTTTAAAACAAAAGCTATTACGAAAGACAAAGAAGGACACTACATAATGATCAAGGGATCAAACCAAGAAGAAGATATAACAATTGTAAATATTTATGCACCCAACATAGCAGCACCTCAATACATAAGGCAAATACCAATAGCCATAAAAGGAGAAATCGACAGTAACACAATCATAGTAGGGGACTTTAACACCCCACTTTCACCAATGGACAGATCATCCAAAATGAAAATAAATAAGGAAACACAAGCTTTAAATGATACATTAAACAAGATGGACTTAATTGATATTTATAGGACATTCCATCCAAAAACAACAGAATACATTTTCTTCTCAAGTGCTCATGGAACATTCTCCAGGATAGATCATATCTTGGGTCATGAATCAAGCCTTGGTAAATTTAAGAAAATTGAAATCGGATCAAGTATCTTTTCCGACCACAATGCTATAAGACTAGATATCAATTACAGGAAAAAAACTGTAAAAAATAAAAACACATGGAGGCTACACAATATACTACTTAATAACGAAGTGATCACTGAAGAAATCAAAGGGGAAATCAAAAAATACCTAGAAACAAATGGCATTGAAACACGACGACCCAAAACCTATGGGATGCAGCAAAAGCAGTTCTAAGAGGGAAGTTTATAGCAATACAATCCTACCTTAAGAAACAAGAAATATCTCAAATAAACAACCTAACCTTACACCTAAAGCAATTAGAGAAAGAAGAACAAAAAAGCCCCAAAGTTAGCAGAAGGAAAGGTATCATAAAGATCAGATCAGACATAAATGAAAAAGAACTGAAGGAAACTATAGCAACGATCAATAAAACTAAAAGCTGGTTCTTTGAGAAGATAAATAAAAATGATAAACCATTAGCCAGACTTATCAAGAGAAAAAAAATAGAAGACTCAAATCAATAGAATTAGAAATGAAAAAAGGAGAAGTAACCATTGACACTGCAGAAATACAAAGGATCATGAGAGATTACTACAAGCAACTATATGCCAATAAAATGGACAACCTGGAATAAATGGACAAATGCGTAGAAATGCACAACCTTCCGAGACTGACCAAGGAAGAAATAGAAAACATGAACAGACCAATCACAAGCACTGAAATTGAAACTGGGATTAAAAATCTTCCAACAAACAAAAGCCCAGGACCAGATGGCTTCACAGCCGAATTCTATCAAACATTTAGAGAAGAGCTAACACCTATCCTTCTCAAACTCTTCCAAAATATAGCAGACAGAGGAACACTCCCAAACTCATTCTACGAGGCTACCATCACCCTGATACCAAAACCAGACAAAGATGTCACAAAGAAAGAAATCTATAGGCCAGTATCACTGATGAATATAGATGTAAAAATCCTCAACA
Source organism: Balaenoptera acutorostrata (assembly GCF_949987535.1). Lineage (NCBI taxonomy): Eukaryota > Metazoa > Chordata > Mammalia > Artiodactyla > Balaenopteridae > Balaenoptera > Balaenoptera acutorostrata. The sequence continues at coordinate 6,223,846 of NC_080067.1, forward strand.
AAATACTAGCAAACAGAATTCAACTGCACATTAAAAGGATCATACACCATGATCAAGTGAGGTTTATCCCAGGAATGCAAGGATCCGTCAATATATGCAAATCAGTCGATGTGATACACCTTGTTAACAAATTGAAGGGGGAAAACCATATGATCATCTCAATAGATGAAGAGAAAGCTTTCGACCAAATTCAACACCAATTTATGATAAAAACCCTCCAGAAAGTAGGCTTAGAGGGAACTTTTCTCAACATAATAAAGGCCATATATGACAAACCCACAGCCAACATTGTCCTCAATGGTGATTAACTGAAACCATTTCCACTAAGATCAGGAACATACAAGGTTGTCCACTCTCACCACTATTATTCATCATAGTTTTGGAAGTTTTAGCACAGCAATCAGTGAAGAAAAAGAAATAAAAGGAATCCAAATCAGAAAAGAAGTAAAACTGTCACTGTGTGCAGATGACATGATACTATACATAGAGAATCCTAAAGATGCTACCAGAAAAGTACTAGAACTAATCAATGAATTTGGTAAAGTACCAGGATACAAAATTAATGCACAGAAATCTCTTGCATTCCTATACACTAATGATGAAAAATCTGAAAGTGATATTAAGAAAACACTCCCATTTACCATTGCAACAAAAAGAATAAAATATCTAGGAATAAACCTACCCAAGGAGAAAAAAGAGCTGTATGCACAAAATTATAAGACACTGATGAAAGAAATTAAAGAGGATACAAACAGATGGAGAGATATACCATGTCCTTGGATTGGAAGAATCAACATTGTGAAAATGACTCTACTACCCAAAGCAATCTACAGATTTAAGGCAATCCCTATCAAACTACCACTGGCATTTTCCACAGAACTAGAACAAAAAAATTCACAATTTGTATGGAAACACAAAAGACCCTGAATAGCCAAAGCAATCTTGAGAAAGAAAAACGGAGCTGGAGCAATCAGGCTCCCTGACTTCAGATTATACAGCAAAGCTACAGTAATCAAGACAGTATGGTACTGGCACAAAAACAGAAATATAGATCAATGGAACAGGATAGAAAGCCCAGAGATAAACCCATGCACATATGGTCACCTTATCTTTGATAAAGGAGGCTAGAGTATACAGTGGAGAAAAGACAGCCACTTCAATAAGTGGTGCTGGGAAAACTGGACAGCTACATGTAAAAGAATGAAATTAGAACACTCCCTAACACCATATACAAAAATAAACTCAAAATGGATTAAAGACCTAAATATAAGGGCAGACACTATAAAACTCTTAGAGGAAAACATAGGCAGAACACTCTATGACATAAATCACAGCAAGATCCTATTTGACCCACCTCCTAGAGAAATGGAAATAAAAACAAAAATAAACAAATGGGACCTAATGAAACTTAAAAGCTTTTGCACAGCAAAGGAAACCATAAACAAGACCAAAAGACAACCCTCAGAATGGGAGAAAATATTTGCAAATGAAGCAACTGACAAAGGATTATTCTCCAAAATTTACAAGCAGCTCATGCAGGTCAATATCAAAAAAACAAACAACCCAATCCAAAAATGGGGAGAAGACATAAGTAGACATTTCTCCAAAGAAGATATACAGATTGCCAACAAACACATGAAAGAATGCTCAACATCATTAATCATTAGAGAAATGCAAATTAAAACTACAATGAGATATCACCTCACACCGTTCAGAATGGCCATCATCAAAAAATCTACAAACAATAAATACTGGAGAGGGTGTGGAGAAAAGGGAACCCTCTTGCACTGTTGGTGGGAATGTAAATTGATACAGCCACTATGGAGAACAGTATGGAGGTTCCTTAAAAAACTAAAAATAGAACTACTATATGACCCAGCAATCCCACTACTGGGCATATACCCTGAGAAAACCATAACTCAAAAAGAGTCATGTACCACAATGTTCATTGCAGCTCTATTTACAATAGCCAGGACATGGAAGCAACCTAAATGTCCATCGACAGGTGAATGGATGCAGAAGATGTGACACATATATACAATGGAATATTACTCAGCCATAAAAGGAAACGAAATTGAGTTATTTGTAGAGAGGTGGATGGACCTAGAGTCTGTCATACAGAGTGAAGTAAGTCAGAAAGAGAAAAACAAATACTGTATGCTAACACATATATATGGAATCTAAAAAAAAAAAAAAAAAGGTCATGAAGGACCTAGGGGCAAGATGGGAATAAAGATGCAGACCTACTAGAGAATGGACTTGAATATAGAGGAGGGGGAAGGGTAAGCTGGGACAAAGTGAGAGAGTGGCATGGACATATATACACTACCAAATGCAAAATAAATAGCTAGTGGGAAGCGGCCGCATAGCACAGGGAGATCAGCTCGGTGCTTTGTGACCACCTAGAAGGGTGGGATAGGGAGGGTAGGAGGCAGGGAGATGCAAGAGGGAAGAGATATGGGGACATATGAATATGTATAACTGATTCACTTTGTTATAAAACAGAAAGTAACACACCATGGTAAAGCAATTATACGCCAATAAAGATGTGAAAAAAATAAAATAAAATAAAAAAGTACTTTCCTGGAGGACTTTGTAACTTCCTAGGTCAAGCCATTTTCCGGAATCTTCCAATTTTTCCAAAAGGAAAGATGTTCTACACTTTGCATTATTTTTTAAAATTTATTTTATTGAAATACAGTTGATTTACAATGGTGTGTTAATTTCTGCTGTACCGCAAAGTGATTCAGTTATACGTACATATATATATATGTATATATACTTTTTCGTGTTCTTTTCCATTTTGGTTTATCTCAGGATATTTAATATAGGTTTTCCACTTTGTGTGATTTTTATCATCAGTTCCCAGGTGTGAGTTTATCTTTGTAGTTGTTGACTGCTGTATTTTAAAAGCTGCTCACCCTTTTGGATTCTCATTGTAGACTCTAAGACTTTTGTTCATCTACTCTTTCCCACCCCCGTCCCTTGCAGGTAAAATTAGTATTTTCAAAAGAACCTTCAAAGCCTTTGGCTCCACGAATTCTACCAAACCCTCTGGCAGCTGCAGCGGCCGCTGCGGCTGTGGCAGTGAATTCCCCCTTCAGCCTCCGAACTGCTCCAGCAGCCACCCTGTTCCAGACTTCTGCAGTCCCTCCAGCCCTCCTGCGGCCAGCTCCTGGACCCATTCGGACCGCCCACACTCCTGTGCTGTTTGCTCCTTACTGAATTCCAAATGGGAGTAACTGTACTGCAATAATTTTTCAAAAAACACAAAACAAAAAGAGAACTATGCAGTGTTTATTTATAGTTTAAAGTATATCTGAAGAGCCAGGACTTTTGATAGTGAATTGAAAAGATTATTAAAAAAAAAAAAAAAAAAAGGAGGGAGGTTTAGGGGTGGGATGGAGGGGTGGAATTTTCTCCAAATTAAAGCATTCCTCTTGAACATTGAGTGTTTTAGAAGTGATCTCCAGCATTGACTTGTAGTGTTATCTAGAACTTCTGAAGCCTTTGTGACTGTGCTTTTGGGCACTTGTTTCCCCCTGCATTGTCTTTCCTGCTTTATGAGACAGCTATACATTGTCTAAGGGCATTAACTGGTTCCAATGTATATATAATAATTTACTCTGTAGATTAAAATAATACAAAAAAAAAGAAAAAGAAAAAAACACAAAAAAACAAAAGCAACACTGTGAATAGTAGTACCCGTGCTGTTCCTCTTGCTATGACAGCAATTCCTGGGTATTTATCCCAACAAAAATAGATACGGTAGATGTCTTGTAAAAACAATAGTGCTGTGTCTCAATCTATGCCACTAGGTGTTCAAGAATTGCAAAAGGTAGAACGAACAACTATTTCATGCCTATAAGCAGTCAAAAACTAAGCACCACCGGATGGTGTGGGGAAGGTCCCTGGTTCACATTCTCCCATCCTACCCAGCTTGGAGATGACTTTAAGTTCAGAATAAAAGAACAGGGCTAAGCATAGAGGTGGGAGAGATTAATAAAAATGGCTTCTTACAAAGTACTTTTCCCTCACCCTGGAACAGTGGTGCTGGAAATAGGAAGTGTTTGTAAAGCACCTATATCTGAAAACAGGTAAACCCATGCATCATGGGTGTTCAGAAAGAAATCAGTACAACTATTCTGTTTCAAGGATAATGGATGAACCTAACCTAGCATGATAATGCAAAGTAAAGATTTTTCATGTTAGTGCATATCCAATAAAAACAAAGAATATTGCATCTCTGCAATATCCCCTTTATATCATACCAGTAGGGTTGTCTCTTCGGCACAGGTTTCTGCTTTGACTATGATGATAGACATTAGCTATTGTTGTGGGGGGTTTTGTTGTTTTCTTAGATTTCCTACTGACATGATATAAACAATTAATATATATTTAAATATTAGTAAAACAAGAAAAATGAATCTGCATTAATCTCAGACCAAGGATGTAGAGTTAAAAATTACTGGTAAGATGCATTTGACCATCATTTCTCTAGTGGAGTTGTGAAACACTGACAGCCTTCAATATTCACCATAAGGCTGAAAGGAGTTGATGTTTTACCTTTAAAGCAAGATTTTTCAGGGGTATATATAAATATATGTATATTGTATATATGTTAGAAAGATTAAGAGAATAACTTATAAAAAGAAAATCTATATAAAATAATTATATAACCATCCCGTGTTACATGTTATCATTAAGTTGGTAACAAATGGCATAAAAATAGCTGTGCCTTTCATTTGTGATAAAGGCTATTTGCTTTTTCCCATAGAAAGCTAACATATACCTATCATTATGGTGGGGTTCGATGCAGCCAGTCTGTTGCATTAATAAGAATAATGACACTCAAACTTAGAACAATGAAAACATGTACAAATCCACCCTACCAGATTTAGGTTTAGAGAAAAAAAAATATTTTTGAAAGGTTTTGTAAAGACTATTTAAAAATATAAGGAAAGGCTGGGTATGGCCTTCCTGAAACTGCTCTTATCTAAACTGTAGTAGACTTTTGAGAGGTCTAAAGACTCAAGGTGAAACGATTTGAGAGATGGGTATTTAGTATTTGTCATTTTATATTTAAGAAACACCCATAATGTGCTTGGTGCTCAACATTAAACATGGTCTTTGGAGTTCTTCTCCACCATCTAGCTAAAGACATTTGTCATATAAATATATCTTTAAAGCAGTTGATTTTATAGAACTTTTGTTAAACAACCAACCAAAAGAAAAAAGGAAGGAAGGAAGGGAGGAAGAAAGGAAGGAAAAGAAAAGAAAAAGTATTCCATCAGTCTTTGGTAAGAGGAATTTCAAACCATACATCTTCTGCCTGAACATGTTGGTTAGAATTGAAATTTGTTTTTGAAAGTATCTGGTGATATTGCATTTGCCAGTATCTCTACTTTCTGGTGTTAGTAAGTGTTTCCTTTTTCCACCCTCAGACCCTGCTAGTTCAGCCAGGGAGAGAGTTAGCTCATGAATTCTGTTGTTTGGGGCTGTCTATATCCTGTGTGACCAGCTTCTGACCGTTTTGAACTTCAGTTTCCTCTTTCTGCTTTGTCGAATATTTTCATCATTCACTATGTCAGCCTGAATCCCTATCCAACAACCTTTACACCTCTAAAAACCTCTCTTTCTGTTGGAGAACTTAGTGTCAATTGATGAAATATTACTACGATGTACTTTTGCTGTTCTTCCCCATTTTCACCAAAGTGAAAGAGCCAGTCCACTAGAAGTCAGGGCCTGTGGGATACAAGAGTCCTGGATCACAAGGCGTTACTAACTTTAATGATTTGCTGGGAAACAAACAAATCAGCCATATTTTCTCCATCAGCCGTAGGAGAAACCTCAGAAATACCTAAACCCCTTCTGCCTCACTTCATTATGGAACCATTTTTGTTTAAATGGTCTCTAAAATTGGAGTTGTAATCATCAGTTGTCTTTTACTCACTACCTAATAAAGGATGAAGCCTAAACATGGAACTTATGGTGGATTCTCTGTGAATTGGTTCCCAACATTCCATGTATTTATTAACACCAGATCCATATCTACCATTGTTCAGACTGCTATAAAGCTCTATCCTTTCCCTTAGGGAACTTCTTTTCATGAATACAGATCAGTAATTCCGATTGATCAGCAGTGGTGCTCTGAACATCCCTGAGGGGAGTCTGACTTTATGGTTATACGTTCCTTCCCATGCATCATACCCATGGCAGGGAAGGGATAGATAAAGCATCTCCGATTTCATTTGCAACAAATATAAATGCATTGCAAGAGTCAAATGCCTCTGGAAAAAGCATTCTTGCACCTCATCCAGATTACCCAGACAACTGGAAACAGTCTTTGGGAAGGCACTGTATTTCTCTTCCAAGAAAACAGGTGATTACAAGTGACAAATCGCTCCTCTCACTGGTCCTGAACTTTGAAGAGTGGTTGTTGTGTACACCTAAGCACAGTTGTGTACACAGTTGGCTTCGGGCAATTTATATCATCACTGACCCATTTCAAATGATGCAATCTTCAGGTACCGTTGGGTTTCCGTTCATCTCTTGCAATAATTCATTACCGTTATCATCAGAGATATAATTTGGTCTTTTGAAAGGTGCTACATATTTTGCTGCCAAGGAACTATTTAGCCAAGAGAGCATTTATACTCATTTGGAAATTAAAAGAGCAGGAAATCACAGCACAAAGGAGTAAAAATGAAAAGGTTTTAAAAAAGGATTATTCAGAGTTTATTGTGGATGTGCTCATGTATGTTTTTAAGGTACAGAACCACTCCACAGTAGAGATGGGCATTAAATTTCACTTACAATTAATAGCTTAAATTAATATATTTGTCTCCACACCCATGGAATGTTTCAACTTTCCTGAAGAAATCATATCGTAAAGCTAAAAAATGACTCTGATATAGAGACCTCTTCCTTCAAATCTTAATTGATCTATAGAACTAAACTACCTTTCTGTACATTAGCATGGATGACATTGTATTAACGTCTGTTTGTACACAGGAAAGCATCTTAAAGTGGTGAGGAAAACAATGAGCCTGAAAGAAATCAGAGCCTATTGTAGACTTTGTCCCTGCCTAGCAGGGTAACATTTAAATAGTCAATGAATGCTTTGTCCTTACTTTCTTCATCAGCAGTGTGGGTGAGAGTGAGTAAAGGCTAAACTGGTTACCTATTGTTGCATTAAAAAAACCACTTTTCTCACCCTCACAGAAGTGCTTTCTTGTAGTGAACCATACAGCTACTCAAATATTTGCATTTGCTCAGAAAAGTGTTCTGTATTCTTTTCCCTCTTGAGGATACATCACAAGGTAGTAAGTCATTCATCTGATTAGTCAGATGTAGACCTCACCAACAGTTATCAGAGGAGTTGCTAATTCACATTGGATTTATAACAAAGTCATTTAGGATATACCACACCTGCTTTCTCAGTCCAAAACGTAATACACTGAGTCCCCTACATATGGACCTGTTGCATTCCGAGAGCACGTTCGTAAGTCCAGTTTGTTCATAAGTCCAACAAAGTTAGCCTAGGTACCCAACAAACACAATCGGCTATATAGTACTGTACTTCAATGGGCTTATAATACTTTTCACACAAATAATATGCTTGCTTCCAGACATCCTGGGCTTGAAACAAAGATACTGTACTACTGTATTCTATACTGTACTGTACAGTAAAGTACACAAAGGCACAACCACTTGTAGAGGAGGTACACACATGACAGTGTATGCCAGACACGTGAACTAACTTACGTGATTGGACATGCAAACACACGTTCGCATCTTTGAAAGTTCATAACTTGAAGATTCATATGTAGGGGGGCTACTGTGAATTCTAAATGAAACCAACCCATATAAAAGCAAGATAATATTGACAGTGTGGGTGTGAAGGGAGCAACAGGTATTTGAATGTCTTATCCTCATTCTTTTTGTTGTGTAATCTCCCTTCAATAGAAAGGGACCCCACCTGAGCCATTACTAATCCAGTCCTGGGTTTGCATGTGTTTTAGCTAATGACCACCTTATTCAGACCACTTCCTCCACAGCCAAAGGATATCAGTTATGCCCTCTTGTTATTGATATAGCAAGAATTTTGTTGGACTTTGTCCTGACAGTGAATATTTTACAAACTGATTGCTGTTGGTTTTCATTAAGAGAGCAGATTTATTTCTGGAGCATCTTTTCTGGTCTTTGTATGGTATCTTCAATAACGACAACAGTTACTATCAAGAAGTGAAATGGATCATGTGTATGGCAAGTATGGCAAGTCTCCATTGCCTACTTCCTTGTGCTGAGATGGGTATCAGAGCTTCCAGTGAAAGACGGATATGTTGATATATCATCCTCATGTGGCCTACATGGTTGTTACTTCCAGAAATGGACTTATAGCTTACTAGAATTACGAATGGTGATGAAAGACAGGTTCTACACTGGGAAAATCTCCTACCTATGTGCTACTTGATTAGAAGTCCATACAGATTCCAAAGAGTCACAGAGTTTAAAGAATTCTCTGGTTGTGTAATCAATGCTCAGATGTGAACGGACCAAGAATTGCCTTGAATCTGGTCATCTTCTTTCCCCTCTTCTCAGTGATGGAAAGCAATCCTTCCTAGATGGTTGACTCTAGAGATTGTCAAAATTTGTAGTCAAATCTGATGATTAATATAGGTGACCCAGTTGAGAATGGGGTCAATAGAGAATGAGGTCATGTTCTCTTCATGACTGACAAGTCAGCTCTAACAGGAATTTCCAAAGAGTAGAGCTAAAATGATTTGTGAACAAAATTATAACTAAACATAAATACTTGTACAGTGGACAGGTCGTAAGTCACTACATCTATATCTATATGGATATGGATAGAGATAGAGATACATGTATTTTTGTAAAATATGAGCCTTATTACCTCTTTTACCTGTTATGATTTTTCAAAAAAATTTTTTTTTTTTTTTAGTGAGTAGGTTGATTTTACTTTTAAGAACTGGAACTCTAATTTCACACTTGGGAATCCTAATCATTTTAGGGCATTGGAGAGGCTGAGAAGCAGATATAATATCAAGGTACTATGCTCTCTAGCGAGGCTCTTCTGCTACCACTTTGTATCATTTCATAAAAGCTACTGATTTTGGCTATAGGAGTTGAACCCTAATTAGATCTTCCAATCCAGGTAGTGTGCAGGACATGGTAAAACAAGGCTAAAAAAACTGGCAAAAAGAGAATCCTTTATTGGAGGCCCAGATTGCATTTTTTTCCCAGCAAACACATTTTTTAAAAAAGTTACTCTGCTGTTTGATTGTCCAAATCTGTGAGGCATGAATCCATTGAGAAACGATGTTATGGAGATTTTAAGCCATGGTGAGAGGGTATGGAATTTTATTAACCACAAATAATAAAGTGGTATCATTGGATATTTGTCAACTCAGTTTAAAATACATTATTGTATAATTTTAGCATCTGACGCTAGGGCTAAAGGAGGTTCATACTGGGTGAAGACCCTCCACCAAATGCTTTGTGTCTCTTGTTGACTGAGCTAATATTATTAGAGCAAGAAAAGAAATAAAGTTCTCAAAGTTCTAGAAAGTTTAGTTTTCATGAAATAGTCAAAAAGAATTTCACAGGATGCCATCTGTTTTTTTAAAGGGATTATGGAAACATGTGTGGAAGTGTTCGATATTGGGGAAAAGTCTTGTGGCCAAGGGATCTGGGCACAAGATTGACCATCACAGAACAAAGAGTGGTTTCCAGCTTCAACACAAATTATCTATGAGGAAACTGATCCAACTCAGTATTTTGATGATTTCCTTCTGGAAAAAATAGGAATAATAATGAAATTACTTTATAGAGCTATGCTTCAAAAAAGGCGGTATTTAGTAAAAGCAGGTCATTTGCCTCTTCAAATTGGTCCCAAAATCTAAGGCTAATTTCTCTAAATTTCAATAAAATTGTTTTAAAATGCATCTTATATTTACAGTGTTCATACTCCTACATACTGTTTGAAATGGAACTGATCTGATGCCAAAGCAACATCATATGTAGCTATATTAGATACTCAATTTTGTCCTGAAAAAAAAACCCAAAAACTTGATGGATTGTTTCAAGAAATATTGCCTTATACACACATGCAGCTATATGCTGAGAACATTGCTTTCCTTTTCTTTTTTTTTTAATTTTTATTTTATATTGGAGTATAGTAGACTAACAATGTTGTGTTAGTTTCAGGTGTACAGCAAAGTGAATCAGTTATACATATACACATATCCTTTTCCAAATTCTTTTCCCACTTAGGTTGTTATATAATATTGAGCAGCTTTCCCTGTGCTATACAGTAGGTCCTTGTTGGTCATCTAGTTTAAACATATGTCAGTCCCAAACTCCCTAACTATCCCTCCCCACCCTTCCCGCCGGCCCCCCCCACCAGTTACCATAAGTTTGTTCTCTAAGTCTGTGAGGGGAACATTGCTTTTCTTGGGAAATTTGTTAGTCCTATTTTTTAAAATTTCTTTTATAAGTTTAAATCTTATGTCAGTTCAACTGAAATTTCCTTATGTAATTGTAGACAAGCATTTCTGCTAGTAATATTTACTGTAATTTTACAATTAATTTTAAATTCTCTCCTTATACTGGTCAATCAAAGGAAAATTTAGTATTAACCAATGTATAATGAGATAGTTAACTCTCACAAAAATTGGAGATTTGGCTATTTTAATTTTTATTGTTTTTATTTTTTATTGAAGTATAGTTGATTTACAATATTGTGTTAGTTTCAGGTATACAACAATGTGATGAATTATACATACATATATATCTATATATTTTTTCAGATTATTTTCGCATATAGGTTATTACAAAATATTGAGTAGAGTTCCCAGTTTGGCTATTTTTAAATGCTGATTCTTAACAATAGAACTACAAACAGACCCTGTCGAATGAATTGAGTGATGACAGTATGGCTATTTACTGACAGAAGCCAATTTGAGCCTTAATCTCAAGATCTAAAAATAGCCTAATCCAAATGCATTTAGTGACCACAAATTAGAGGCTGTATTTGTTTTTGACAACCAGACTTCTGACGGGAAACTCTGGCATTAACATTTTTAAAAATTGAATAATATTTCCAAATTTTAAACAATAGTCTATGGTTTGCCCTACATTTGTGTAACCCAACCAAAAAAAAAAAAAAAAACTGCTCAAGGGAAAAAATTTTACGTGATTTTTCTCCCCTTATATTCTCATAGCTTAGAGAATACAAGCAGGGCTTTGTCCAATATCCACCACCTGGCAAAAAGTTTTGTAAGGTTTTACTTGATAATAATAATACCTCATATTCAAAAGAGCATTACCACAAATACTGAAGAGGTACAGTGGACGTGGCTAGCTTGATTTTTACAGAAAAAGGAAAAAGAAGAATGGAACCAAAGATTAAAGAAATTGACTTGCTAGTCAGACAGGGGTCTCTGATTCATCACTCAGCTACCATAATGCTTCACTGGGGTGGAACTACTGGGGGAAATCAGCTTCATCTCCTCACGTTGGAAACATGGCATGAGCTGCAGAAGCCAAAATGCTCAGGTTGCAAATTTGTGCCACCTTCTCAGCCCACGTGTTCAGTAAATGGCTTTGCTCTTTTCATCTTGCCAAAGCATGCTGATTAACCTTTCATCAAAGGTTATATATGTCCCCAGGTGGACTTGGACCATTGAGATGGAATTTTTTGCATGTGTTTTACATTTTGATAGCTGAATGGTGATTGTTTGTGTTGATGTTATTATTTATTTTAATTGCAGACCCAAAGAATAGCCCTTGGTGTGCCAGTAAAGTCCTAAAATACTAATAATAATCAGAACAATTCATATCACTCGTATCATGCCGTTTTCTGTTTTAAATCATACAGTAAAATCTCCTCATACGCCAACAGTTTCCACAATATGAAATGAAGCTGCTATCAATTTTATTGACAGAGAAATGTAAAATATAACATATTCCATCCTGACTCTGGTCCTGTACTCAAACTTGCAGCTGTGAACAAATAATCAGGAATTCTTTAAGAAGAACTTTTCAGTTTCAATAAAAGAAAGTCGCTACTGGTATTTTTATGGGATGAAATCTCCCTAGTTCCCTCAGCAGCTCTAGAAACATCCATAGTCATTGTCTCCTCTCTCTTTGACAATTGTAAAATTGTCCAGGTAAATGTAACATTACTGGTGGTTTCAGGAAATTTGTTCATTTACATCTTTATTATTCACTTAGTTCATGAAATAAAGATGGTTGCTTATTTTTCTTTCATCCATAAATAACCCATAGGCAATGTATCTAATTTGGGAAATATTTTTCTTCTTATTTTAAATTTTAAGGCTCTTTGGAAGAGGATCCTTAGCACAAATTAAGTCTGTAAACTACATGTTCTACTTTACTTGTTTGTAACATCTTACCATCCCAAGAAGTACAGAAAAACCATATAACACAATTGTTCCAAGTACCAACTAAGACATGTAGTGACTCACAGAACATGTGTCTCATGACTGTTTCTCAAAAGAAATGTGTTGGAGGGCCTTCAAGATGGCAGAGGAGTAAGATGTGGAGATCACCTCCCTCCCCACAAATACAACAGAAATACATCTACATGTGGAATAACTCCTACAGAACTCCTATTGAACGCTGGCAGAACACCTCAGACTTCCTAAAAGGCAAGAAACTCCCCACGTACCTGGGTAGGGCAAAAGAAAAAAGAAAAAACAGGGACAAAAGAATAGGGACGGGAACTGCACCTCTGGGAGGGAGCTGTGAAGGAGGAAAAGTTTCCACACACTAGGAAGCCCCTTCACTGGTGGAGACAGGGGCTGGGCAAGGGGGAAGCTTCAGAGCCATGGAGGAGAGCACAGCAACAGGGGTGCAGAGGGCAAAGCGGAGAGATTCCCACACAGAATATCAGTGCCGACCAACACTCATCAGCCTGTGAGGCTTGTCTGCTCACCTGCTGGGGCAGGTGGGGGCTGAGAGCTGAGGCTTGGGCTTTGGAGGTCAGATCCCAGGGAGAGGACTGGGTTGGCTGCATGAACACAGCCTGAAGGGGGCTAGTGTGCCACAGCTAGCTGGGAGGGAGTCTGGGGAAAAGTCTGGACCTGCCAAAGAGGCAAGAAATCTTTGTTTCGGGGTGCACAAGGAGAGGGGATTCCCACTCCGTGTGCCCACAGAAGGCAGAGCACCACCTAAGCGAGCTCCAGAGATGGGCTATCTGCTCAGACGCCAGAGTGGGGCATGAACTGCTAACGCCGCCATCACTGCCACCAAGAATCCTGTGTGCAAGTACAGGTCACTACCCGCAATGCTCCAGGAGCCTGTGCAGCCCACCACTGCCAGGGTTCTGTGACTTAGGGACAACTTCCCCAGGAGAACACACAGTGTGCCTCAAGCTGTTGCAATGTCATGCTGGCCTCTTCCACCTCAGGCTCACTCTGCATTCCAATTATGACTACCGTATCCCTCCTTCACAGCTTGAGTGAGCATGAGAGCCCTAATCAGCCTCTGCTTTAACTGCCTCTTGTCTGGGAGGGGAACAGGAGCCTGAGGGTGAACTACACACAAAGGCGGGGCCAAACCAAAGCTGAACACCAGGAGCTGGGCGAACAAAGAAGAAAAAGGGAAGTTTCTCCATGCAGTTTCAGGAGCAGCAGATTAAATCCCCACAATCAACTTGAAAAACTCTGTATTTGAAGAATACCTGGTTAGACAATGAAGGTTCCCAAAATTGAAGCAGTTGCTTTGGGACCAACTGCTTTGGGAGCAACTGTAGACCTGGGGTTTGCTTTCTGCATCTGATTGGTTTCTGGTTTTATGTTTATCTTAGTTTAGTTTTTAGTGCTTGTTATTATTGGTGGATTGGTTTATTGGTTTGGCTGCTCTCTTCCTTTTATTAATTTAATTTAATTTTTTAATTTTTTTACTATTCTTATTTATTTTTTAATGTTATTTATTTTATTTTACTATTTTTTCATTTTTTTATTATATATATATTTGCCTTTTTTCTCTTTTTGTGAGTGTGTATATGTATGTTTCTTTGGGTGATCTTGTCTGTTTAGGTTTGCTTTTACAATTTGTCCTAGGATTCTGACTGTTCTTTTTTTTTTTTTTACTTGTTTGTTTGTTTGTTTTCTTTTTATTAGTGTGTGTGTATGTTTCTTTGTGTGATTTTGTCTGTTTAGTATTCTTATTACCATTTGGTTTAGGATTCTATCTATTCAGGTTCTTTTGTTTTTATTTTCCCTTCCTTTTCTTCTGAGCCATGTGTCTGACAGGGTGTTGATGCTCCAGCCAGGAGTCGGGCCTGAGACTCCAAGGTGGGAGAGCCTAGTCCAGGATATTGGAACAAAAAACCCTCCTGGACCCATGTAATATCAATCAGTGAGAGCTCTCCCAGAGAACTCTGTCTCAACAATAAGACCCAGCTCCACCCAATGGCCAGCAAGCTCCAGTGCTGGATGCCCCATGCCAAACAACTAGCAAGACAGGAACACAAACCCACCCATTAGCAGAGAGGCTGCCTAAAGTCATACTAAGTTCACAAACACCACAAAATGCAGCACCGGACGTGGCTCTGCCCACCCCAAGGACAAGATCCAGCCCCACCCACCAGAACATAGGCACCAGTTCCGTACACCAGGAAGCCTACAGAAGCCACTGAACCAACCTCACCCACTGGGGGCAGACACCAAAAATAACGAGAACTACAAACCTGCAGCCTGTGAAAAGGAGACACCAAACACAGTAAGTTAAACAAAATGAGAAGACAGAGGAACACACAGCAGACAAAGGAGCAAGGTAAAAACCCACCAGACCAAACAAATGAAGAGGAAATAGGCAGTCTACCTGAAAAAGAATTCAGAGAAATGACAGTAAAGATGATCTAAAATCGCAGAAATAAGAGAAACATTTAACAAGGGCATAGAAGAACTGAAGAGCAAACAAACAATGATGAACAACACAATAAACGAAATTAAAAATACTCTAGAAGTAATCAATAGCAGAATAACTGAGGAAGAAGAATGGATAAGTGACCTGGAAGATAAAATAGTGGAAATAACTACCTCAGAGCAGAATAAAGAAAAAGAATGAAAAGAATTAAGGACATTCTCAGAGACCTCTGACATAATATTAAACACACCAACATTCGAATTATAGGGGTCCCAGAAAAAGAAGAGAAAAAGAAAGAGTCTGAGAAAACATTTGAAGAGATTATAGTCAAAAACTTTCCTAACATGAGAAAGGAAATAGTCAATCAAGTCCAGAAAGTACAGAGAGTCCCATAAGGATAAATCCAAGGAGAAACATGCAAGACACATATTAATCAAACTATCAAAAATTAAATACAAAGAAAAAAATATTAAAAGCAGCAAGGGAAAAGCAACAAATAACATACAAGGGAATCCCCATAAGGTTAACAGCTGTTTTTAAGCAGAAAATCTGCAAGCCAGAAGGGACTGTCAGGACATATTTAAAGTGATGAAAGGGAAAAACCAAAAACCAAGATTACTCTACCCAGCAAGGAACTCATTCAGATTTGATGGAGAAATTAAAACCTTTACAGACAAGCAAAAGTTAACAGAATTCAGCACCACCAAACCAGCTTTACAACAAGTGATAAAGTAACTGCTCTAGGCAGGAAACACAAGAGAAGGAGAAGACCTGCAAAAACAAAACAAAACAATTAAGAAAATGGTAATATGAATATACATATCAATAATTACTTTAAATGTAAATGGATTAAATGTTCCAACCAAAAGACATAGATTGGCTGAACGGATACAAAAGCATGACCCGTATACATGCTGTCTACAAGAGACCCATTTCAGACCTAGGGACACATACAGACTGAAAGTGAGAGGATGGAAAAAGATATGCCATGCAAATGAAAATCAAAAGAAAGCTGGAGTAGCAATACTCATATCTGGGAAAATAGTCTTTAAAATAAAGACTATTACAAGAGACAAAGAAGGACACTACATAGTGATCAAGGGATCAATCCAAGAAGAAGATATAGCAATTGAAATATTTATGCACCCAGCATAGGATTACCTTAATACATAAGGCAAATGCTAACAGCCATAAAAGGGGAAATCGACAGAAACACAATAATAGTAGGGGAGTTTAACACCCCACTTTTATCAATGGATAGATGATCCAAACTGAAAATAAATAAGGGTACAGAGCTTTAAATGACATATTAGACCAGATGGACTTAATTGATATTTATAAGACATTCCATCCAAAAACAACAGAATACACTTTCTTCTCAAGTGCTCATGGAGCATTCTCCAGGATAGATCATATCTTGGGTCACAAATCAAGCCTTGGTAAATTTAAGAAAATTGAAATCATATCAAGTATCTATTCTGACCACAATACTATAAGATAGATATCAATTACAGGAAAAAAAACTGTAAAAAATACAAACATATGGAGGCTAAACAATACGCTACTAAATAACAAAGAGATCACTGAAGAAACCAAAGAGGAAATCAAAAAATACCCAGAAACAAATGACAGTGAAAACATGATGACCCAAAACCTATGGGATGCTGCAAAAACAGTTCTAAGAGAGAAGTTTATAGCAATACAATCTACCTCAAGAAACAAGAAAAATCTCAAATAAATGACCTAACCTCACACCTAAAGCAATTGGAGAAAGAAGAACAAAAAAACCCCAAAGTCTGCAGAAGGAAAGAAATCATAAAGATCACATCAGAAATAAATGAAAAAGAAATGAAGGAAACAATAGCAAATATCAATAAACCTAAAATCTGGTTCTCTGAGAAGATAAACAAAGCTAATAAACCATTAGCCAAACTCATCAAGAAAAAAAGGGAGAAGACTCAAATCGAGAATTAGAAATGACACAGGAAAAGTAACAACTGACACTGCAGTAATACCAAGGATCATGAGAGACTACTACAAGGAACTATATGCCAATAAAATGGACAACCTGGAAGAAATGGACAAATTCGTAGAAAAGTCCCACCTTCTGAGACTGAACCAGGAAGAAATAGAAAATATGAACAGACCAATCACAATCATTGAAATTGAAACTGTGATTAAAAATCTTCCAGCAAACAAATGCTCAGTACAAGATGGCTTCACAGGTGAATTCTATCAAACATTTAGAGAAGAGCTAACACCAATCGTTCTCAAATTCTTCCAAAATATAGCAGAGGGAGGAACACTCCCAAACTCATTCTATGAGGCCACCATCATACTGGTACCAAAACCAGACAAAAATGTCACAAAAAAAGAAACTACAAGCCAATATCACTGATGAACAGAGATGCAGCAATCATAAACATAATACTAGCAAACAGAATCCAACAGCACACTGAAAGGATCATACACCATGATCAAGTGGGGTTTATCCCAGAATACAAAGATTCTTCAATATACATAAATCAATCAATGTGATACACCATATTAACAAATTGAAGGGTAACGACCATATGATATTCTCAATAGATGCAGAAAAAGCTTTCAACAAAATTCAACACTGATTTATGATAAAAACTCCCCAGAAAGTGGGCACAGAGGGAACCTAACTCTACATAATAAGAGACATATATGACAAACCGACAGCCAACATCATTCTCAATGTTGAAAAACTGAACCCTTTCCTCTATGATCAGGAACAAGACAAGGTTGCCCACTCTCACCGCTATTATTCAACATAGTTTGGAAGTTTTAGCAATAGCAATCAGAGAAGAAAAAGAAATAAAAGGAATCTAAATCAAAAAAGAAGAAGTAAAACTGTCACTGTTTGTGGATGACATGATACTATACATAAAGAATCCTAAAGATGCTACCAGAAAACTACTAGAGCTAATCAATGACTTTGGTTAAGTAGCAAGATACAAAATTAATGCACAGAATTCTGTTGCATTCCTATTCACTAACAGCGAATAATCTGAAAGAGAAATTAAGGAAACACTCCTATTTACCACTGCAACAAAAAGAACAAAATACCTAGGAATAAACCTACCTAAGAAGACAAAAGACCTGAATGTACAAAACTCTAAGATACTGATGAAAGAAATTAAAGAGGATACAAACAGATGGAGAGATATACCATGTTCTTGGACTGGAAGAAGCAACATTGTGAAAATGACTCTACTACCCAAAGCAATCTACAGATTCAATGCAATCCCTATCAAACTACCAATGACCTTTTACACAGAAGTAGAACATAAAATTTCATAATTTGTATGGAAACACAAAAGATCCCGAATAGCCAGTGTAATCTTGAGAAAGGTCAACAGAGATGGAAGAATCAGGCTCCCTGACTTCAAACTATACTACAAAGCTACAGTAATCAAGACAGTATGGTACTGGCACAAAAATAGAAATATAGATCAATGGAACAGGATAGAAAGCCGAGAGATAAACCCATGCACATATGGTCACCTTATTTTTGATAAAGGAGGCAAGAATATACAATGGAGAAAAGACAGATTCTTCAATAAGTGGTGCTGGGAAAACTGGAGAGCTACATGTAAAAGAATGAGATTAGAACATTCCCTAATACTGCATACAAAACTAAACTCAAAATTGATTAAAGACCAAAATGTAAGGGCAGACACTATAAAACTCTTAGAGGAAAACATAGGCAAAACACTCTATGACATAAATCATAGCAAAATCCTTTTTGACCCACCTCCTAGAGAAATGGAAATAAAAACAAAAATAAACAAATGGGACCTAATAAAACTTAAAAGCTTTTAAACAACAAAGGAAACCATAAACAAGATGAAAACACAACCCTCAGAATGGGGGAAAATAGTAACAAATGAAGCAACTGGCAAAGGATTATTCTCCAAAATATACAAGCAGCTCATGCAGCTCAGTAACATAAAAACAAACAACCCAATCCAAAAATGGGCAGAAGACCTAAATAGACATTTCTTCAAAGAAGATATACAGATTGCCAAGAAACACATGAAAGGATGCTCAACATCACTAATCATTAGAGAAATGCAAACCTCACACTGTTCAGAATGGCCATCATCAAAAAATCTACAAACAATAAATGCTGGAGAGGGTGTGGAGAAACGGGAACCCTCTTGCACTGTTGGTGGGAATGTAAATGGATACAGCCACTATGGAGAACAGTATGGAGGTTCCTTAAAAAACTAAAAATAGAACTACCTTATGACCCAGCAATCCCACTACTGGGCATATACCCTGAGAAAACCATAATTCAAAAAGAGTCATGTACCACAGTGTTCACTGCAGCTCTATTTACAATAACCAGGACATGGAAGCAACCTAGGTGTCTATTGACAGATGAATGGATGCAGAAGATGTGGCACATATATACAATGGAATATTACTCAGCCATAAAAAGAAACGAAATTGAGTTATTTGTAGTGAGGTGAATGGACTTAGAATCTGTCATACAGAGTGAAGTAAGTCAGAAAGAGAAAAGCAAATACTGTACACTAACATATATATATGGAAGCTAAAAAAAAAAAAAGTTCTGATGAACCTAGGGAGAGGACAGGAATAAAGACACAGACATAGAGAATGGACTTGAGGATATGCGGAGGGGGAAGGGTAAGCTGGGATGAATTGAGAGAGTAGCATTGACATATATATGCACTACGAAATGTAAAATAGATAGCTAGTGGGAAGCAGCTGCATAGCACAGGGAGATCAGCTCGGTGCTTTGTGACCACCTAGAGGGGTGGGATGGGGAGGGGGGGAGGGAGATGCAAGAGGGACGGGATATGGGGATATATGTATACACATAGCTGATTCACTTTGTTATACAGCAGAAACTAACACAACATTGTAAAGCAATTATACTCCAATAAATATGTTTAAAAAAAAAGAAATCTGTTGTTTACAGGAAAAAGAAAAGGAAAATATAGTGTGTTTATTCATCTCTGCTGGATCTGTTCCATGGTCCCTTCTTTCTCCCATGTTAGAAAGACAAGAATTCTCATCTTAGGACTTTTCACTTAGGATATTTCAATTAAGTGTAAGACAGAACAATCATTTCATTTATAACTTTGAAACCCAGTGGTTGGCCCTTGCTGAAATTAAATTCCTTGCAGAGGAGGTTGTGAGATAATAGCCCATGTTTCCATAGGGCACAAAAAGTGTCTTTTTTGTTTGTTGGTTTGTTTTGCCTGAACATTGTTTTTTACACAAATTTTAATTAGCTCCCAAATATCTTTAAAAAAAGAAAAAAAAAATTTTAAGTTGGAAATTCTGATTTCTCTTGAAAAATCAGAAAAAGCTAAGAACCTTAGTGCTCCATTCCCACTAGGCAACTATTGGCTGCTATTGAACTGACTGCCCCCTATGGACAAAGGAGGGAAGTACAGTTTATTATGATCTAGACTCGGAGGCCCCAGTAACCGCTTCCTGCCAGGCCTCCGTAATCACTGGGTTTGCAAACCCCAGTACAGCTTATTGGTTCTCAACTACCACATACTCTTTTGCCAGCCGATCTTCAGGGTCTTCTGCATCCCTGCACCTTTTCCCCACCCCCCTCCCCAAGTTCATTGTTGCTGGTTTTATCTTGCAGTGCTTTTGATTCTCATTTTGGATAGGCGGTTTCATAAGGGACAATGTTTAGCCAACATCAATTTCAGTCCAGTCTCCCTTCACTAGAATATGACCTACAAGAAATTAAGGACTGGAGTGTTTGTGTGTGATTTCTTGGAGTTGACACCGAGGAATGATTTGATTCAGGTGTGGGTGACTATATTCAAAAAGGGATTCTGTCATTTTCTTTGCATTTTCCTTCAGGAGAGTTTGGCTTTGGTTAATAGCAGAAATTGGATTTCAGGAAGAAACCAAGTATCTTACACACGAAAAAAAAAAAATCCTTCTCTCTTCTATTCTTTCTTCAAGTTAAAACATGATGAAAAATTCAGAAATAGTAATGTTTCTGAACATAACTTTGCTCCATTTTGGTTCTTTTTTTTGGTGCGGGGGAATGAGCCACATACAACTTTTCCCCAAATACCTGGAAGCTGCCAGATTATTAGTTTGAAAAAAATCCATATAAAAGTATTTTTATTATTAACATTTGAAATAACCCCCCTTCCTTCCCATATTTAGGAACAGAATTCAAAATATAGAATTAGCCATAGAGTGCAAAAATATCTATCCTTATTATCTGCCTGGTCAATAAACTGACACAGTGACATTGATTAACCTCCGGGATTTTTAAATTGCTAACTATCTAATAGCAAAGGTCTCTTTCATGTTGTTTTGCTTAGAAATAGAACACTATGGTTGATCATAAGTTTCTGCTGAATATTCCAAGCCAGGAGCCTAAGCCAAAGCTAGATTTGGAATCTTGACTAACATACAACTTCACATTTTTCAAAGTGTGTAATCCAGGCATTGTGAATAATTTCTGGCCAAGTCCTAGGAAACTGCTCATAGTCTTTCTAAACATAGCCTGGGAATTGTTATGCTGAAGCTAAAACCAAATGTCAGCTAAGGTCTGATGCTGGGGGAAACAATTAGAACAGTACTGAATTACCCTCCTGTTAAAGAGTTCATCTTCAAGTGCTAATTATTAGTTGATCATGTTTTATTCATTAATCAGAGTTATTTACAAGAGTGTCAGAGCATTTCAGATGGGTTGGGTTATGATGGGAAAGACTACATAAACATACCTGCTGCATGTTTGTGATGTATTTAGCTGAAGATGCAGGACTCAAAGGAAGCAAAATGCTTTACAGGGTAGGACAAAACAAAGCCTCTTTTGCACACTGTTTTCTTTTCTCTGGATTCTTTCTAGGTGAGAAGTGGGAGAGGCAGGGCTCAATTGCCAGCCACACTGGTACAGATATTGTTCTGCCAGATTTATGAACAAAAGCCTAGCTTATGCTAACTTACTGCTATTGTATACTTAGGTATATTTGTTTCCTAGGGCTGCCAAAATAAATGACTATAAACTTTGATGGCTTAAAACAGCAGAAAGTCATTCTCTCCCAGTTCTGGAGGCTAGAAGTCCAAAGTCCAGGTGTTGATAGGTTAGCTTTCTTCATTGGGGCTCAGAGTGAAAATCCATTCCATGCCTTCTCCTACTTTTCTGGATGTTGCCTTCAGTCCTTGACTGTAGATACAATGCACAATCTCATCTCTGCCTTTGTTTTCACATTGGGCTTCTCATTGTGTGCCTTCACATCACCTTCCTCTACAGGGCTGTGTCTCTTCTCCTTGTCTTATAAGGACACCATTCACATTGGAGGAAGGACCTCATCTTAACTAATTACATCTACCAAAATACTATTTCCAAATAGGGTCACATTCTCACGTACTAGAGGTAGGGCTTCAACACACCTGTTTTGGGGACACAGGTAAACCCCCTTTGGGCTCACCTCACCTTTCCCAGGGAGCTTATGAACACAATTTGTACCCTTACCTTTAATGGGTTATTTACAATCTTAGGACTTTCCTGGTTCTTGAGCCCAACCAGTACCATCAAGGCTTCCATCTTTATCCTTGAAGTTTGAGGTACAGGGAAGCAGAACAGGGACCCCAAAACTATCTTTTCCCCAACTTTTCTTTTTCCTTGAACATTCTGCCCCTTGCTGTCTACAACCCATCCTGTTGTTTTCAGTTGGGTCCCCCAGAAGCAGAGCCTGAAACGGCACTCTCATGAAAGTTGTTTTTTTCAGAGGGTGTATTCTTGGGGGAAAAGGAATGAAGGAAGTAGAATAGGGCCAGAGAAGAAAGCTAAGGCTTCAGACCGATTTCATGGGAAGCTCTGAATATTTTTAATAATTCTTTAAAATATTATTTGATCAATAATATAACCTAAGGGTAATGTATTAAAAGAGACAGGCGTGGTCAGAAAAAATGCTGAACTGAGGAAAAAAGAGATGACTAACATCAGTTCTTAGGACCATTGGCAAGTCATGGGCCATCTTTGGGTAAGCTGATTAGTAATCCTAGTTTGCCTGGAACACTTCCAATTAGCACCTGTGGCACCGATGAAATCATTAATAGTGCTCCATTTTAAGCTCAGAAATGTCCTGGTTTGGTTGATAAATTGTACGGACAGTTTATTTTTGACTCTCCTTTTCCCAATTTACAAAATGAGTGTGTTGAAATAGATGACATATAAGGACCCTTCCAATAATAAAATTTTCTGCGTGGTACATTCTATTAAATAAAACATGTTGTTTTTTGAGGAAATCTACTTGGGAAAAAGAGAGAATGCTTCCTTCATCTTTTACCTTATAAATAAACTTATTGTATTTTTTATTTGTTCATCCTTCTATTCCCCTTCCATACATTCATGCATTCTTTATTAGTGTGCAGTTATAATATACCCTATACTATATCAGATAAGTCAGGGGAATAAAACTAAAACATATTCAGTAACAGTCTCTATACCAAATCCTATGCTTTTAAAAAAAAATTCATCTAATCAATGATCACACGGGTGAACTACTTCTAACAACATATGACAAATGTAAAATAAATAAGACCAGAGAGATTGACCAGCTGCCCCAAAATAAACAGTAAGCGAGCTTTGGAGACAATATTTAGATCAAGAATTCCAATGCCTAAATTTTTTTCTACCATACAATGCAAACATTTTAATCAGGCTCTTTCATAGAGAGAATAACAAAATTTCATAGAATCTAGTTAAAGAATAGATAACCGGAAATCGTTTGTAGTACAGGTAAAGGGCACAGTTCTTAATCAAATTGATTGACGAATAATAATGTTGACAGTGATCACAGTGATAGTGACATGATTGTGCTGATGACGCTGAGATTAGTTCAGATTCAGAGCACTTCACCGTTTGTTTACCATATTTCCTTTTACAGAACAGTGATCTAAGATGTTCACATCAAATTGCAAAATCTATGCTCAGTCATCAACCCTTCTACTGCTCTTGGCCAATACCTGTTGTATTCAGATCACAGATTGCTTTTATTTAGTCTTCAGTGTGTTGCAGTTGCTTTACTACAATGATAAGATTGATGTTAGAAGGGTCATCGATTACTCAGCATCAAGGAGAGGCCCTGCTGGACTAATAAATTCATTTTTTTAAAGTATTCATTTTTCTAAAAATTGCAGTATAATTGCTTTACAATGTTGTGTTAATTTTTGCTGTACAGCAAAGTGATTCATTTACACATTTATATACACATTCATTTTTTATATCCTTTTTTAACACCTTTATTGGAGTATAATTACTTTACAATGGTGTGTTAGTTTCTGCTGTATAACAAAGTGAAAAAGCTATGCATATACATATATCCCCATATCTCCTCCCTCTTGCGTCTCCCTCCCAACCTCCCTATCCCACCCCTCTAGGTGGTCACCAAGCACTGAGCTGATCTCCCTGTGCTATGTGGCTGCTTCCCACTAGCTATCTATTTTACATTTGGTAGTGTATATATGTCCATGCCACTCTCTCACTTCATACCAGTTTACCCTTTCCCCTCCCTGGGTCCTCAAGTCCATTCTCTACATCTACATCTTTATTCCTGCCCTGCCCCTAGGTTCTTCAGAACCATTATTTTTTAGAATCCATATACATCTGTTAGCATACAATATTTGTTTTTCTCTTTCTGACTTACTTCACTCTGTATAACAGATTCTAAATCCATCCATCTCACTACAAATAACTCAATTTCGTTTCTTTTTATGGCTGAGTAATATTCCATTGTATATATGTGCCACATCTTCTTCATCCATGCATCTGTCGATGGACACTTAGGTTACTTCCATGTCCTGGCTATTGTAAATAGAGCTGCAATGAACATTGTGGTACATGACTCTTTTTGAATTATGGTTTTCTCACAGTATATGCCCAGTAGTGGCATTGCTGGGTCATATGGTAGTTCTATTTTTAGTTTTTTAGGAAACCTCCATACTGTTCTCCATAGTGGCTGTATCAATTTACATTCCCACCAACAGTGCAAGAGGGTTCCCTTTTCTCCACACCCTCTCCAGCATTTATTGTTTGTAGATTTTTTGATGATGACCATTCTGAAAGGTGTGAGGTGATACCTCATTGTAGTTTTGATTTGCATTTCTCTAATGATTAGTGATGTTGAGCATTCTTTCATGTGTTTGTTGGCAATCTGTATATCTTCTTTTGAGAAATGTCTATTTAGGTCTTCTGCCCATTTTTGGATTGGGTTGTTTTGTTTTGTTTTTTTGATATTGAGCTGCATGAGCTGCTTGTATATTTTGGAGATTAATCCTTTGCCACTTGCTTCATTTGCAAATATTTCTCCCATTCTGAGGATTGTCTTTTCATCTTGTTTATCTTTTCCTTGGCTGTGCAAAAGCTTTAAAGTTTCATTAGGTCCCATTTGTTTATTTTTATTTTTATTTCCATTTCTCTAGGAGGTGGGTCAAAAAAGATCTTGCTGTGATTTATGTCATAGAGTGGTCTGCCTATGTTTTCCTCTAAGAATTTGATAGTGTCTGGCATTACATTTAGGTCTTTAATCCATTTTGAGTTTATTTTTGTGTATACTCTTAGGGAGTGTTCTAATTTCATTCTTTTACATGTAGCTGTCCAGTTTTCTCAGCACCACTTATTGAAGAGGCTGTCGTTTCTCCATTGTATATTTTTGCCTCCTTTATCAAAAACAAGGTGACCATATGTGCGTGGGTTTATCTTTGGACTTTCTATCCTGTTCCGTTGATCTATACTTCTGTTTCTGTGCCAGTACCATACTGTCTTGATTACTGTAGCTTTGTAGTATAGTCTGAAGTCAGGGAGCCTGATTCCTCCAGCTCCGTTTTTCTTTCTCAGGATTGCTTTGGCTATTCGGGGTCTTTTGTGTTTCCATACAAATTGTGAAATTTTTTGTTCTAGTTTTGTGAAAAATGCCAGTGGTAGGTTCATAGGGATTGCATTGAATCTGTAGATTGCTTTGGGTAGTATAGTCATTTTCACAATGTTGATTCTTCCAATTGAAGAACATGGTACATCTCTCCATCTGTTTGTATCATCTTTAATTTCTTTCATCAGTGGCTTATAGTTTTCTTCATACAGCTCCTTTGTCTCCTTAGGTAGTTTTATTCCTTGGTATTTTATTCTTTTGTTGCAATGGTAAATGGAAGTGTTTCCTTAGTTTCTCATTCAGATTTTTCATCATTAGTGTATAGGAATATAAGAGATTTCTGTGCATTCATTTTGTATCCTGCTACTTTACCAAAGTCCTTGATTAGCTCTAATAGTTTTCTGGTAGCATCTTTAGAATTCTCTATGTATAGTGTCATTTTATCTGCAAACACTGACAGCTTTACTTCTTCTTTTCCAATTGGGATTCCTTTTATTTCGTTTTCTTCTATGATTGCTGTGGTTAAAACTTCCAAAGCTATGTTGAATAATAGTGGTGAGAGTGGACAACCTTGTCTTGTTCCTGATCTTAGTGGAAATGGTTTCAGTTTTTCACCATTGAGAACAACGTTGGCTGTGAATTTGTCATATATGGCCATTATTATGTTGAGGTAAGTTCCCTCTATACCTACTTTCTGGAGGGTTTTTTTTCATAAATGGGTGTTGAATTTTGTCAAAAGCTTTTTCTGCCTCTATTGAGATGATCATAATGTTTTTCTCCTTCAATTTGTTAATATGGTTTATCACATTGATTGATTTGCGTATATTGAAGAAACCTTGCATTCCTGGGATAAACTTCACTTGATCAAGATGTATGATCCTTTTGATGTACTGTTGGACTCTGTTTGCTAGTATTTTTTTTTTTAAGGATTTTTGCATCTATGTTCATCAGTGATATTGGCCTGTAGTTTTCTTTCTTTGTGACATCTTTGTCTGGTTTTGGTGTCAGTGTGATGGTGGCCCGTAGAATGAGTTTGGGAGTGTTCCTCCCTCTGCTATATTTTGGAAGAGTTTGAGAAGGATAGGTGTTAGCTCTCCTCTAAATGTTTGACAGAATTCACCTGTGAAGCCATCTGGTCCTGGGCTTTTGTTTGTTGGAAGGTTTTTAATCACAGTTTCAATTACAGTGCTTCTGATTGGTCTGTTTATATTTTCTATTTCTTCCTGATTCAGTCTCAGAAGGCTGTGCTTTTCTAAGACTTTGTCCATTTCTTCCAGGTTGTCCATTTGATTGGTATATATTTGCTTGTAGTACTCTCTCATGATCCTTTGTATTTCTGCAGTGTCAGTTGTTACTTCTCCTTTTTCATTTCTAATTCTATTGATTTGAGTCTTCTCCCTTTTTTTCTTGATGAGTCTGGCTAATGATTTACCAATTTTGTTTATCTTCTCAAAGAACCAGATTTTAGTTTTATTGATCTTTGCTATTGTTTCCTTCATTTCTTTTTCATTTATTTCTGATCTTATCTTCATGATTTCTTTCCTTCTGCTAACTTTGGGTTTTTTTGGTTCTCCTTTGTCTAATTGCCTTAGGTGTAAGGTTAGGTTGTTTATTTGAGATGTTTCTTGTTTCTTGAGGTAAGATTGTATTCCTTTATACTTCCCTCTTAGAACTGCTTTTGCTGCATCCCATAGGTTTTGGGCTGTTGTGTTTTCATTGTCATTTGTTTATAAGTATTTTTTGATTTCCTCTTTGAGTTCTTCAGTGATCTCTTGGTTATTTAGTAGTGTATTCTTTAACCTCCATGTGTTTGTATTTTTTACAGATTTTTTCCTGTAATTGATATTTAGTCTCATAGGGTTGTGATCGGAAAAGATACTTGATATGATTTCAATTTTCTTAAATTTACCAAGGCTTGATTTGTGACCCAAGATATGATCTATCCTGGAGAATGTTCCATGAGCACTTGAGAAGAAAGTGTCTTCTATTGTTTTTGGATGGATTGCACTATAAATATCAATTAAATCCATCTTGTTTAATGTATCATTTAAAGCTTGTGTTTCCTTATTTATTTTCATTTTGGATGATCTGTCAATTGGTGAAAGTGGGGTGTTGAAGTTCCCTACTAGGATTGTGTTACTGTTGATTTCCCCTTTTATGGCTGTCAGCATTTGCTTTATGTATTGAGGTGCTCCTATATTGGGTGCATAAATATTTACAATTGTTATATCTTCTTCTTGGATTGGTCCCTTGATCATTATGTAGGGTCCTTCTTTGTCTCTTGTAGTAGTCTTTATTTTAAAGTCTATTTTGTCTGATATGAGAATTGCTACTCCAGCTTTCTTTTGATTTCCATTTGCATGGCATATCTTTTTTCCATCCCCTCACTTTCAGTCTGTATGTGTCCCTAGGTCTGAAATGGGTATCTTGTAGACAGCATATATACGGGTCTTGTTTTTGTGTCCATTCAGCCAGTCTCTGTCTTTTGGTTGTAGCATTTAATCCATTTACATTTAAGATAGTTATCAATATGTATGTTCCTACCATTACCATTTTCTTGATTATTTTGGGTTTGTTATTGTAGGTCATTTCCTTCTCTTGTGTTTCCTGCCTAGAGAAGTTCCTTTAGAATTTGTTGTAAAGCTGGTTTGGTGGTGCTATATTCTCTTAGCTTTTGCTTGTCTGTAAAGGTTTTAATTTCTCCGTCGAATCTGAATGAGATCCTTGCTGGGTAAAGTAATCTTGGTTGTAGGTTTTTCCCTTTCATCACTTTAAATATGTCCTGCCACTCCCTTCTGCCTTGAGAGTTTCTGCTGAAAGATCAGCTGTTAACCTTATGGAGATTCCCTTGTATGTTATTTGTTGTTTTTCCCTTGCTGCTTTTAAAGCTTTTTCTTTGTATTTAATTTTTGATAGTTTGATTAATATGTATCTTGGTGTGTTTCTCCTTGGGTTTATCCTGTATTGGACTCTCTGCACTTCCTGGGCTTGATTGACTATTTCCCATATTAAGGAAGTTTTCAACTATAATCTCTTCAAATATTTTCTCAGTCGCTTTCTTTTTCTCTTCTTCTTCTGGGACCCATATAATTCGAATGTTGGTGCATTTAATGTTGTCCCAGAGGTCTCTGAGACTGTCCTCAATTATTTTCATTCTTTTTTCTTTATTCTGCTCTGCAGTAGTTATTTCCACTATTTTATCTTCCAGGTCACTTATCCATTCTTCTGCCTCAGTTATTCAGGTATACTGCTTATTTCCTCTTCATTTGTTTGGTCTGGTGGGTTTTTACCTTGCTCCTTCATCTGCTGTGTGTTTCTCTGTCTTCTCATTTTTCTTAACTTACTGTGTTTCGGGTCTCCTTTTTGCAGGCAGCAGGTTCGTAGTTCCCGTTGTTTTTGCTGTCTGTCCCCAGTGGCTAAGGTTTGTTCAGTGGGTTGTGTAGACTTCCTGGTGGAGGAGACTAGTGTCTGTGTTCTGGTGGATGAGGTTGGATCTTGTCTTTCTGGTGGGCAGGAGTATGTCCGGTGGTGCGTTTTGGGGTGTCTGTGACGTTATTAAGAATTTAGGCAGCCTTTCTGCTAATGGGTTGTGTTTTGTTCCTGTCTTGCTAGTTGTTTGGCATGGGGTGTCCACCCATCGAGCTTGCTGGTCATTGAGTGGAGCTGGGTCTTAGCGTTGAGATGGAGATCTCTGGAGATCTCTTGGAGAGCTTTCGCTGTTTGATATTACGTGGAGCTGGGAAGTCTCTGGTGGACTAATGTCCTGAACTCGGCTCTCCCACCTCAGAGGCACAGACCTGACACCCGGCCAGAGCATGAAGACCCTGTCAGCCACATGGCTGTGGGTCCTGGAAGGTCTCCTGGGGAGGTGCGGTGGCTGTCAGTGACCGTGGGGAGAAAGACACTTGTCGCAGAAGCCCCAGAGACTATTCCTCTGCCTGAGCTCTCCTGGAGGCTGTCATTTTCTCCCGTTTTTTATATTCTTTTCCATTATGGTCCATCAGGATATTGAATATAGTTCCCTGTGCTATATAGTAGGACCTTGTTGTTTATCCATCCTATATATAATAGTTTGCTTCTGCTAATCCCAAATGCCCAATCCTTTCCTCCCCCAACCCCCTTCCCCTTGGCAACCACAGCCTGTTCTCTATGTCTGTGAGTCTGTTTCTGTTTCATAGATAGGTTGGTTTTTGTCATATTTTAGATTTCATATGTAAGTAATATCATATGGTATTTGTCTTTCTCTGTCTGACTGACTTCACTTAGTGTGATAATCTCTAGGTCCATCCATGTTGCTGCAAATGGCATTATTTTGAATTCCACTCCTGGGCATATATCCAGACAAAACTCTAATGAATTCTTTATCAGCAGTTGGAAAGCATGAAACCCTGGACTTCTGGACAAGGGATTTCCCTGTCCCCTCTATGTAAGAACAAGGGCTCCAGCCAACACAGGTGAAATATATGACAGGGAATGGACATCTTAAATATGGTAGAAAAATTTACAAGGCCAAATTTGTCTTCCAATTTCCTGTACAAGAATACCTGCATATCTTAGGATCTAATGACATAAGGGTTAATAGATCATTTCTGTAATTCTTTACAGTTTTGGGAGCATTTAAAACAAATAGTGTTAACTACTAAACAGCTAAAGATGCCCTTGAGCAGTGTTTGTCACATCACCAGGAAAACTCATTATGTACCTAATAGAGAGAGCCAGAAGACAATGCCTTTGCTGTTTACAACTCTCCTGACGATTCTTATGTACACTAAACCCCTATCTAAAAGAGATACTAGTTCTGACATCTTTTAGTAGTCTTTCTTTACATCTTTGGAATAATACAAAACATTGGAATGCTGTCACCACAATGGTTGGCCTTTTTTCACAAAAGGGATTTTTCCGCTTTGGCATAAATCTTCTGTAACAGTACATTATTTAGGCAAACAATGCATGATTTTGGAATTTGCTATTCATTTATGCCATGCCTCTTCCATAGAGAAAACAAACAACTAGGAATCTGTGTATGTAGTTTTCATTTTCTGTGATGACTTCATACGTGTCTATAATAAAGGGCAGGTGAATTGTGTTTCATAGATATAAGCATTATGCAGATGGACCAGAATAAAAATGGGAAGGTTTAGATACCAGCTGATATGATTATGTAGCAGAGGCAGTTTCTGGAGAGTTCACATGCCCCAGCTATCACAGCATTCCACTTCAAGTACAAAGCACACACAAAGTATTTTGAGCTCCAAATCCAAATGGCACCCTGGGCACCTGCATTGCATACCCCTGCCTGCCACCCACCATGTCTGAGAGTCTTGCAACTTGACGTGCCAGCAAATAACAAACAATCAAAGACACCATTCACTAGGGTGAGAATCTGAAGCCTCCTGATCCAACCACCACACATATTTTGGACTTACCTATATGTTTCTGTAAATCCTTTCCAAGATGTTTAGCTTGATAAGGTTGGGTATATTCTGTTCTGGGAACATGGACTGGTTTCTGACAGACACCTGTTTCATAGTGAGGTAACTTCATATCGTTGCAACCTTAAGGAACTTGCCCAACAATTATGCTATTTACTAACTGCATGAGCTTGAACCAATTATTGAATTACTCTGTGCTAATTTCCCTACCTGTTAAATGGGCATACGAATAGTTCATCCACTTCATAGTGTTCTTGTGTCAGTTAGCTAACTTAACAGAGGTGAAGTGCTTGAAACAGCACCTGGCACATAGTAAGCACTATATAAATATTACCATTATTATTGTTATATTATTATTATTATCCCTTAGTATGCCTTGTACAAACAAGCAAGAGTTCTTTGGCCAAAACTGGTATTTTTAGGCAACAACAGACATTTTATACTCCTGATTGTGTGTGTGTGTGTGTGTGTGTGCACATGTATGCATGTGTGATAAATCATCTATTTGTCCAAACTTTAGTGTTAAGGAGAACATGTCTGTGCATGCATTTGTGTGTGCTGGGAGATCTTCAATTATTTTTATTTAGAAACAAAAATATGTTTTAAAGTGTAGATAGGTCCTTAGGTTTAGAAATAATAAGAGCTACCATTTATTGGGCACTTATAATTGACCAGACCCTTTCTATACGTAATCTTGTTTCATTTTTATAAAAATCCCTTTATAAAAGAGATATTTCATGGTCTCAGAAGTTAACCAATCAGACCAAATAGCAAGTTGGTGCTTTAGTAGATATTTAAGCCCAAGTCTTTTTTCTTTTTATTCAATGATTTTTCATTTACTTTCAGAATTGTACAACTATCAACATAATAAAATTTTAGAACACTTTCACCATCCCAAGTCTTTTTTCTTTAAAACCAATTGCTCTTTTCACTCTATTTAATCATCCTAAATTAACGAATGTTTAATTAATGAGCTTTAAAGGTAGTGATGCCAAGATTTCCATTAGGTCTTATCATTTAGTTCGGCCATCTACTCGTCCACCCATCCAACAAACATTTCTTGAAAAAACAATTTGCTAAGCAATTGGGATTTTAAAATAAAGCTTAAGACCTAGCATCTGCCTTGAGAATTTCACACTTTAGGAAGTAAATGGACATGCAGATGAATAAATGTAGATTATGCTAGGGAAGTATACAAAATGTCATGAGAACCAAAAGAGAGGTACCTAAGAGGAGACGGGAGGTCAAGAAAGGCTTCCAGATGAGAGAGCGTTTCAGAAAGCGGAAAGAGGAGCTGAAATTAGTCTAGAGCCAAACAGGAAGGGATTCCGTGATCTTTCTAAAGGATGAAGTTCTGTTCTACAGAGGTTGGGTGAATGTTTTTCAGACAGCTAGAGACATTTGATAAGAGGACGCTTTGGCTTATGTTAGATCCACTCACCATAGACCGTGGAGGACAGAAGTGGGGGATAATGAGGGGGTGAGTGAAAATGGAACTGTTTGGCATTTCAATAGAGGTTACTTGGAACTGATTTCATCGGTTCAATTGCATAATTACATAATTCTATTGCAAAACTATGTGTGTAAAAAATTATTTAATGTTCTATCTTGTATTTTTTCTGTTTCTTCACTCCACCATCCCCTTTTCCCAGCAAACTTCAAGATTCTTGAGAGGAGCACAACACGAATCCACTGGAAATGAAATCAGGACAAATCCTCAGCCAAGTCAGTGTTCTAGGGGTGGATTCGGAAATGACATCCAACAGAGATTCATCCTTTTAAATCAAAGCTCTCATCCCTAACATTGTTTCTCCCATAACTCCAGAGGATGTTGAAAAACAATTTTTTTACCATCTCCTGAAAACCAAAGTATTTTCCACTTGTGAGAATAATTTACAGAGAGGGAAGAGAGTTTGTGTGGTTTTTAGATTCAACACAGGAAGAACTGAACATCAATTGCTATTCAGATGGAGAAGCAAGATCCTGAAATCTCTCCTCAGTGAATAAAGTTATTTGGAGAGCCATTTATTTATTAAAAATGTGTGTGTTGCTATGATACAAGTTTGCAACAGGCACAGAACTTTGCTTAAAATTGCTGCTTCCTGGAGGGTGGTGCATTGTGGGTGTATGGTACCCTGGACTGCCAAGCCAAACCCTCTGTCCCCTCCAGGCCAGAGTGAAGTCTGGATGTCATTCCCCTCTCCTGGTGGCCAAGAGGGATACAGACCTGAATCCTCTCAGAGAATTGGCTGACAAATCCCCAGATTCAATGGATTGCCGCTATTACAATTTTCCATCATAAGAAAAACCTTGATCCCTATTTAAGTCTGTATTTTGTTAAATTTTAGACAGACTTTTGGTGAAACACATTGTGAACTGTCTGTTTGCTTTCAGTTACATATATTTGTTTTGTGCATTTCCTCCAGAGTATCTTTAATAAATGACTTGTGATGTAAAGTAAGTGAAGCAGGGTGGCTGGGTGGGGTTGGGTGGGTGAGGAGGGATGAGGAGCCTTAGATGGAAGGAGAGAGAACATTCTCATGGTTCAGTGATGTGCGTAAAATATTAATAACAAAACCTAAGATGAAGGGGTTAAAGTTTCATGGACACAGTTTGGCTTCACGTAGAAACATGCTTTCTCACTCACAATGTTATCTCACAATCAAGAGTCAGGGTGTCAGCTGCTGAGAAAGCAGACTTTGGAGATATAATGCCTGGGTTAGAATTCTGGCTGATCCACTACTCACTCTTGTATCCTCAGGAAATTTACATCACCCCTCCATGCCTCATCTTTCTTATTTGTAAAATAAGGATAACCATAGTGCAGAAAGTACAGAATTATGAAGAGAATCAGGTGAAACAATGCATGTGAATGGCTTAGCACAGCGCCCTGCATACAAGAACAAGAAAAACAACTTACAATCTACTTAACATTTACTAAATGTCTCTATGTGCTGTCAGTCCCAAGAGTTTTGCGTGTATGACCTCATCCTATTCTCACAATAACCCTACATTATAGGGAATCTTATTATTCCCCACCTTAGAAATGAGAAAACTAAGGCGTTAAGTGAGGTACAGAGGCCCAAGGTCTCACAAGGGTAGAATAAGGATTCAAACTCCAGCAGTGACTCCAGAGCCCATGGTTAAAACCACTGATCATGTTTGGGTTTTGGAATGTGCCTGGCACATTGCAAGCATTACATAAATAGTAGCTATTCTTTCTCTTATTATTAAAGATGGAGTAGGTGCCTTGGAAGGCAGAGACCTGGAACTATCCAGAGTTTGGCTCATCACTCTCAAAGAATTCTGAATGAAGGATGACTACAGTTTGTAGAAAATTATGAATTGGCCTGAAATGACCCTTTCAACTCTGCATTGGCTTTGGAAACAAGCTGATGTGGATTAAAATCTTGATTTGTGGAATCTAGAAAAATGGTATAGATGATCTTATTTGCAAAGCAGAAATAGGGACACAGACATAGAGAACAAATGTATGGATACCAAGGGGGAAGGGGAGGTGGGAGGAGTTGGGAGATTGGGATTGATATACATACACTATTGACACTATGTTTAAAATAGTTAACAAATGAGAACATACTGTGTAGCACAGGGAACTCTACTTAATGCACTGTGATAACCTAAATGGGAAGGAAATCCAAAAAAGAGGGGATAGTGAGAGTAGCATCGACATATGCACTACCGAATGTAAAATAGCTGGCTGTTGGGAAGCAGCTGCATAGCACAGGGAGATCAGCTTGGTGCTTTGCGATGACCTAGAGGGGTGGGATAGGGAAGGTGGGAGGGAGACGCAAGAGGGAGGGGATATGGGGACATGTGTATGCATATGGCTGATTCACTTTGTTGTAAAACACAAACTAACACAGTATTGTGAAGCAATTATACTCCAATAAAGATCTATTAAATTTTTTTTTTTAAAGACGGGATATATGTATATGTATAGCTGACTCATTTTGCTGTATAATAGAAACTAACACAACATTGT
This sequence comes from Balaenoptera acutorostrata, assembly GCF_949987535.1. Taxonomy (NCBI): domain Eukaryota; kingdom Metazoa; phylum Chordata; class Mammalia; order Artiodactyla; family Balaenopteridae; genus Balaenoptera; species Balaenoptera acutorostrata. Next base: position 6,259,113 of record NC_080067.1, read on the forward strand.
AAAGCAACTATACTCCAATAAAAATTAATTAAAAAATTCTGATTCTGCCACTTTCTAGTTATGTGACCCTGGACAAGATGTTTGACATCAATGAAAATTTCATTTGCCCGTGAAATCACAACAGTAATATCCATATTGTAAGGATTCAGTGGAAATCATGTGCCTAGAATTTCACACACTGCTTGACACATGGTAAGTACTTGTCAGGTGATAGCAATAATTTCTATTATCAGAATATTTATACTGATTAGTTTGTTACTTCTTCAATCTGTTTTATTCTCTAGTCTCACCTTTTCATGTTGGACTACTTAATGTCTTAGAGGAGACACATTTTTCAGATGATTCTGTTACTCTGTCAAGGGAAAAGACAGAATTGGGTACCCAAGGTTAAAGGAAGATAGAAAAAACTAGAAGAAACCATTGGGAGTGGAGGAAGTGGCATTGAAAACAAAGAAAGGAGGAGATGTAGGAGATCTGTGTGGCTGACTTCTCATTTTAGCCTAAATCTGGTGCCACTGCTAAGCACAGTTAATTCTGAAGATGAATGAAAGCCATGGCTATCCGTTGGTCCCTGCAAAAGCCCATATGTCCCCAGCAACAACGACAAGAGAGGATGGCCCCACATGGATCAAGCAGACTCACTGGACCTAGTTTCATCTTCAAAGGCAGTGACTCTTAAGTCCACCTCAGACACCCCTGGTTTCACTGTGAAAGAACCATGGTGAGTTCTGTGCTGGCTTCTATGACAGAGCTGTGATATTTAATCAGAGAACAAAGAGGATATCCTAACAGAGATGAATGACTGTGATGGGAACAAATCAAGGTGAGTACCCCCAAATGCAACATATTTAGGTAAACATCTTGGGTTCAAATTACACATTTAACTCTTCAAGGATGGCCCCAAACTCATATTTTTTAATAAAAATATTTACCTGGATCCTGAATAATTTAACGTCCTTCTTGTATGGGAGGAAAGAAGAAATTATTAACAGGTCTATTTTATTTTGAAGCGTTTCTATCCTTTTACAGGTTTCAGGCTATGCAAAGGGAGAGAGGGTGGGAGGAGGCCATTCTAGGGAGGACTGATAACACAAAGAGAATGAAACGGAAGCCGAAAATTCAGGCTCCATGTGCTTCTCACACTATAGTTAGGCTGTCACTAATGTGGCTATTAGCTTTTCATGTTCAGATTTATTATGCTGTCATTATAGCACTTTTCTTTGCTGATGTATCAAACCACTATTACATATTTGTTGGCATCTCATCTATTTAAGGGAAACAAGTGATTACCCGTTGCCAAGGAGACTAATAAGGAGTGTGCAAGCAAAGGACTGCAGAGTTCCTGTTGGAAGATAACAAGTTGCTGGTATCTTATTTTCCATTAAATCATAAACTACCTCATTGTTTGAAGAAAAAATCATCTTCTTCCTCCCATTAAATAAAAACTTAGAGCACTTATTCAAAGGGTAAGTATAAAACTTTTAAAAAATGAAATAGGTGAACATGATAGACCAAAAATATTTTGGAAAATAATAACTTCTAATAAGGTTCCCTAGAAACAAAATTAATTTCTGAGATTTTTGAAAGTTTTCTTCTCCATTGGAGAACTGTGGAACCAAAATATGGCCTAAGTGTTTCTAAAAAAAAATAAGTGACAAGGTTATGGATATGAATTGTAGATTTCCATAGACTCTGTGACACATGTTTCGAGAAAGTCACATGGAATTTAAAGTTAGGCAGATCTGGGTATCATTTCTCAATCTCAATAGGTTGGCTGTCAACCTTGCCCAAATTGCTTGTCCTCTTGTGTCCTTTCCCTTGCTTATAAAATAAAGAACAAGACATATACCACAAGCATTGTTGCGATAATTAAATGAGATAACATTTATTAATCACCTACTATATGTAGTTTCCATATGTACCTCCCAATATTTCAAGTCATCATTCATTGAATTCAAGCCTTCATTGAACATCTGCATTTATTTAGGGATACAAATATGAATAAGACACGGCACAGTCTTGAAACTCAGAATTTTTACAGCTGTCTAGAAAATGATTCATATAAATAAAAATATAATTTCAATACTATGTTTTCAGTATGATTATGGAGTGTATTTGTTGAGGTAAGGCTAACTACTGTAACAGATAAATCTCTAAGTCTTAGCAGTTTAACCCTTTTTACTAATGATTTCAACATATGTGTGCCTAATGGTTAGGTTGATGGGCTTCCTGTGTTCACATAGGACCCAGGATCCTTTCGTCTGATGATTCCATCCTCTTCTGAAAACATCTGCTTAATCTTCAGTGTGGCAGACAGAGAGGATGGAGGATTATCCTGGAGAGGTTCTCCAAGGCCAGACCTGGAAGAGTCACATATCACTTCTGCTTGACTTCCATTGGCTAGAAACCAATTACAAAGTCACACTTACCTGCAAGGGAGACTGGAAAAGCCCGGCTAGCTTTGAGCCCGGGAATAAGGAAGTGGTTTATGAGCATCTGGACAGCCTCTGCAACCCAGAATTAAGCACAGATATGAAGGAAACACCAAATAGGACCACAGACTTCAACCTAAGGTGGGTGGTGAAGAGGGTGTGGGAAAAGACTTCCTGGAAGAAAGGATCATTGAAATTTGTTGAAAAATAAGTAAGCATTATCTAGGTAACAAAAGACATGAGAGGGGTGCTTGTGGCGGTGGAAACAATATAAGCAAAGTCTTATCAGTGGAAACAATATAAGTAAAGGCTTAGAATAAGTCAAATAATAGAATGAACAGCATAGTATAAGCAGGATACCATGAGCAGTTCAGTATTACTGGAGCAAAATGTGAGATGGAGTGTAATAGGTAATGAGGAAGGGGTGGAATAATAATAATACTGATAATAATAATAATATAATAACAGCTAATATTTATTGACCACTTATTAAACACCAGGCCCTGTTCTAAGCATTTTATATGTATTAACTAATTTGATCCTCAGCAATCCTATGAGGCAGGCATAATTATCCACGTGACATGGGTGAGGAAATTAAATAATTTGTCCACAAATACAGAATGAATAAGTGATAGAGCTGGGATTCAAACCCAGGCTATGAACTCCAAATCCTAACCTATAAGCATTTGAGCACTTCTGGTAGAAGATCCTAGTAGGTCATATTGGTTATGTGTAGCTCATTGAACCATGTTGAGCAGGGGAAGGAGTTACACAAGGAAATCTGCATTCTAGGTCTATAGGTCACTCTGGTGGTTGGTGGAGGTGAATTAGTACACTGGTTCTCAAATCTGAGTGTGCTCTGGACTCCCCTGGAGAGTTTATTAATCCACAAACAGCTGGGGTGTACCACCAAAGTTTCTGGTTTGGTGGCTCTGGAGTGAGATCCAATAAGTGGGTTTCTAATAAGTTCCCAGGAGATGCTTCACACACATTTTGAGAATTACTGATTAAAATTGAAATATGCTTATTTGGGTGGGTAGCCATTGATACTTTGAGATAATAAATAGTAAGTACATAATATCATATTCCCTGCCCCACTGTTAGAATACCACCTTTTTAAACTCTATTTTCTGAATTATAAAATGTCTATGAGACTTTTTTTGGTTGGTAGTTACTACCAATTGGAACAATAGACTTAAGTAATTACTACATGGTAAATATGCTGTGATGGTTTGCTAGGGCTGCCATAACAAAATACCAGACTACATAAACAACAGAAATTTATATTCTCCCAGTTCTGGAGGCCAAAAATCCAAGATCAAGGTGTTGACAGATTTGGTTTCTTCTGAGGCCTTTCCCCTTGGCTTGCAGATGGCCAACTTCTTGCTGTGTCCTCACATGACCTTAAATCTCTGCGTGTGCACCCCTGGTATTTCTTTGTCTTCTTGTAAGAACACTAGTCATACTAGGACCTCACCTTGTGGGCCTCATTTTAACTTAAATACCTCTTTGAAGGGTTATTTCCAAATATAGTTGCATGGATTAGAGCTCACCTATATGACCTGATTTCAACTCAGTTATCACTTTAAAGGCTCTATCTCCAAATATGGTTACATTCTGAATCACTAGGTCTTGGGACTTCAACACATGAATTTTGGAGAGATATAATTCACCCCATAAATTTGCCAATTTAAGGTTACTATGAAGTGTTAAGTTTTTGGTGTATGACAGCAGTAAAACAGGGGGTACTCTATTTTTCCCAAATTACCCAGTTATTGACACTAGTGTCTAATCATTTAGTCAAATAGCTAAGGCAAAAATTACCATCTTTCAGGTAGAGGCAAAGATCCAATGTCAGACATTATACTCTGCTGTTCGGGGTGTATACTCAGGACAATATACTCAGTTGGAATACAGGTACTTCATACATTAACAGTGGGAATTTTAAGTGGTACAACCCCAGTGAAGGAGAATTTGGTAATCTCTAGCAAACTTACATTGCATTTTCTCTTTCACCCAGAAATATCACTTCTAAGAATATGTTCCAAAAATGTATCATCAAAAGGTATGAAAAGAATGAGCAAGTTAACCCATTGCACCACTATTTTATATTATTATTTTACTAATACTGAAATACTGAAAATGACCCCCAAACATCAATATGTAACAGTTAAACTATGCTGTATTCACACAATGGAGAATTATGCAGCTGAAAAAAGGAATGAGAAGTATATCTATATACTACTATATCTCAGGATATATAATTACATGAAAAACCAAGGTGGAATAAATTCTGTATGGAATGCTATTATTTATTTAAGAAATTATACAAATTACATAAAAATGTTCAATGTCTATAGAGAAAGGGAACATAGGGTGGAAGAAACAGGGAAAAAACAGTGTTTATAAAAATAAATTTTTCTGTAGTTTAAAAAAAAGCGTTTTTGAGATATAATTGACATCCACTAAACTGTATATATTTAAATGTACAATTTACTAAGTTTTGACATGTATACATGCATTAAACCATCACCATAATTATGGTAATAGTCATCCATCACTCTCCAAAGTTTCATTTGTAATCTCTACCCCCTTCCCCTCTCCAAATGCCCGTCACATCTCCATATGACCACCTCTAATATGTTTTCTGTCATTATAGATTTTTTTCAATTTTCTAGAATTTTATTTTTTTAAAGATTTATTTATTTATTTATATTCATTTTTGGCTGCATCAGGTCTTTTTATTTGCGGCATGCAGGATCTTTTGTTGTGGTGCAAGGGCTTCTCTCTAGTTGTGATGTGTGGGCTCCAGAGCACGTGGGCTCTGTAGTTTGTGGCATGCAGGTTCTCTAGTTGAGGTGCAGGGGCTCAGTAGTTGTGGTGCGTGAGCTTAGTTGTCCAGCGGCATGTGGGATGTTAGTTCCCTGACCAGGGATCAAACCCACGTCCCCTGCATTGGAAGGCAGATTCTTTACCATTGGACCACCAGGGAAGTCCCAATTATCTAGAATTTTATTTAAATGGAATCATACAGTATGTACTCTTGTTTTGTTTGGTTTTTCTCACTCAGGATAATTATTTTGAGATACAATTTATGTTGTTTCATAGATCAATAAGTCATTTCTTTTTATTTCTGGGTAGCATTGGATTGTATCGGCATTGGCATACTGGTTTATTTCATGATTCACCTATTGATGGATATTTGGCTTGCTTCAAGTTTTTGGCTACTGCAAATAAAGTTAGTATAAACATTTGTGCACTTTGTATTGACATATGGTTTCATTTATGTTTCACTTTTTAAGAAATTGCCAGACTGTTTTTCAAAGTAGTTGTACCACCAGCAGTTTATGAGAGTTTCCAATTTCTCTACATTCTCAGCACTGCTATGGTGATATATAGCATGGTCAGTTCTTTTAATTTTAGCCATTCTAATAGATGTGTAATATCTTATTATGGTTTAATTAGCTTGTTCTAAGGACTAATGATGTAAGAATTTTGTGTATTTATTTATTTTTTGCAACATTCTGGTGCCCTTAGCACCGGTATTTGTTGTTATTACTGTTTTAATTTTAATTGGAGTATAGTTGCTTTACAATGTTGTTTTAGTTTCTGCTGTACAGCAAAGTTAATCAATTATACATATACATATATCCCCTCTTTTTTAGATTTCCTTCCTGTTTAGGTTGCTACAGAGCACTGAGTAGAATTTCCTGTGCTATACAGTAGGTTCTCATTAGTTATCTATGTTATACATAGTAATGTATATATGTCAATCCCAGTCTCCCAATTCATCCCACCCCCCTTCCCCCCTTGGTATCCATAAGTTTGCTCTCTACATCTGTGTATCTATTTCTGCTTTGCAAATAAGTTCACGTGTACCATTTTTCTAGATTCCACATATAAGCAATAATGGACGATATTTATTTCTCTCTTTCTTACTTACTTCACTCTGTGTGACAGTCTCTAATTCTATCCATGTCTCTGCAAATGGCACTATTTTGTTCCTTTTCATGGCTGAATAATATTCAATTGTATATGTCACCCATACATCTTCTTGGTGAAGTGTGTCTTCAAATATTTTGCCCCTTGCAATGTTGTAATTTATAAGAAAAATATACATTTGGTCATTCAGAAGACCAAAATACATTTCTCATATATATTTGGTCTTCCTTCACAGTTCCAGGCTCACAGCTCCTAAAACCCTTGGAATTTCCTAAGTGTTGAAAGTGATAAAAGGCCACTTTTGTTATGTTAATGAGGAGACTTTTGGAAAGCACCAGAGGATGGTGGCTGGTTGCCAGTAAAGCAGACCACATGATTAGGGAGTTGGAACTTTCAGTCCCATCCCTGACCTCCAGGAAGGAATGAAGGGCTAGAGGTTAAATCAATCATCAATGGCCGATGATTTAATCAACCATCCCCTAAGTAATGAAGCCTCCATAAATACCCTAAAGGACTGGGTTCAGAGAGCTTCTGGTTTTGTGGGCACCTGGAGTTTTGGGGATAATGGTGCTCTCCAAGGGGACAAGGAAGCTCTGTGCCCTCTCATCATACCTTGCTCTAGGCATCTGGCAGTTCCCAACTTATATCCTTTTATAATAAACAGGTGATCTACTAAGTATAATGTTTCTCTGAGTTCTGTGAGATGCTCTAGCAAATTAATCAAACCCAAGAAGGGTATCATGGGAGCCAGTAGGTCAGAAGGACAGGTAACAACTTGGACTTGTGACTGGCATCTGAACCCCAAGATGGAGGTCATTAGAACTTCCAACCTATAGCTGGTGGGGTCAGAAGCACCTGGACTTATAATTGGTCTCTGAAATAGGGGTGGGTGAGTGGTCTGGTAGGACTGAGCCCTCTACCTGTGGAATCTAATGCTGTCTCCAGGTAGATAGTGTTAGAATTGAGTTGAATTCTCGGACATCCAGCTGATGTCCAGAATTGCTTGTTGGAAGGTGTGGGAAACCAACCCCCATTCATGGATTGAAATTGGGTCCAAGAACCCCAAAGCATCCCCTTACCCTGCCACCCCTTTTAACTGAGTTTTTTCTTTTCTAATTATTGAAGTATGAAGAATATTTACATATTCTGGAATCAAATCCTTTATCAGATATTTGCTTTGCAAAGATTGTTTTTTCCCAAACTATGGATTCTCTTTTCATGCTGTTAAGAATGTCATTCAAAAACACAGAAGTACTTAATTTTAATTATTTCTAATTTATTCATTTTTTTCTTATATGCATCATGTTTTTGACATCAAATCTAAGTAATATTTGCCTAACCATGGTCACAAAGTTTTTCTCTTGTATTTCTTCCAGAAGTGTTATAGCTTTAAGTTTACAATTTGGATCTTTGAACCAATTGTGTAAATTTTCATATATAGTGCAAGATATCCAAAAGGTTTTGTTTGTTTGTTGCATATTTACAGTCAAATGTTTCAGGAGTGTTTGTTGAAAATACAGTGATTTCCCCCATATAATTGTATTTGCACACTTGCTGAAAATCAGTTGACTGTATATGTGTGGGTCTATTTCTGGGCTATATATTCTGCTTCATCGCCCTATTAATCTGTCTTGGTGTCAATATCATACTATTTTCATTACTGTAGTTTTACATTGCCTTAACTTCTGGTAGTTTTAGTTCTCCAACTTTGATTATTTAAAAGGCTCTTTGCATTTCCATATGGATTTTAAATCCATCTTGCTATTTTCTGCAAAACATTATGCTGGAGTTTGATTGAAATTATGTTGAATCTATAACTAAATTGGGGGAGAATTTGTATGAAGCCAGTGTTTCACTCATTTATTTTGGTTTTCTTTAATTTCTCTCAGCAATGTTGGGAAGTTTTCAGCTACAGTCTTTCACATTTTTGTCAAAATTATCCCTATGCTTGTATTTCATATTTTTATGTTATTTGAAATTGAATCTTTAAAATATAAATATCTGATTATTTGTTGTTAACATAAATAGAATTGATTTTCTTATACTCATATCCTAAGATCTTGATAAGCTCACTTATTAATTGTAATACTTTCTTTTAAGATGCCATTAGATTTTCTACATAGACAATATGATCATTTTGCTTCCTTCCTTCCTGTCTGAACTTTTGTTTTTCTTGCATAATTGCACTAGCAAGAAATTCCAGTACAATGTTTAACAGAAGGATTGCTTCCAGTTTGGGGCTATTAAAAATAAAACTTTCTCACTTCTTATTTTAGAGGAAAATTATTTAGTATTTCATGACTAAGTATAATATTAACTGAAGGTTTTTTTTTTTTTTTTTTTTGTAGATGCCTTTTATTAGGTTGGGAAAGTTCCCTTTTCTTCTCAGTTTGTGCAGAATTTTTATCATGAATAGATATTTCATTTTATAAAATGCTTTTTCTGAATCTATTGAGATGATAATATAGTTTTCCTTTTATAGCATGGCAATGTGGTGAATTATGTTTATTGATTTTTGAATGTTAAACCAATATTGCATTCCTGGGATAAACCTTATTTGGTAATGATGTATCATCTTTTAATATATCGTTTGAATTTTTAAAATTTTGTTAAAAATTTTTGCATCTAGTTTAATGGTCTAGTTTAATTTTGGTGTATATTTTAATTTTGGTCTATAGTTTACTTTTCTTGTAACATCTCTGGTCTCTGGTTTTTGTTTGTTTGCTTGTTTGTGTTTTGTATCAGACTCATTCCTTCCTCATAGAATGAAGTGGGAGGTATACCTTCCTCTTGAATTATCTGGAAACTTTTGTAAAATGGGTATTATATATTCCTTAAGTGTTTGGTAAAATTCTCAAGTGAAGCCATCTGATATTGGAGTTTTCTTTGTGGGAAGAATTTTAACTGCAAGTTCAATTTCAGTAATAGATGTGGGACTAATCATGTAACCTAATTCTTTTTTAATGAGCTTTAGAAGTTTATGTCTTTAAGGAATTTGCTCATTTCACCTAGTTATCAAATATGTTGGCATAAAATTGTTTCTATTATTCATTTATTATCTTTTTAATATCCACACAATCTGTTTTGATGTCATCTCATATTTGATATTTACAGTGTGTCTCTCTTTTTTCATGATCAATCTGACCAACATTTATCAGTTTTATTGATCTCAAGTGATTTCATTGATTTTTCTCTTTTATTTCCCTAATTTTTATTGATTTCTGCTCTGACCTTTATTATTTCCCTCTTTGTTTACTTTGTTTTTTTTTTTTTAAAGGTGGAAGTTCTGCTCTTTGATTTGAGACCTTTTTTCTTGCTTTTTTTTTCTGTATGAGCACTTAGTGCTATATATCTCTCTTTCAGTACCCTATTAACTGTACTTCACACATTATGATATATTGTTTGTCTTTTTATTCAGTTCAAAATATTTTCTAACTTCCTGTGATTTCTTCTTAGACCATGGACTATTTAATTATTTAGAAGTCTGCTGTTTAATTTCAAAATATATGTGGATTTCCCAAATATCCTTGTGTTATTGATGTATAAATAAATTTCATTTTGATTAGAGAACATACTTTGCATTATTAGAAATTTTTAAATGCACTAGGATTTGTTTTATGGCCAAAAATATAGTCTAGTTTGTTGAAAGGCCTATGTGCACTTGAAAAGAATATGTATGCTGCTGGTTTTGGTTGAAGTGTTCAATAAATGTCAATTAGGGTGAGGTGATTGATAGTCTTGTTCAACTACCCTGTATCTTTACTGAGTTTCTGTTTACTTCTATTAATTATTGAAAGAGGCTTGTTAAAATCTCTGATGATAATGATGGATATGCCTATTTCTTTTCTCAGTTCTATCAGTTTTTGCTTTATCTATTTTTAAGCTCTGCTGTAAAGTGAAATAAACTTTTAGGATTGTTACCCTCACTTGGAGAATTCACCCCTTGGTCATGAAATGACTCTTTATCCATGGTAATGTTCTTTGCTTTAAGATCTACTTTTTTTGTTATTAATATAGCCATTCACTTTTATTATTGTTATTGTGGTGCATTTTCCATGCTTTATTTTTAATCTATTTGTGTTTTTATTTTTAAAGTGGGTCTCTCCTAGGCAGCATATAGTTGAGTATTCTTCTTCTTTTTTTTTTTTTGGCAAGAGTCTGGCTTTTTAGTTAAAGAAGGCTGAAGAGTCAATCATTCACAAAATGGACTTGAAGTTAAACACCACTTTTTATATGTTTTTTATGTTGTTTTCATGTTTTGGTTATAAACAGCAAACACATTCCCCTTGCCTTCACTATTTTCAGTTTCATTGCCCTGCAAAACAGCCTGTTGCTCCCTTCTTCTCCCTGTGATTTCAGTCCTTGTGTGTATACCAGGCGCTCCCATGGGGAGGAGGAGAGTGCAGGGAAATGGGACAGGTAATAAGGCAACATTTCAGGGAGCATTAGTGGTGTGCACCTCATTACTTCTCTTTCCCTTTAAGTCAGTGCTGCTGGGGCAGATCAAGCACTTTAGCTGCAGAGTTCCCTGGGGTGGGAAATCCAGGTCTTCATAGAGCTGTGTTGCCCAGGTATATTTGCCACTAGCCATACAAATGTGAAACAACAGCTCTCATGAGGCCCCTTCTCCATGGAAAACAGCTCTAAAATTAAAAAGATTATCTGACCTCATGATCCATTACTCGCCCCCCCCCATCCTCCCACACTCCATTTTCTTTTTTTAAACTTTTTATTTTATACCGGAGTATAGTTGATTAAAAATGTTGTGATAGTTTCAGGTGTACAAAAAAGTGATTCAGTTATATATATACATGTACCTATTCTTTTTCAAATTCTTTTCTCATTTAGATTGTTACATAATATTGAGCAGAGTTCCCTGTGCTATACAGTAGGTTCTTGTTTGTTATCCATTTTAAATATCGCAGTGAGTATTATCCTTTTATCCAAGTCCACATTCTCTGCTTTTTAATTGAGTGTTTGGACAATTTACATTTAATGTGACTATATTATTCTGTTTACATTTATTACTTTGTTACTTATTTGCTGTTTTTTGTGTTTTTTTCTATTTGTTTTCTTCCCTTTTGCCCTCCATATCTGCCTTGAGATATCTGGATACTGAAGGGGTATTTGATACTATTAAGAAGTTACAGACAACCTGTTATCAGAAGAAATAATACAATTGCACTTATATTATAAACAAGATTTCTTCTTTTTTAGAAGCACCTAGTGAAATATTTGTGACTGAAACAATAAGATATTTGAGATTTTCTTTAAAATAATCTGAAAAGGTTAAGTATGTGGGTCTATGGATGAAAAAAATATTGGTTGAAGTTAATAAAAGTGATGGATACCTGGGGGTTTGTTATACTGTTCTATCTTATTTGCATTTGACATTTTCCATAATAAAATTTTTTTAAACAAGAAAATCCAAATCAGATTTTAAGACTTATTTTACACCAGTCATATTTAGAATAAACTCTTGGTTCAAATCCCATAGCAAATAACTGACACATACTGGGAACTCGAAATATCTTAGTTATTGTTGTCAATCTCACTAACAGATCTGAAATCCTGTGTTAGGACTATGTATAACACACACTTCATTGACTTATAAAGCTTTGGGAAATTGTCTCAGTCTTATCTGAATCTACCCATTAATAGAAATTAGAAAGTTGTGACTTCTCTCTTAAGAGCACAACCCTCAATAAGTTGCTAAGGAGATGTGTTAAATAAACTCTTAGTCATTCAGTCCGGGAGTTTCCTGTGTCTCTACATATAACATCTTAATACTTTCCCACCTGGTTTTTTCTTTTTTTTCTGATCTTTTCCAGCAAGTCCCTTTCCCATTCTTGGCTCAAGTCCTTTGCTGTGCAACCCAATAATATTATAATAAAGTAAATTTCATTCTCATAGCTGACTGTCAAATATTTTTAATATCCCAAAGCAGATAGAATACCCAAGGGAACATTCTACCAAAAACAACAAATGAAAACTCAATACCCTTAGTCTGACAAATAATTAGTTTTCCTAATTATGATTTTATTTACATTAAAAATTTAGAAATGCATAGCAATAAGCATTTAATTATATAATAAAATTGTCTTCAATAATCATAATACTTACATTTATTTATTGTGCACTAAAGATTTTTATACACGTTTTACAGATAGTTCTAATTCTTAGAGCAGTGGTAGAGATTTTTATCTGAATTTTATACATGGAAAAAAACCCTGAAATTCTAAAGAAGCTTTTAAACATGCCAAAAGTCTCAGAACCAAGTGAATGGAAAGTCCACAAACTCATCTGAAGCCTATCACATTGCCAAAACCACAATTCTTCAGTGAGGACAGCAAAATTATTATATATTAAAATATATTTTAACATATTATGTATATATTAAAACTGTTTATAGAATATTTAGAATCTTCATACAATAAAGGCTGAATTTTTCTGTCTGATAGAAAAATATATACATATAAGGAAACATATTCATATGTTATACATTAAAGGAACTAATAATGAAAAATAAAGTAATTTTTAAAAGTAAATTATTTCTTTCCTTCTAAGAATATCCACATAGACATTTGACTAGTAGATGTGGATTATTACTTTAGTTTATTGCAATGTTTGATATATACATGGTTTGAGGACATCTCACAGGATCTTCAACATCCCTAGGTTTTAGATACTCAGGGTTCTATATGGTTCATGTGATATCCAGTTACTGAAAAGAAAATATTTATGACTCCTGGGAAAACTGGTGGGATGAAAGCAGGTTGTTAATCCTTCCCCCACAACCACCACACCGTATAGCAACTAGCCAAAAGAATTAAAAAAGAAAAGTTGGGGAAAATTCATTTAATTGTTACTGTATCTAATCAATGGCCCAAACCTCTTATCAGAAATCTAGAGGAATTTCTGCTATATATAGAACTGATTAGATTGTTCTGAAAGTAACTATCAAGGGCCAAAGCATGGTTTTTCCTCCAAGAGTATGATGTTATTGTCACAGTTGCATAGTTTGAACAAAACATAATAAAATGCCATAATTCAAACACATGTGCTGAAAGATTCTAGAGGAACTAAGAGGCAACTATTCTGAATCCCCTTTCTGGACACATTCTGACAAATACTTAAGTGCCTCTTCTGAGTCAGGTACAGTATTGAGGCACCAGTGACATCCAGTGATCAAGGCAGACAGAGCCCAGGCTCCAGCAGACCTTACATTTTAGAGGGGAGACAAAAAAAGGGGAAATAAACCAATAGATTGATAAGCTAGAATGCCAGGTATTGATAATCCATTGAATAAAAATGACATAGTCCAAGAAGGTAGAAGGGAGAGAAAATCTTACAGAAAGAGGTACTGAAGAAGGAGTCTCTGAGGAAGTGACCTTTCAGCATGGCTCTGAATAAAATGAGCAAGTAAGCCGTGTAAATATTAAAAAGGAGAAAATTCCAGGAGCAGCAAGTGCAAAGGCCCTGAGACTGGAATATGATTGACATACATCAAACTTGTATTTACAGAATTAGAAGAGAAACTGTAACTGTGCAGTTTTCTATAATTTACAGTTCTTAGTAGCAAGTTATACCAGTTCCTTCTAATGTTAGGGATAGCTTCTAAATATGAGACAACATGGTCTAGAAGTTAGGAGAAACCAGAGGAAATAGGGACAAAGCAAATTAGTATCATTTCACAACTTCCAACCTAACAGTTGTAAAAAGTATCTTCATAGGATGAAATAAGTGTGTGTCCTTACCAAGCCTAATGTCACAAAGGTGTTTTTGAAACCAACATCTTACCAACATGGCTGGTCCATTGTGGTAATGGGGACAATTTCCAGAAAAGGAAAACAATCTCCTAATGTATTTAAAAAACATGACACAACCCAACTGTATGCTGTCTATAAGAAACTCACTTCAACCAAAGGTAGGTTAAACATAAAAGGTTGGAAGTTGGTATATTAACATTTTTCAAAGGAAAGCAGGAGTGGCTATATTAATATTAAATAATGCAGTCTTTACAGTAAAAGAAAAACAAGAGAAATAGAAGCACATTATACAACAATAAAAGGCCAGTCCATCATGCAGCAATAGCAACCTTAAATGTGTATGAACCAAACAAGAGAACTGTCAAATGTGTGAAGCAAAAACTGATAGAAGTAGAAAGAGAAATAGAAAAATCCAGAATTTTCATTGTAGATTTAACACCCCTCTCACAACAACTGACAGAACAGCTAAACAGGTAATCAGCAAATTTTAAAAGAACTCAAAACCATCAACCAAAAGAATCTAAATTATATTTTTAAAAAGATTCTACTCAACAACAGCAGAATATACATTCTTTCCAAGGGCAACATGTTCCAAGATAGGCTGTATCCTGCACCAAAACACAAATTTAAAAGACTTATAATCATAAAAATTATGTTCTTTGAGCACATTGGAATCAAAGTAGAAAGGAATAACAAAAATATAGGTGGAAAATCTCTGAATACTTGGAAACTAAATAAAACACTTCTAAATAACTCGAGTAAAAGAGGAAGCCTCAAGGAAAATTAAAAATACATTGAACTTGAATAAAAAGAAAAATACAACATAAAATTTGTGGACATAACTGTAGCAGTGTTGAGAAGGAAATTTACAGTGTTAAATATTACATTACAAAAGAGGAAAAGCCCCAAATCAGTAATCTAAACTCAGACTTCAAGGACCTGGAAAAAAAGGGAAAAATAATTCCAGTGATTAGAAGGAAGAAAATAATAAAGATAATAGCAGAAATCAATGAAATTTAAAACAGATAAAAACAGTGGATAAAATCAATGAAACAAAGATCTTCTCTTTGAAATAATAGAATTGTCAAACATCTAGCAAGACTGAAAAAGAAAGAGAGAGAGAGTGAACACAAATTATCAATATAGAAATGAAACAGGAAATATCACTACAGACTGTACAGACATAAAAAGGATAATAAAGGAATACTACTAACAATTCTACATGCATAAATTTGACAACATAAAGAAAATGCACCAATTAAAGTGGTGTGTCTCCATCACCGTGCTGTGAAGCCTGTACTTCAGGGACCTGCTGTAGCCTCAGGGTCCACACCTGATGCCCTGGATCCTCACTGGATATAGCCGTGTGGCTGGAAAGGTCTTGGTGCTCTGGGAAGGTGACAGGTCTGAGCCTCTGATGTGGGAGAGCCTAGTCCAAGACATTGGACCACCAGAGACCTCAAGGTCCCACATATTATCAATCAGCAAGAGCTCTCCCCGAAACCTCTGTCTCAACACTAAGACCCAGCTCTACCCAATGGCTAACAAGCTCCAGGGCTGGATGCCCCATGCCAAAAAACTAGCAAGACAGGAACACAACCCCACCCATAAGAAGAGAGGCTGCCTAAAGTCAGACTAAGTTCAAAGACACCCCAAAACAGACCATTGGACCTGGCCCTATCCACTAGAAAGAAAAGATCCAGGCCCACTAACCAGAACACAGGCACCAGTGCCCTCCATCAGGAAGCCTACACCACCCACTGAACCAACCACACCCACTGGGAGCAGACACCAAAAATAACGGGAACTACGAACATGCAGTCTGCAAAAAGGAGACCCCAAACACAGTAAGTTAAACAAAATGAGAAGAGAGAAATAAGCAGCTGATGAAGGAACAAGGTAAAAACCCACCAGACCATACAAATGAAGAGGAAATAGGCAGTTGACCTGAAAAAGAATTCAGAATAATGATAGTAAAGATGATCCAAAACTTTGGAAATAGAATGAAGAGCACACAAGAAAAGTTTAACAAGGACCTAGAAGAACTAAAGAGCAAACAAACAATGATGAACAAAACAATAAATGAAATCAAAAATTCTCTAGGAGTCCATAGCAGAATAACTGAGGCAGAAGAACGGATAAGTGACCTGGAAATAAAATAGTGGAAATAACTGCTGCAGAGCAGAATGAAGAGAAAAGAATGAAAAGAATTGAGGAGAGTCTCAGAGACCTCTGGAACAATATTAAACACACCAACATTCAAATTATAGGGGTCCAAGAAGAAGAAGAGAAAAAGAAAGGGACTGAGAAAATATTTGAAGAGATTATAGTTGAAAACGTCCCTAATATGGGAAAAGAAATAGTCAATCAAGCCCAGGAAGCACAGAGAGTCCCGTATAGGATAAATCCAAGGAGAAACATGCCAAGACACATACTAATCAAACTATCAAAAATTAAATACAAAGAAAAAATATTAAAAGCAGCAAGGGAAAGGCAATAAATAAGATAGAGGGGAATCCCCATAAGGTTAACAGCTGATCTTTCAGCAGAAACTCTGCAAGATAGAAGGGAGTGGCCAGACATATTTAAAGTAATGAAAGGGAAAAACCTACAACCAAGATTACTCTAGACTGCAAGGATCTCATTCAGATATGACGGTGAAATTAAAATCTTTACAGACAAGCAAAAGTTAAGAGAATTCAGCACCACCAAACCAGCTTTACAACAAATGCTGAAAGAACTTCTCTACACAGAAGACACAAGAGAAGGAGAAGACCTACAAAAACAAAAACAAAACAATTAAGAAAATGGTAATAGGAATATACATATTGATAATTACCTTAAATGTACATGGATTAAATGCTCCAACCAAGAGGCATAGACTGGCTGAATGGATACAAAAACAAGACCCGTATATATGCCATCTACAAGAGACCCACTTCAGAACTAGGGACACATACAGACTGAAAGTGAGGGGATGGAAGAAGATATTCCATGCAAATGGAAATCAAAAGAAAGCTGGAGTAGCAATTCTCATATCAGACAAAATAGACTTTAAAATAAAGACTAGTCCAAGAGACAAAAAGGACACTACATAATGATCAAGGGATCAACCCAAGAAGAATATATAACAACTGTAAATATTTTTGCACCCAACATAGGAGGACCTCAATACATAGGCAAATGCTAACTGCCATAAAAGGGGAAATCGACAGTAACACAATCATGGTAGGGGACTTTAACACCCCTCTTTCACTAATGGACAGATCATCCAAAAGGAAAATAAATAAGGAAACACAAGCTTTAAATGACTTATTAGATCAGATGGACTTAATTGATATTTATAGGACATTCCATCCCAAAACAACAGAATACACTTTCTTCTCAAGTGCTCATGGAGCATTCTCCAGGATAGAACATATCTTGGGTCACAAATCAAGCCTCAGTAAATTTAAGAAGATTGAAATCGTATCAAGTATCTTTTCTGACCACAACGTTATGAGATTAGATATCAATTACAGGGAAAAAAAACTGTAAAAAATACAAACACAACGAGACTAAACAATATGCTACTAATCAACCTAGAGATCATGGAAGAAATCAAAGAGGAAATCAAAAAATACCTAGAAACAAATGACAATGAAAACACAATGACCCAAAACGTATGGGATGCAGCAAAAACAGTTCTAAGAGGGACGTTTATAGCAATACACTCCTACCTTAAGAAACAAGAAACATCTCAGATAAACAACCTAACCTCACACCTAAAGCAATTAGAGAAAGAAGAACAAAAAAACTCCAAAGTTAGCAGAAGGAAAGAAATCATAAAGATCAGATCAGAAATAAATGAAAAAGAAATGAAGGGAACAATAGCAAAGATCAATAAAACCAAAAGCTTGTTCTTTAAGAAGATAAACAAAATTGATAAACCATTAGTCAGACTCATTTAAAAAAAAGGGAGAAGACTCAAATCAACAGAATTATAATTGAAAAAGGAGAAGTAACAACTGACACTGCAGAAATACAAAGGCTCATGAGAGATTACTACAAGCAACTATATGCCAATAAAATGGACAAGCTGAAAGAAATGGGCAAATTCTTAGAAAAGCACAACCTTCCGAGACTGAACCAGGAAGAAATAGAAAATAAGAACAGAACAATCAGACCAGATGGCTTCACAGGTGAATTCTATCAAACATTTAGAGGAGAGCTAACACCTATCCTTCTCAAACTCTTCCAAAATATAGCAGAGGAAGGAACACTCTGAAACTCATTCTATGAGGCCACCATCACCTTGATACCAAAACCAGATAAATATATAACAAAAGAAAAAAACTACAAGCCAATATCACTGATGAACATAGATTCAAAAATTCTCAACAAAATACTAACAAATAGAATCTAACAACACATTGAAAGGATCATACACCGTGATCAAGTGGGGTTTATCCCAAGAATGCAAGGATTTTTCAATATACCAAAATCAATCAATATGATACACCATATTAACAAAGTGAAGGATAAAAAACCACATGATCATCTCAATAGATGTAGAAAAAGCTTTCAACGAAATTCAACACCCATTTATGGTAAAAATTCTGCAGAAAGTGGGCACAGAGGGAACCTACCTCAACATAATAAAAGACATATATGGCAAACCCACAGCCAATATCATTCTCAATGTTGAAAACTGAACCATTTCCTCTAAGTTTAGGAATAAGACAAGGCTGCCCACTCAGAACACTATTATTCAACATAGTTTTGGAAGTTTTAGCCACAGCAATCAGAGAAGAAAAAGAAATAAAAGGAATCCAAGTCCGAAAAGAAGAAGTAAAGCTGTCACTGTTTGCAGATGACATGATACTATACATAGAGAATCCTAAAGATGTTACCAGAAAAATACTAGAGGTAATCAATGATTTTGGTAAAGTAGCAGGATACAAAATTAATGCACAGAAATCTCTTGTATTTGTATATAGTAATGACAAAAAATCTGAATGAGAGATTAAGGAAACACTCCCATTTACCACTGCAACAAAAAGAATAAAATACCAAGGAATAAACCTACCTAAGTAGACAAAGGAGCTGTATGCAGAAAACTGTAAGACACTGATGAAAGGAACTAAAGGTGATACAAACAGATGGAGAGATATACCATGTTCTCAGATTGGAAGAATCAACATTGGGAAAATGACTATACTACTCAAATCAATCTACAAATTCAATGCAATCCCTATCAAACTAGCAATGGCATTTTACACAGATCTAGAACAAAAAATTTTATAATTTGTATGAAAACACAAAAGACCCTGAATAGCCAAAGCAATCTTGAGAAAGAAAAACGGAGCTGGAGGAATCAGACTCCCAGACTCAGATTATACTACAAAGCTACAGTAATCAAGACAGTATGGTACTGGCACAAAAACAGAAATATAGATCAGTGGAACAGGATAGAAAGCCCAGAGATAAACCCACGCACCTATGGTCAACTAATCTATGACAAAGGAGGCAAGAATATACAATGGAGAAAAGACAGCTTCTTCAATAAGTAGCTCTGGGAAAACTGGACAGCTACATGTAAAAGAATGAAATTAGAACACTCCCTAACACCATACACAAAAATAAACTCAAAATGGATTAAAGACATAAATGTAAGGCCAGACACTATAAAAGTCTTAGAGGAAAACATAGGAAGAAATATGTCACTCTATGACATAAATCACAGCAAGTGACTTTTGACCCACCTCCCAGAGAAATGGAAATAAAAACCACAATAAACAAATGGGACCTAATGAAACTTAAAACCTTTTGCACAGCAAAGGAAACCATAAACAAGACGAAAAGACCACCCTCAGAATGGGAGAAAATATTTGCAAATGAAGCAAGTGACAAAGGATAAATCTCCAACATATACAAGCAGCTCATGAAGCTCAATATCAAAAAAACAAAGAACCCAATCCAAAAATGGGCAGAAGACCTAAATAGACATTTCTCGAAAGAAGATATACAGATTGCCAAGAAACACATGAAAGGATGCTCAACATCACTAATCATTAGAGAAAGGCAAATCAAAACTACAATGAGGTATCACCTCACACCGATCAGAATGGTCATCATCAAAAAATCTACAAACAATAAATGCTGGAGAGGGTGTGGAGAAAAGGGAACCCTCTTGCACTGTTGGTGGGAATGCAAATCGATACAGCCACTGTGGAGAACAGTATGGTCATTCCTTAAAAAATAAAAATAGAACTACCATACGACCCAGCAATCCCACTACTGGGCATATACCCTGAGAAAACCATAATTCAAAAAGAGTCATGTACCACAATGTTCATTGCAGCTCTATTTACAATAGCCAGGACATGGAACCAATCTAAGTGTCCATCGACAGGTGAATGGAAAAAGAAGATGTGGCACATATATACAATGGAATATTACTCGGCCATAAAAAGAAACGAAATTTATTCGTAGTGAGGTGGATGGACCTGGAGTCTGTCATAGAGAGTGAAGTAAGTGAGAAAGAGAAAAACAAATACCGTATGCTAACACATATATATGGAATCTTAAAAAAAAAAAAAAAAAGGTTCTGATGAAACTAGGGCCAGGATAGGAATAAAGATGCAGAGAATGGACTTGAGGACATGGGGAAGGGAAGTGTAAACTGAGAGAAAGTGAGAGAATCACATTTACATATATACACTACCAAATATAAAACAGATAGCTAGTGAGAAGCAGCTCCATAGCACAGGGAGATCAGCTCAGTGCTTTGTGACCACCTAGACGGGTGGGATAGGGAGGGTAGGAGGGAGATGCAAGAGAGAGCGAATATGGGGATATACGTATGCATATAGCTGATTCACTTTGTTATACAGCAGAAACTAACACAACACTGTAAAACAATTATTCTCCAATAAAGGTGTTAAGAAAAATAAATAAATAATGAACCAATTTCTCAAAACACACAAAATACTGCGACTCATACAACATGAAATATATCATTTGAAATACCCTGCAACGATTTAGAAATTTAAATTTTTTAAAAAAATAATTTATTTTTGGCTACGTTGGGTCTTTGTTGCTGCACGTCATCTTTCTCTAGTTGCAGAGAGCAGTGAGTGCTCTTTGTTGTGGTGTGCAGGCTTCTCATTGCAGTGGCTTCTCTTGTTGCAGAGCATGGGCTGTAGGCAGGTGGGCTTCAGTAGTTGTGCCATGCTGGCTCAGTGGTTGTGGTGCATGGGCTCAATAGTTGTGGCTCGTGGGCTCTAGAGTGCAGCATCTGTAGTTCTGACACACAAGCTTAGTTGCTCCGTGGCATGTGGGATCTTCCCAGACCAGGGCTCGAACCCATGTCCCCTGCATTAGCAGGCAGATTCTTAACTACTGAGCCACAGGGATGCCCGAAATTAAAATTTGTAATTAATAAATTTCCCAAAAGAAAATCTCCAAGTTCAGATGGTTTCATTGGAGAATTTTACCAAATGTTAAAGAAATAACAACAATTCTTCACAATCTCTTCCAGCATATTAAAATGGAGAGAAAACATCCCACTTCATTTTGTGAAGTTAATGTTACCTTAATACCAAAAACAGACAAAGTTAGTACAAAAAAAAAAAAGAAGGAAAAGTAGAAACTAATATCTCTCTTGAATAGAGATCTAAAGTTCTTTATAAAATATTAGCAAGTAGAATTCAGCATTTAGCATTATAAAAATAATTTATATCACGTCAAAGTGGGACAAGAAAACAGAGCTAGATGACACAAATAGGACCATAAGTAAGTCATGAAATAATTGAGAATAGAACCAATGTAATCAATAACTGCAAACACACACAATATTAGTTTGCATTATAAAATAAAATCCAATCTTGTGCTATCTATAAGAGACTAATGAAAAATCTATTTAACAAGGCATACAAAAAGGATGAGCAAAATTATAACATTAATATGTAAAAAAAAGTTATTGGGATTCCTATGAATATTAGATTAAAAGTTTCAGGTTAAAATAATTAAAGAACACCTAGCAGGAGGTTTATATTATAATCATAAACCATTAGGCACCATTCAATCAAATATATAAAGCAAAAAATAAATAAATAAATAAAGCATAACAATACAGTAAAAGAAATACATTAAATTTGCAAGACTTTGATATCGTTATTAGTCCTTGATTATTCAAAGTACTAAAACTTAGTCCTCCAAGTAAGGGATCTATTGGTGAAAGTCCAGAGATAGTTCAGTGCTCTTTTTCAATGATATTATTATTAACTGACCATTCCTCACCACCAACTGTGTGTGTGTGTGTGTGTGTGTGTGTGTGTGTGTGTATCTGTGTGTGTCTCTCATCTCTTGCTCTTTCTCTTGTTCTGTCACAGTTTCTTTCTCCACCACTAGGTTCTGCATTCTTGTATTTTGGCTTTGTCTCTCTACAAGCAGCTATATATTTACATCATCTGCATAAATGGCAATACAAATATAAAGAGACCTTATCTTTCCTAACAGTTCTAGCAAATACATGTGGCTGTATTTGCTTGTTATGAGTCAACTGAAATGTGATGCGATCTCTGTGACCAGATATCGGATGTTCTGATTGCCTAGTCCTGGGTCACATGCTTAACTCTGGGGTCTCAATAGGTTCAATCTCACTTAAACCACACAGATAGGGTGGTTCACAAAGGAAAATTAAGGTATTAGTTTCCAAAGAGAGAAAGGAAGCTGGGCAGGAACAAGCAATGTTGGTCCACTATAAGGATTTGAATGATACAATTAATAAGGTTAACCTTACAGATACAGACACCTGAATGTCATCAAGCTTCACCTTCTATAGGTGCAAATAAGGTCATATTAATACATGAATCATGCTTTTTGCTAGCTTGCAGCTCCCACTTTTATAGCAGTCGATTCTCTGTCATTATACCCTGCCCCCACCAGTGCAAGTTCTTTAGGTTTTCTTATTCCTTCCAATAGTTCTAGGTGCCTATAGAGGTCTCACATGTTCACAGGTAATTTTTAAGCTATTGTTTCTTCTGCCACCCTAGCTATGTAGAAGCCTTCTTTTGTCGTTCCGGTTGGGTGATACTCTAGACTCAGTGCCTCACCTGTGATCAACTTCTTAACACCAACCTGTCTTCTGCAACCTGTTCTTATCATTTCCTCTGAGCCACAGGGCTTACGTATGCGTCTTCCTGATTTTCATCCCGGGGCACAACTGGTATGTAGAGTATATATTCTCCTCTTGTCCACCCATTTCCAAACATGTGCACAAACCCATTCTCTCTATTTCCTGTGGTACAGCAGAAGGCTGATAACATTTAATGAATTTTATTAAAGAATGAGTGACATATCCTTTATGGGCTTGGATAGTTCTTGACATTTCATCATGGGGTCTACTATAGGTGCTTCCTTGACTGGCTCCTAGGCATTGCCTCGAGCTCCCAAGTTGCCTTAAGAAAGCCTATACTTCTTAGAGTGAAGATTAAATAGGGTGACCAGGTTTTAGAAAGTCAGCCAATGACAAAGCCATATCAGACAAAAATACTGTAATAATGTAATATATATTAAATAATTGTCCATATATTAAATAATATGAGTCATTACTTTAACATACAAATGTGAAAAATAGGTGTTTGAAATTCTGTATTCCTCTGTTATCTAACTTTCTGTTACATAAATGCTATTATTTAAGCAAAACACCAATAGGACTAGTAACAATGGTAATTAATAGTAATTAACAGTATGTCTAATAAAATAAACAATGTGTATGAAAAATATAACAATAAGTTTATGTTCCTTTCTGTCTTCTGATTCAGCACTTTAACTTTTAAAATTCTTTATTAGATATTTATATTTTGCAGACTGCATTATTGGGTATTCTAAAGATACATAACTTTAAGGACTTTTAAAAGGAGAACATAAATATGATAGAACTAATTAAACCAATATTACTTATATTTAATTTAAAAATAATAATGACATTTTTTTTTCTATTCCATGACAGAATAAGATACTTTTACTCTTTCGGGTTTTTTTTTCAATAATACTTCTATGAACTTCTTTTTGCCTTTAGGATATCCTTTTATTCTCTTATGTAGTGGCAAAATTGAATATAGTTAAAGGCAAAATTCACACTGACTTGCAGTTTTGCTCTTATCAAAGCTACACTACATTGACTCTTGGTGCCAGTCTAATATGATAACATCAAACTAAATAGCTTTTCAACAAAAGTGTGAAGGCATAGAATACTTAGGATTTTACCTACCAGCAACAGCAGCGCTTTTCATTTGTAGGGATTAATTTTCAGTTTCCAGCAATGTCATCCAGAGACTCCTAGTTTCTGGTCTGACATGTAAAGAGGTTGGAAGTTGTGACTCCTGCCCTTAAAATACAAAAAAAGGCTAAACAAAATGAAAATCTCCAACTATTCTTTGATCTATCAAAGAACTGAGGTTATAGATCAAGACCCTACCCTAACACTGAAGAGACAGTTAACTAAAGGGATTCACAGCTTACTTGGATCAGAAGCACATGATTGAAGCCATTACCAGCAGGAACACTTAAAGGATAATTGCTGGAGGTTTAGCACTGACCAGCTTAAGAGTTAAAAGCTCCAGGGACCTCCATTTTGTGGGGGGGGGGGTGTCCCACACTTTTGTGAATTTCATGTCCAAGAGCCCATTAGGTTCTAGGGTAAAGATCACAAAAAAATCTGCTCAGGCTTTTGGAATTGGGGGTGGGGGCAAGGAATTAGCAATTTTGAAGTAAGCTCATAATATTCTATTCTCCTTAACAAAAGTCTATCCTCGAGGGCAATTATTTGATCAGAGCCTGATTGATCTGGAGGAAGTAAAATATCCAACTGATGTCCCCTCTAGCCTTACTGTCTCATCTAAGAGGATAAAAATACAGGCAGATAATGTCACAAACCAGGGGCACAGGCTCTCTAAAAGACTGACACATAATTGTAAAACTATAGAATGCTTCTCCTCCTCCTTGCCACCACATGTCTATGTGGGCTCTTGTATAATTACAGATTATAGCTGAAAGAACGGCAAGCCTCAGGCCCTATTTAGGTGTCTCTAGGACAATCCAAAGTCCACATTAGCAGATCAAAAAGGGACTCTAGAAATTTTAGCCTCTGAAACTCACAGCTAAGGAAGACAGTAAAAATAACCTACAGGTAGCATCATACTTAATTGCGAGAAACTAGATGCTTTCTTCCTAAAATTAGAAATAAAGCAAAGATGTTTCTTCTCATCATGGCTATTCAACATTGTACAGAACGTTCTAACTAATGTAATAAGATAAGAAAAAGAAATAAAATGTAAACAGACTGGGAAGGAAGAAATAAAATTGTCTTTGTTCACAAATATCATGATTGTCTATGTAGAATATCCCAAATACTCAAAAACTACAACAAAAACTCCTGGAACTAAACAATGATTATAGCAAGGATGCAGGATACAAGGTTAAACACAAAAGCCAATTCTTTCATCTATATGAGCAATAAACAATTGGAAGTTGAAATAAAAAACACAGCACCCCTTATGTTAGCACCCCCAAAATTAAATATTTAGATAGGAATCTAACAAATATGAATCTAACAAAATATGTAAAGAGCTATATGAAGAAAATTATAAAACTCCTATAAAAGAAATAAAAGAACTAAGTAAATGGAGAGATAGTCCATGTTTATGGATAAGAAGAAACAATATTATTAAGATATCCATTCTTTCCAACTTGATCTATAGATTCAATACAACCCTAGTCCAAATCCCAGGAAGTTATTATTTTGTGGATATCAGCAAACTTACTCAAAATGACATATGAAAAGGCAAAAGACTCAGAATAGCCAACATAATATTGAAGAAGAACAAAACTGTAGGACTGATACTACTGGAGTTCACTTACTACAAAGTCACAGTGATCATGATAGTGTGGTGTTGGTGAAAGAATAGAAAAATAGATCAATGCAACAGACTACAGAACCAAGGAATATATCCATACAAATACAGTAGACTAATATTTATCAAAGAAGCAAGGAAGAGTCAATGGAAAATGGACAGTCTTTTCAATATAATGCTGCTGGAACAGCCAGACATCCAGATGCAAAAAGACAAAAAAACAAAGAAAAGAAAAGAAGAAGGAAAAAAAAGAGAATCCTAGACACAGACCTTACACTCTTCTTGAAAATTAACTAAAAATGCATCATAGACCTAAGTGTAAAATGAAAAATTATAACATTCCCCAAAGATAACATAGGAGCAAATTTAGGTGACCTTGGGTTAGGGAATGAGTTTTCAGATATAACACCAAAAGCACAATCATTGAAGAAAAAATTGATAAGTGGAACAACATTGAAATTAAAAACTCTGTGAAGACAGTTAAGAGAATGAAAAGATAAGTTACTGATTGAGAGAAGATATTTGCTAAAATCATATCAGAAAAAGAACTTGCATCCAAAATATATGAAGAACTCAAAGTTCAACCAAAAGAAATGA
This sequence comes from Balaenoptera acutorostrata, assembly GCF_949987535.1. Lineage (NCBI taxonomy): Eukaryota > Metazoa > Chordata > Mammalia > Artiodactyla > Balaenopteridae > Balaenoptera > Balaenoptera acutorostrata. The sequence goes on from NC_080067.1 coordinate 6,285,753, forward strand.
ACTCAACAAAGTGAGTATACCTCAACATAATAAAGGCCATATATGACAAGCCCACAACTGATATCATACACAATGTTGAAAAGTTTAGAGTTTTCCTCAAATATCAGAAAAAGAAAAGGGTGTCCACTCTTGCCACTATTATTCAACATATTCTTGCCTATAGTATTCAACATAGGAAGTCCTAGCCGTAACAATAAGGCAAGAAAAAGAAATAAAAGGAATCCAATTTGGAAAGAAAGAAGTAAAACTGTCACTATTTGCAGATGACATGCTATTATATATAGAAAACCCTAAAGACTCCACCAAAAAACTGTTAGAACTAATAAATGAATTGAGTATAGTTGCAGGATACAAAATCAATACACAGGAATCTGTTGCATTTCTACACACTAGTAATGTACTATCAAAGAGAAATTAAGAAAGCAATCTTATAATTTGCATCAAAAAGAATAACAACCCTAGGAATAAATTTAACCAAGGAGGTGAAAGACCTGTACTCTGAAAACTATAAGACACTGATGAAAGAAATTGAAGGCAACCCAAATAAATGAAAAGAAATGCCATGATCATGGATTGGAAGAATTAATATTATTAAAATGTCCATACTACCAAAGCAATCTACAGATTCAATGCAAACTCTATCAAAATTCCAATGACATATTTCACAGAACTGGAACAAATAATCCTAAAATTTGTATGAAGCCATAAAAGATCCAGAACATCTAAAGCAATCTTGAGAAAAAAGAACAAAGTTCAAGGTATCACATGCCCTGATTTCAAGCTATACTACTAAGCTACAGTAATCAAAACAGTATGATAATGGCACAAAAACTGACACAAGGGTCAATAGAAAAGAATATAGCCCAGAAATAAACCCAAACTTACATCGTCAATTAATCTACAACAAAAGAAGCAAGAACATACATTGGGCAAAAGACAATTTCTTCAATAAATGGTGTTGGGAAAATTGGACAACCACATGCAAAGAATGAAACTAGATCACTTTTCTGTGCCATATACAAAAATAAACTTAAAATGGATTAAAGACTCAAATGTAAGACCTGAAACCATAAAACTCCTTGGAAAAAACTTAGGCAGTAAGCTCTTTGACCCGGGTCTTAGTAATATATTTTTGGATATGTCTCCTCAGAAAAAGGCAATAAAAGCAAAAATAAACAAATTGGACTATATCAAACGAAAAAGCTTTTGCACAGCAAAGGAAACCATCAACAAAATGAAAAGACAACCTACTGCATGGGAGAAGGTATTTGCAAACTGTATATCTAACAAGGGGTTAATATCCAAAATATATAATAACTCATACAACTCATTATTTAAAAAACAAACAACCCGATTAAAAAATGGGCAGAGGACCTGAATAGACATTTTTCCAAAGAAGACATACAGATGGTCAACAGGCACATGGAAAGATGCTCAAAATCACTAATCATCAGGGAAATGCAAATCAAAACCACAATGAGATATCACCTTACAGCTATCAGAATGGCTATTATAAAAAACACAACAAATAAAAAATATGGGAATGTAAATTGGTACAGCCACTATGGAAAACAGTATACAGGTTCCTCAAAAAATTAAAAATCCAGCAATTTTACTTCTGGGTGTTTATTCAGAGAAAATAACAACACTAATTCCAAAAGATATATGCAACCCAATGTTTATTGCAGCATTATTTACAATAACCAAAATATGAAAGCAATCTCAATATCTATTGATGGATGGATGGATGGATAAAGAAGATGTGTATATACCTTTTACACACACACACACAGACACACAGACACACACACACAAGGAATACTACTCAGCCATAAAAAAGAATAAAATCTTGCCATTTGTGACGACATGGATGGACCTACAGGATATTATGTTAAGTGAGATAAGTCAAACAGTGAAAGACAAATGCTTCATGATTTCACTTATATGTGGAGTCTAAAAAACAAAACATATGAACAAACATAACAAACAGAAACAGACACATAGATACAAAGAACAAACTGGTGGTTGCCAAAAGGGAGGGGGATGGGGGGATGGGTGAATAGGTGAAGGGGATTAAGAGGTACAAACTTCCAATTATAGAATAAATAAGTCATGGAAATGCAATGTACAGCATAGTGAATACAGTCAATAATATTGCAATAACTTTGTATGGTGGCAGATGGTAACTAGACTTATTGTGGTGATCATTTCATAATGTACAAAAATATCAAATCACTGTGTGGTACACCTGAGACTACAATAATATTAAGTCAATTATACTTCGATAAAAAATAAACAAAAAGCTCAATTATAAAATGTACAAAATATTTGAAACTCAACAAAGAAGATGTACAGATGGCTAATAAGCATATGAGAAGTTGCTCAACATCATATGTCATTAAGGAACTGCAAATTAAAACAATGAGATACAACTACATACCTATTACAATGCCTAAAATAAAAAACACTATGGCATCCACTTTGTATACATATGCTTGTTTTGGTAGATGAGCTGCTTGTCATCAGGTCTTTTACATCTGTAAAATCACCATATACACTAGCCATGTCTAAAATACCCATCATTTTTAAGCATTCAGAAGTTCAATGGATTGCATCATAATTCAAATTTCTTCAGGTCAATGGTTTTAATACACAGAGATAATTTGAACTTGTGAAACCAAAATTGGATTCCAAATTTTAAATTACAGTTTTAGTAAAGATATTGAGGAAGTCCTATTAAACTTGGCTTCCCTTTTCTGTAGGCATGCTTTTGGGTTTCCATAAAATGAGTCATGTTTTTCATTTTCATGAATTTTTGTTGCACCCTACACATAAGCATCAAATAATCCAGGTACAGAGAGTTCATCCTTTTCTTGACTCATTATGGCCCTTTGAAGATCATCAAACAGTTTTAGAGAAACAGCATTTAACTTTCTGTTTTATTGTAATTCTTTTCCCATTTCTTATCTTCAATATATTTCTAAATTGTAGAACATTTTTCTTGTCCCAAACTTTGAAAATATAAGTTTACAATAGGCCAGAATTTTAATATCTTTCCTATAGCTGACATCACTGAGAGCTATCCTCTAGACATGTGAAAGGCTATGTCCTTTTATTTCAGTAAAGTCTAAAATACCATTAAGTGCTTCTGCACATTTTGAGGAAACTTAAAAGTGATAAAAAAAATTCATTACAAAATCCTCACTATCACAGATAAGCAAATCACATCCCTTTTTAGCACTGTTGTGTAAAGTTTTGCAGAAAATTTCACAAGGTAAAATCCTTACATTTTCTTTTGTTAGAAGTTTATAAACTGAGTGGAATTTTCCAAAATTTACATCTGCTCTGTGGACCAAATCTGCAGATTGATGAGCAGAGTTTAGAGGGTATTTGGACAGGATATCAACAATCTTTTATTTTACATGTTTCATTAAATTCTTCATAGAAATTTAGAAAATAATTTCAAACTACCTTCTTCAAATCAAAGTACCCAATAGCTAGGGATAACATTTTCATTTGTTTGTTTTTTCTATGATTCAGCTTATCACTTGAGATACTATAAAAGTATGATCTTTGATAAGACCTGTAAGATCTTTGATCTGTACACTGCAGGAGCCAAGAGATTTTCAAAATTTCTCCTTTTGTTTACCCAGAAGACATTTTAGTTTCAATCTCTGAACCAGGAAATGTAACTTAACTCATTTTCATAGAATAAGAAAAGGAGAAAGGAGCGATATGATATTGTTCAGAGTTTAGCTGAGTCACTGCTTGGTACTGTCTTGGCCTCCATTGTGTTGGGCCAAGTGGGGGACCTCTCTTGCAAGTACACACCCTTGTCAATCTAGGTAAAGAGGTAAACTGGGGCAAGCTCAAATGACCAGACATTGAGTTTATTTAGGAATAGCAGAGGAATTGTATAAGTAAATCAGGAAATGCAAATTGCAGCAAGCTACAGGTGCGTCTGGTGAGAATTTGGGGTGGGTTGTATTTATGGGCAAGGAGTGCAAAGACGGGCTGTAAGTGGGTATGTCCAGCCAAGAGTCCATGCAGTATGTTAATTGGCTTGAGGAAGGGGAGAGATTCTTGGCAGATGTTCATTGGTCAGGAGATTAATTCCAGTTTTCTGTAAATCCGGCATTTAGGGGAAATAGGTCTCTCAGTTTTTAATGTCCCCCCCATCCCAGGCACATGTGTGGGATTCTCCATTTCATATCCTCTGGTTCCATTTTATGTTGCAATCTTTTCACATTTAGATAATAGTCTGCAGAGTCACAAGCAAAGGTACGTTTCTGATATGACCTTGCCATTGGCCCTTGTGACAGGAGAAGTCTCCCCCTTTTCCCAGGGCCCTCCCTTTTGTGTTCCTTAGATAAGACCCTCATGGAGCTTACTAAAGCCCCACTTTTTTGGTTTGAATTGACCCATCCAGCCTTAGCCTCGGTACTCCAAAGCACCCCACGCACTAACCCTAATAAAGGCATGTGCCCCAGGTCCTGGAGTTCTCTCTGTCTGCGCCCTGCCTTGGCCTCCCCATGTGGCCCCTCAAGTCATGCCACATACTTCCTCCAGGACCTATGAGTCTTAGGCTTCTCTATTTCACTTTCCCTTGTGGTCTTTTGTTGAATTAAGGCTCACCATCCAACAGTAGACCAGGGGCTCTACTCACCAAATGTTAATTTGACAAAGTCACAGTGGACACGTGTGTTCATTTGTGAGGAATGCCAAGCTGATTCAGTGGCTGCTTTTTACTGGGCATCGATATCTTTTGGGGAGATGAAAACTTTTAATTGGTTTAGAAGGACTTGCATATCTCATCTCAAACTTGTGAGATTGTCTCCTTCTCCACCCAGCTCATTTCCAAATTCTTTGCAGTATGTGATTTAATATGCTCTGTTCTGATCATTTTCCTTCTTCATCCAGTTGTATTTCCACCTGTTATTAATACAGGCACTTAGCCTTCTATTTGGTGTTACCTGGGTCATGCTAGAATTGGGATTGGAATTGTTCTCATTTTCATTATTTAAACTCTTAGGAAACATGATCACAATATTTACAATGTTAAAAATTAAATTTGCATTATCTTGATAAAAAAAAGCACAGCAGTTAATCTACAGGCAAAGTTAAAGATGACTGTTAAAACTCATGATTACAATACACTTAAGCTTTATTTTTATATTGTTACATTGTGTAGGCCTTACAACCACAAATACCCCAGTATATGCATTTCTATTATGGACTTTGCTTTATGTTTGCATAAAAACATGGCTTATTCAGGTGGTTTTGTAATATCTGATAAACTATATGCCCAAAATTGTCCTCAAATCTTCAACTCTTGCAAAATGAAAACAGCTCACATCTTTGAATGCCTGTGCTTTCAGTTTCTACTATTCCAATAAATAGTTGCAATTTTCAGTCAGGACTGAGGTTCCCAATTCTCTGTGTATTCTGCAAACTGAAAATACACGTGGAAATTCTGTAGGTGGCAAACTATTAGATATAATATAGCTGGGATTAAACCGATCCTACCTAAGGCATTTATAATCGAATGATGTCAGAACAAAATGGAAATTAATGAAAATGGTATTAATGATACAATAATCACAGGATAATTTCATGTCAGTCAATCAGATGGAAGGAAAGAAAAGAGACATATTACAGTCAGGTTCAGATTAAACAATTAAATTAAATAATTAAATTGCAGAGTACCTCAGACAACTCTCTCTGAGTTTGTATGAGCAGGAACAAGTTTATAAGTTTCCTCCATGGAATAGTAATGAGAATTTCAAAGGTTCCTCCTGGCTAAATGTATTTTACATAAATACATAATGCAAAAGCTGAAGTCAAAAGCAGGTACCTTCTAGTGATATTCAAAGGACAAATTATGTGGCATTTGAAAATCTGTAAGTATATACAGGCAACTTCTCTCCCTTTCTTCCTTTCTTTCTTCTTTTATCTCTCACACTCTCCCTTTCTTTCATCCTTCTTTCTTTCAGTGCTTGGATGAAAATTTTCTGTTTATATGGTGGCAGGGAAAATCTCTCTGATTTTTTTCACTCAACAACTTTGGAACCCAATCCAATCTGTGAAAGTCGGGGGTTCCTTTACTCATCCACACTGGATAGTCCTATAAGCTGTCTTGTGTGTGCTTCCATGACCTCCACATAGTAATGTTCACTGGTCTTCCAGATTGGGTTGCAGACAAGGAATCATTTTCAGAATCTATAGGGCAGGAGTATGAGAATTCCTTAGATTAGGGAGATGGGGAACTCAGGACACCTTGTGAGGTCCCTGAGAATTGTGTGTCTCACCTGCAACCCTGACAACTCTTAGTGCATGGTAGAGCAGTCCCCCAATAAAAATTTGTGAAATCAAAATAAATCCCGATAACAAGAAAAAAGACCATATGTACAAGGTACATCGTAGGATTCAATAAACATATATTGACTCCAAAGGAGGAAAAAGCAATGGATTTTGCTAAAAGCTGGATGGGCTTTGGTCAATTATTTCTCTACCTATTACCACAGGAGATTATAGGATACTTCCTTTGGAGACCCATAGCCGGAATATCATTCAGTCTTCTTGGAAATCCAAAAGGGTCAGGAAGTTCTTAGTTTTAAATGAGATGCTTAAAAAATAATCTAGAGGAGCACTTAAGAATATTCTGGATGCTGGAGCTGATAGAGCGTGTATATCCCATTCAGCATTAAAACATTTGCTTGGTGCCAGGAATTGCTTCCCCATTATTAGAAGGTGAATTCTATTCATTACAAAAGGAAGGTACTGTCTGTGTGATAAAGTTATTATTACCATTTCATATGTGAGAAAATTGGGGCTCAATTTCCTTACCTATGATCTCAACCTTATGGGAAGAACTAGAAGTAGAATTCAATGCTGTTTTCTCCCAAGCATGCACTCAGCATTATACAGCCTTTCTGGTCTCTTTTAATTTTTTTGGGGGGGAGGTCTAAATTTGACTTTATCTGGCTATCAGGATTGTAATCACCACTTTCATATATTTCTCCTTTGTGTTTGTCCTTCCCTTTATTTTTAACCTTTTTGAATCACTGTGTTTCAAGTATTCACATCGAGGTAAATTTTGCTTTCTGAGCCAATCTAGAAATGTCTTTCTTTTAAAAAATGAGTTAGGCCTACAGACTTTTGTTGTGACTGATATATTTGGGCCCAACTGTATTATTATTTAATGATTCCTGTGCGTATTATCTCATATTTACTGTGTTTCTTTCTGCATTTGGTGTGTTTTCTCTGCTTTAAAAATTTCTTTTGGTATTTATGACAATTTCGGTTTTTGCTTTTGTTGTTGTTGGTGCTAGAGATAACTTTATTGTTATACTTTTTTAAAGTGTACTTAATCCCTCTTTCTCATACTTTTTATTCACCTGTGACTATCTGGCCAGTCTTAATTGGTATTCCTACACAATAATATATGACTTACTCTACTACGTTTCTCTCTCTCACATTCTCCCATTTTTTAGTTGCATTCTCTTTATTTTACCAGAGCATATAATGTGTACATATTATTCTTCCACTTTTTGTTTTAGACTCAGTGATAAAGTTAAATATATGAAACACTCACTACTGGTCTGTTGGCTAAAGTTTTCCCAGGCATCTCCTGGTTGGTTCAAGCTCATTTCCAGTTGACTCCACAGGGAGAACACGTGTGCAGCATTCTTAGTGCCTGCATGCTTAAAATTGTTTTCCAAAAGCCTTGGTACTTAATAGACAAATCTGTCATTCGCTCTTTCTTTAATTTGTTTTTAGGAAATGCTGCTCCCTTGTGCCTCGATTTGTATGTTGTTTTGAAGACTCTGATACCCATGTAATTATCTTGTCCTTTGAGGTTATTTCATCATTTTGCCTGGAAACACTGAGGACATATTCTTTACCTTTGAATTCCAATAATTTTACTAGCATATACCTCAAAACTGATTCTTGCCCACCCATATTTACCGTAAGTTGGTGGAATCTTTCAGGTTTCCTATTACATCTAGAAGTTTTTCTTGGATCATAGTTTTACACATCTGTTCTGTCCTAATGTTTTCATCTTCTTTCTTAGCATGTATCATGGTGCTTTTTCCCTTTTTTCCATTTCAACCATTTTCTCTCTGACTGTTTTTTTAACATTTTCATTCTCTTGTCTGTTTATAAGGTTTCTTATTTAATTTTCTTTTACATTTATTCTTCTTTGAGTACCTTATAATTTTATCTTTTTTTTCAGATATGATTTTGTACTTTTCTTCTATGTCTTTTTAAATCCAGTCAACATATTTGATTGCTTCCTACTTTTGCACATTTCTGTGTTTAAGTTTCAAATAACAGATTCAAAAATTTTTGCATATTCCACAGGCATGTATTAGGATATTTAATTTAGTTTAGAGAGTGACTGTGGTAAGATGAATAATAGTCCCCAAAGATATACATGACCTAATCCCTGGAACTTGAGAATGTTACTCTATATCACAAAAGGAGCCTTGCTGATGTGATTACTTTATGGATCTTGAGATGGGGAGATTATCCTGGATTATCTGGATTGACCCTATTGTAATTATAGGTAAACTTATAAAATGGAAGCAGAGGAAGATCTGACTACAGAAGAGGAGGTAAGAGATGTGATGGTGGAAGCAAGAGGTTGGAGTGATAAGAGGGAGGGGTCATGAGACAAGGTATGTAGGCAGGTCTGGAAGCTCGTAGGAAAGGCACGGAAATGGATTCATCGCTAGAGTCTCTAGAGGAAACCAATCCTACCAACATCTTGAAGTTAACTCAGAGAAAGGGCTTTGGACTTCTGGCCTGGAGAACTATAAGGTAATAAAAACTGTGTTCTTTTAAGTCACTAAGTTTGTGGTAGTTTGGTATAGAAACCATATCAAATTAATAAAGTGATTTATTGGTTTCTTAAATATTTTGGTTGACTTTGAGAGGAAAATTTTCATTATCCAAATGGTTTGTTTTCATTACCTAAAATGTTTAATTCTTAAAGTTGTTTTGTATAGAAGCGGTCTACTTTATTTCTACTACTAATCATTTTATGGACAGAGTTTAGTATTTAACTCTGAATTTTCAAATATTTAAATATTACTTTTGATCCACTGTTTTGATTCTTTCAGGGACTTTAATTATATGTATTGTTTACCTTCTGTAGTAAGAATATGTTGTAGTTATCCTAACATGGGTTTCATATGCCATAGTAATCATTCTGCGTTCCTGCCATAACGTCATTCAGAAAATGATTTTATTATTTTTTTCTTTTTCTCCTATTTTTTTCTCCTTTTGTTCCCATGTTCTTCCTCCTACTTCACGTTCTTTTTACTTCATCAGTTCCACAAATTCATTTCTCTTTCTCACTGTGTAATACTGTGATGGTGCTTAGAGAGTATGAAACTTCTCTAGGCAAAGGATGAAGAGTTGTTACTAGATAAATGCAAATTGGTTTTATTGAGATGTTATTAGGTGATTTCCCCTTTAAATGCACCAAATGCTTCTAATCTGGCACTTCAGCTTATAACATCCATTCTAAAATATCTGCATACCTATTTCTGCCCAAATGCTGTGATTTGGTGTCGTGGGAAAGTCAGACAGATCTGAGTTTGAATTCTTTTTACGTAAGGAATCTTGCTCAATTGCTTCAACCTCTCTCAATATCAGTTTTCTTATTTCCAAAAAGGGATAATAATATCCATGAGGTTTATTGTAAAGATTAAATGTAATAATGCTCATAAAGCACTTAAATATGTAATGGCAGTAACGTCAACTTCACTGGAGAGTTTGTGAAGATTAAGTGAGATAATACAGCTAAAGCTTTTAGTGAAGTGCTTGCCAAACTGATTTCTGATTCCATATGACTTATAAGAGTCAGTCTTGTGCAAAAAGTTTTCCAAGCACAACCTGAGCTCATTCCAACTTTAAAACTTGGTCCATTACTGGGACTTCCCTGATGGTCCAGTGGTTAAGATTCCATGTTCCCAAAGCAGGGGTCCCGGCTTCAATCCTTGGTCAGGGAACTAGATCTCACACACCGCAACTAAGAGTTCACATGCCACAACTAAAAGATCCTGCACATCACAACTAAGGCCTGGTGCAGCCGAATAAATAAATATTTTTAAAAATCCAAAAAAACCCCAAAACTCGGTCCATTGCTGAGTTGAGTAGGTGCCATAAGATACAAATGACTATAAACATCAAGGTCCTACTGTATAGCACAGGGAACTATATTCAATATCCTTTGATAAACCATAATGGAAAAGAAGGGCTTCCCTGGTGCCCCTGTGGTTGAGAACCCGCCTGCCAGTACAGGGGACACCGGTTCGAGCTCTGGTCCTGGAAGATTCCACATGCTGTGGAGCAACTAAGCCCATGCGCCACAACTACTGAAGCCCGTGTGCCTAGAGCCCGTGCTCCACAACAAGAGAAGCCACTGCAATGAGAAGCCCGTGCACCACAACGAAGAGTAGTCCCTGCTCACCGCAACTAGAGAACAGCCCGCACGCAACAACAAAGACCCAACGCAGCCAAAAATAAATAAATTAACTAAAAAAAGAAAAGAATATGAATAAAAATGTATATATATGTATAACTGAGGCCCTTTGCTGTACAGAAGTGATTAACATAACATTGTAACTACTATCCATTACAACCTAAACAGGGTGAGTTATATTCCAGACTAAAAGATAATTATTGAAATATATATTATATATTTTTATATATATTATTTTTATATATTATATATGTTGAAATATATGATATACTTAAATATATATATATTTTATGTATGACATAGAAATATGTACTATCTCATTCGTTGCATCTTATCCTTGTGACTCCTCTGTAGCATGAAACTAAATGTCCATTTACAAAATTGCAGTTTAAAAGGAAGCATTCAGCCTTACCATAAAATTAAAATATAGAGCATAAACCCCAGAGAAAAAAATATAGGTGTACCAACTTCATGGTGCCAGTGCGTTTGGGTTCTGGAGATGAAAATTAGGAGCTGTTACCCCTTTTCCTTGTTGCAGTTGTATCTGACTGATAACTCCCTTTGAAGGAGCTCTTCAGGTCTACTGAGTAAAACATTTTGCTCTCGTTTCAGTATTCACAACAACCTTGGGCTGAAGACATTGTTATTCCCCTTTTACACATAACAGGAAAGAGGCTCAGAAAGGTTAAGTGGCTTGCACCAATGTGCCTTGTAGGAGTGGGACAGAACCTGTGTCTTCTGGGACTTAGCACAGTGCATTTTCCATTACACAGTGGGATTCATGGCTGGAGGTTACCTTGTCTCTTCAGGAGCTTTCAAGTTTCTTCTAATCGGGGCCCTTCCTAGCATGTGACAGTCTTATCAAAAGATTCATGCTCTATGAGATTACTGTATACAGCCACAAAGACAGAGAGAAATCATGCAGAGCAGTAGGTGGGGGAGGTGGGCACGACAGTCAGGTGATCGCAGAATAAAATTAGTGAAATTAAGTTGACATAAGCCTGGAAGGAAATTCCTCAGTTTCTTCCTATCTCATCACCATGGCCCTTCATTCTCTCCCTCATTCTCCTCCTGCACTCACAGCCTCTTAACTCTTTCTTCTAATACTGCCCTGATGTTCATTTAAATTGAAATGGCATGGTGCTTTCTAGCTTCTCATTTTAAGATTCTCCATGGTAGCCTGCAAGTATGGTTACAATTTCCATTTATGTTTCCCTCTTCTATTCCACCTCAGAAATGTCTGAAATGTGATAACCTCCTATTGGAATAGGTCATGGTTGAAGGATTAGGGTAGTAGGTTTCCAAAACTAGTTAGTTGAAAACAAAACAGAAACAATTCTCTTTTAAATTTATTCTGCAAAAGCATTACAGGCACACCTCGGGGATGTTGCAGGTTTTGTTCCAGACCACCTCCATAAAGCGAATACTGCAATAAAGGGAGTCACATGAATTTTTTGTTTTCCCAGTGCATACAAAAGCAATGTTTACACTATACTGTAGTTTTATTAAGTGTTGAATGGCATTATGTCTAAAAAAAGTACACACCTTAATTAAAAATCCCTTATTGCTAAAAATTGCAAACCGTCATCTGAACCTTCAGTGGGTCGTAATCTTTTTGCTGCTAGAGAGTCTCGCCTTGGCATTGATGGCTGCTGACTGATGAGGGTCGTGGTTGCTGAGGGCAGGAGGGGCCGTGACAATTACTTAAAATAAGACAACAGTGAAGTTTGCTGCATCAGCTGATGCTTCCTTTCATGAACTCTGCAGCGTGCAGTGCTGTTTGACAGTATTTTACCCACATTCGAACTTCTTTCAAAATTGGAGTCAGTCCTCTCAAACCCTGCCACTGCTTTATCAAATAGGATTATGTAATATTCTGAATCCTTTGTTCTCATTTTAACAATCTTCACAGCATCTTCACCAGGAGTAGATTCCATCTCAAGAAACCTCCTTCTCTGCTCATCCATAAGAAGCAACTCCTCATCCCTTAGAGTTTTATCCTGAGAATTTGGCAATTCATTCGCATCTTCAGGCTCCACTTCTAATTCTAGTTCTCTTGCTGTTTCCACCACATCCGCAGCTACTTCCTCCAGTGAAGTCTTGAACCCCTTAACGTCATCCATGAGGGTTGGAATCAATTTCTTCCAAACTCATGTTAATGTAGATATTTTGACTTCTTCCCATGAATCACAAATGTTTTTAAACGGCATCTAGAATGGCGAATCCTTTCCAGGAAGTTTTCAATTTGCTTTACGCGGGTCCATCAGAGGAATTACAGTTATAGCATCACAAAATATATTTCTTAAATAATAAGACTTGAAAGTCTAAATGACTCCTTGATCCATGGGCTGCAGAATGGATGTTGTGTTAGCTGGCATGAAAACAATATTAATCTTGCTGTACCTGTTAATCACTCCATCAGAGCTCTTGGGTGACCGGGTGCATTGCCAATGAGAAGTAATATTTTGAAAGGACTCTTTTTTTCCAAGCAGTAGGTCTCAAGAGTGGGCTTAAAGTAATCAGTAACCGTGTTGTAACCAGATGTGTTATCATCCAGGCTTTGTTTCATTTATAGAGCACTATAAATGCAGCATAATTCTTAGGGGCCCTAGGATTTTGGGAATGGTAAGTGAGCTTTGGCTTCAACTTAAAGTCACCAGCTGCATTAACCCCTAACAAGAGAGTCAGCCTGTCCTTTGAAGATTTGAAGCCAGGCATTGACTTCTCTCAAGCTATGAAAGTCCTAGATGGCATCTTTTTCCAATGGAAGCTTGTGTTGTCTCCATTGAAGATCTCTTGTTTAGTGTAGTCACGTTTGTTAATTATCTTAGCTAGATCTGGATAACTTGCTGCAGCTTCTATATCAGCACCTGCTTCTTCACCCTGCATTTTTATGTTATGGAGATGGCTTCTTTCCTTAAACGTCATGAACCAACCTCTGCTAGCTTCAAACTTTTCTTCTGCAGCTTGTTAATTTCTCTCAGCCTTCATAGAATTAAAGAGAGCTAGGGCCTTGCTCTGAATTAGGCTTTGGCTTAAGGAAGTATTGTGGCTGGTTTGATCTTCTAACCAGACCACTAAAACTTTCTCTGTATCAGCAATAAGGCTGTTTTGCTTTCTTATCATTATTGTGTTCACTGGAGTCACACTTTTAATTTCCTTCAAGAACTTTTTCTTTTCATTCACAACTTGGCTAACTGTTTGGTGCATGAAGCCTAGCTTTCAGGCAACCTGTGCTGTTGACATGCCTTCATCACTAAGCTTAACCATTTCTAGCTTTTGATAGAAAGTGAGAGATGTACCACTCTTCCTGTCACTTGAACACTTAGAGGCCATTGTAGGGTTATTAACTGGTCTAATTTTAATATTGTTGTGTCTCAGGGAATAGGGAGGTCGAGGAAAGAGAGAGAGATGGGGGAACGGCCATCAGTGGAACAGTCAGAACACACGCAACGTTTGATTAAGTTTTCCGTCTTACATGGGCACAGTTCATGGCGCCCAAAACAATTACAATAGTAACATCGAAGATCACTGGTCATAGATCACTGTAACAAATATAGTAATCATGAAAAAGTTTGGAATATTGTGAGAATTACCAGAATGTGATACAGAGACACGAAGTGAGCAAATGCTTTTGGAAAAATAGTGCCAATAGACTTGCTTGATGCAGCATTGCCAGAAACCTTCAACTGTAAAAAACACAATATCTATGAAGCACCATAAAGCAAAGCTCAATAAAAGGAGGTGTGCCTGTATATGAGAGCGTAGAGCTAGAATAATTCAGCTGCTTAAGCATACTCTTTTGAGAGATAGCCATTTGTATACATTTTAGTTTGCCTTGGAAATTAATTTCATTGTCAGAAAAATAAAACAACTTAAACAAATTTCAATTTAAACTTTTTCTTGGCAAAGCAGTTAGGGAATCTACCCAATACAGGCATACCCAGGAAAGCTGGTGTTATAGTTCAGATGCTTGAGAGCTAACAAGATGATGGTGTAGATTCTAATCTGAGTTTGAAGACCTGAGAATTGGCAGCGACAAGGGCAGATTAATTTCCTAGCTCCTGCAGTCAGACAGAGAATGAACTAAACTTTTCTTTGCCTTTTAGCTCTACTCAGGCCCTCAAATGATTGGATGATGCCCACCCACATTGAGTATGGGACCTCTGCTTTACTCACTCCACCGATTCAAATGTTAATCTCTTCTGGAAACACCCTTGTAGGCACACCCAGAAATAATGTTTAACAAGCTATCTGGGCATGCTGTAGCCCAGTCAAATTGACACATAAAATCAATCAACACAATGGTTGTTGTGGATTTTTGCTTGTTTGTTTCACACTTTAAATAACAACATTTATAAAAATACTATCTTGGTTTTGTACAATCATATGTAACTCTCCCTCTCCCAGAAATTAATATCAAGACAGACTTGCATATAATTTTATCTCTTCATTTTATCCTCTCAACCACCATCTAACATAGAAATCCCAGTCTATTTCTGGGTGAACTGAGACTCAGAAGATTTGTGACTTGCCCAAAGTCTCATATTAGGACAGAGAAGGAAGAAAGTAAGTGAGATTTTGCTATTGGGCTATTGTTCACATTGATGGTTTCTTTGGAAGTCCCAGCATGTGTTTACCAAGTGGCTGCACATTTAAAGACAGCACATCCTTTCAAGCTGGTAGTGGGGGTAAAGCAAAAATTTCCACACTACTACACATTTATGCCAGCTGATAACTTACATTCTTTTTTTTTTATTGAAACAATTATTCACTAAGGGTGGAGTAGGGGCTGGTGTGATCATGGCCAGGATAGGGAATGGAGAGGCTGGCCTTCCTGGCATCAGTGAGACCTTACAGATCTTACACAGTAGGTGTGCAAATTTTGCCCAGACAGTTGATGGAGGAATTAAAATATCAGGGCCCTCATGTTCCACTGCAGGCAAAAACATAGTCAATAGGATGTGGACCTAAATTTGAGAATTAAAAAGAGGCAAATAGTTAAAGATTTCTAAAGGTCTTGAAGTACATGGATATTAGGGTCAATTTACATGGTGCGCTATATACCAGTAAATATGTATTAAGGACATTACTGTGCAAATGCAGTGAGTTGTGAACTGTGAATCCTACTCTCTAAATCGGTAAACAAAATTTTCATTTGGTGAATTTTCATTTTTAAAAAAGCACCAAACTTACAATTTTCCACACCAATTTCTATTCTTGAGAATTTCCACTGACCCCATAGAAATGTCATGACACTGACATTTAAAACTAACAAATAGGAAATAACTTAATCCAGGTCACGCTGAAACCTTCATATTATTTTGTATTGGAAAATAATACTTACTATATCCAGAGACACTTTGAATTTGGAACGAAAGCAGGAGCAGGAACTTTTATCAGCATTTCTATGGAAAAATAGTTGAAGCACATCACCTGTGCTTTCACAGGTACAACAGCCTTGGCTAAGGGGATTATAAAGGCTCCCTGCTTCCCTTATCTTATGTCACTTGGTGACTCAAAACCACCACCATTTTGTTTTTGTCGTTCACCCTTCTGAGAGTCAGGAATTGAGACAGGGCAAAAGGTGGATTGTGCCTTCCCACAGTGTTTAGGGCTTCAACTTGTCGAGCCCAAACAGTCAAGACCTGCCCGTGACTGCTCCTTTGGAGTCATGTGTCTAGGGCCTCAGTTCGGTCTCTGGGCTAATTTCCTTCATTCTTTTCCACTTGCCCCACCCACATGTAGTAAATTGAGCTTTCTCATAGTATGAGCATCTCATGAGGGAAGGTTCTAGAAGGGAAGACACAGTGTGAACATGCTTATCAAGCCTTTGCTTATGTCACACTTATTAATGTCCCATTGACCAAAGCAAGTCACTTGGCCAAGTCCAGAGTCTGTGTGGAAGGGGGCTATACGAGGGGTGAGTGTGAGAGGCACGGTTCATTGAAGGCTACCAATGGAACAGTCTATTTCAGTTTCATAACCTATGGTCTGGATGCCATATGTTGAATCTTAATGTCCAATGTGGTGTTATTAGGAGGTGAGGGCTTTGGTAGGTGCTTCAGTCATAAGAGTGGAGCCCTCACGAGTGGGATTAATGCTGTTATAAAAGAGACCCCACAGAGCTTCCTAACTCCTTCTGCCATGTGAGAGTGCAGCAAGAAGGCAGCAGTCTGCAACCTGAAAGAGGGCCTTCACCAGAACCTGACAATGCTGACACCATGATCTTGGACTTCCAGCCTCCCAAATTGTTAGAAATAAATTTATGTTATTGATAAGCCCCCTCCCCCAATCCCCTCCCCCAATCTGTGGTATTTTGTTATAGCAGCCCAAACAGACTAAGACAGAAGAAGAAGTTAACTCTAATTTTCAGTTAAGATAGTGTCTTTTGGTCTATAAAAGCCACAGAATTTTTTTTTGAAAGATAGCCTACTTGTGAGCCCAAATATATAAATTTGGACATTGCAGAACTGCTGTTATGGATGAAGAGAAGCAGGAGTTGAGGGGGTCTATAGGTATATCCCATCCTCTTCCTAAGGTACCTTGATAAATATGTCACCCTGATGTACCTTGATGAAACCCCCAGGGTTGGGGAGCAGGGCCAGATGATTTCTATTTTGTGTAATGTCAATTATTTAAACACACCTCAACATATTAATTATTTATCCCTGACTTATGCTCACTATCCTCTCCTTAAAGTGCCCCACATTTCTCTCCATAGCCGAACTTTTATACTTTGCCTTTTACCTTATAATATTGGAATTCGTTAGAATACCCAGAAGATGTACTCCATTAAAAAAATTTTTTTTTCTATCTTTGGCTTTGGGCATTGTCTCCCATTTTTGCAGAATCTGCTCTCCTCCTTCCTGGTCAAAGAAACTCCCACCTTAAAAAAACCCCAAAAAACCAGAAACTCCCACCTTGTTGGACCTGATAGGCCTATAAGCCAAGCAGGAGTTTAGAAAATGTGCATCCAATTTTATGCCATTTTAATATAAAAATCCAAGGAATCCTTAATGATTGTTTAAGGGTAAATTTTGAGTCTTCCAGTTTTCACAGTATTGATTCTCAGCCATTTATATCAATAGCAGTGCCTTTAGAATTGAATGAGAAACCTCTCCACAATCAGTGTCCAGGACCTGAAGATTTCATATAATCTAGTTAACTAGTAGCACAGACTATGAGCCCCACTCCCTTCTTTTGACAACATGTACTTTGTATCCTGAAATGACAATCATATTTACTGAACTATCTATACACATTAAAAATTAATATAATTCTCAAATTCTAATGTAAACTTAATATAAAAGGAATGTAAATTATAAATGAAATAATAGGGGTTTTGATATACAAATCCTGTGGCACTGCTAGTACTGTGGTACTAGAAAATAAATTAAGTAGCCAGCTGTTTCGACCTAATTGTAGAATTCCTGGAATGTGGCAGCTACAAATACTGATTAATACCAGAGTGTGTGCTGAAGTCCCAAATATCATGAAAAACATTGCTGTTTGCCTGTAGTTTTCTGAAGTAACAAACTAACAACTCTACCTAAAATTCCTTACAAAACAAAGAGAGATTTTCACTCTATACACACAGTGGTTACATTTTTGGAACATTCAGCATACATTAAAACAGTGTCAGGGAATTCCCTGGCAGTCCAGTGGTTAGGACTCCATTCTTTCACTACTGAGGGCAGGGGTTCAATCCCTGGCTGGGGAACTAAGATTCCACAAGCCCCGTGGCTTTGCCAAGAAAAAAAAGAAAAAAAAAACAAATAAAATAAAACTTAAAATACTATAAATTTTATGAAAACTTGCTGTTTTGGGGCTCAGATAAATACAAACAGTAGGCTTTTCACCTACTTGACTGTCTAGCGAGTAGTTCTTAGAAAGTTGTGTATAATAAAGAACATTTCTTTATTGTGCCAGATGGTCTGAAGAATTGCAAGATGTCTTACAGATGGCCAGTAAGCACATGAAAAAATGCTCAACAGCACTAATTATTAGAGAAATGCAAATCAAAACTACAATGAGGTATCACCTCACACCAGTCAGAATGGCCATCATTAAAAAGTCTACAAATAACAAATGCTGGAGAGGGTGTGGAGAAAAGGGAACCCTCTTACACTGTTGGTGGGAATATAAGTTGGTGCAGCCACTATAGAAAACAGTATGCAGGTTTTTCAGTAAACTAAAAATAGAATTACCATATAATCCAGCAATCCCACTCCTGGGCATGTACCTAGACAAAACTATAATTCAAAATTATATCCAATCTCCTGGGATAAACCACAATAGAAAATAATATTTAAAAAAGAATGTATATATGTATAACTGAGTCACTTTGCTGTACAGCAGAGATTGGCACAGCATTGTAAATCAACTATACTTCAATTAAAAAAAAAAGAATTGCAAGATGTCTATCATCCTATGCTTCTTCCCAGTAAATGCCTATTAGCATCTATCAATCAACACAATTTAAAAAAAATGTCCAATTTCCCCATAGAGAACAATACCACTCCACTGAGAGATACCTATCAAGTTAAAGTTTTGTCAGATCCAGGTCATTTTTTTCCAAGGGAGGCTAGGTCCAGCACAGGTAGACAGGACTCATTTTTTGAACTGATCTGACAGATTGCTCTTGGATAGCCAAATTCCCTTATTATTTGGAATCATGTATATATTTTCTGAGCTTCCCCTTTCAGTGTTTAATCACACTCTGACAAGAATTCTTACTTACATTTAGCCTAAATCTCCCTCACTTTAGCTAAAGCACAATTCCTCCTGTAGAACTAAAAATGATCAGTGGCATCTTAAAAATGCAAAACCATATTAGAAAATAGGTTCATCTCTTAGCTCTTACCCCGCCCGTGAAAAAATGTGAGTACATGTTAGCAGGCCATCTTAGCAGTTGGCCATCTTTCAAGGTATTGCAAATCAAGAGATATGTTACTTGAATGATGTACAAAAGCCATTTGTTATTTTAGTGTCACATGGTCTCTTTAATAGGTTTGTGTTTTCTAGCTCACTTTCTCGCTATTGAGAATGATACAAAGATGAATGGAGCTGAGCATTCCTGGGGCTGTGCATCTTCTCAAGAATGATACAGGATGGCCAACTTCTTCTGTCACTCTAACCATTCTCACCTCAAAGATCTATGTAAGCATTCAGCTGTGGAGAAGGAGGAATGTGAAGATATAGGCAGAGTCCAGAGTCATTTGTCTACATAGAGGCACAGTGGTTTTCTCTCCTCTTTACAGTGGGGCAGTCTGTAATTCTACATTGGGTATGGCAAAAGGACATGGGTTTTGAATTGGTTCAATGAGTACCTTGGAGTGTAACCATGTCTTGCTGTGACTACGCAGATCATGCCAGCATCAAGGAGTTGTAGGATGTTCCTGCAGTGGAAGAAAGGGGTGCAGGCTTGGCCCAGAAGGTGGAAGGAGGGCAGAAGAGATTTACCTAGAGTGTCTAGAAGGATCTAGAACCACAGAATGGAAGTGCAAAACAGCATGGCTGGTGCCAATTTTGGTGAACGATACATTTTTTTTCATGATTGTATATCCCGAAGTTCACACCATTTATTTAGTTGGCTGTGCATAGATTGAGACATTGGTTTTAACATTTATAGCAGATTTTTGTGAAAACTCTGAGGGCCTTTACTTCAACAAAAATATTTCTGTTATATACCCTTCTTCACTGAACTATTGAACACGAATCTATTTTTATAGTGACATCCATGTACTATTTATTACAGAATATCATGCTTGTCAATAACTTCTTTGTTGAACAGTGATTCGTAAATAGGCCTAAATCACCTTCCCACATCTTGTGGAAAGTCTAATACCATCCCTATTTTCCTGTTGAATTTCATGGTAATTTCTGTCTCTGATGTCCTGTGTTCAATAAATATCTGTTTTCTGTATCTCCATCGTACTGTTACTTCTTTATCGTCAACATGACATTGGCCCAAAGGAACCTGGCCCTTTTTTTTTTTACTTAGAAACACACACACACACACACACACAATTCACACTAGGTCATTCTGTATGTAACAGATTTTATTGAAAGTTTTGGGAGTAGAGAAGATTTATATTGCAGAAATACAAGTAATTTAAAACTGTGTATTTAAAACCTGATTTTGAATATCCTTCAGACCTTCTTCCAAGTCGTTCTGCCATTCTCTCTTATGTCATTGACTCTCCTTTTAAAAAGTCGGAAGAGATCAAAACAGTCTCATTTTCATACACAGAATGGTTCAGTTCACTCTAGAACTTACCCCTAAAACTCCTTTTTTGAACTTTTTTGTACAGATCCGGTTATTCACACTAGATCTTTTCTTTACCTATTCCCTGTTCCTGCACCACACACACACACGCGCATGCACAAACACACACTATTACCACGCATATTAGCAAAGGGCATGAAGGCAGTACATTTTATTTCATCATTGAAATATATTAGGCTACCAGCCCATCATCTAAGCAGAAATCAATTTTGGTCTAAACATCATTTTCTATTATATCATAATTACTACTATTCATTGACTTAAAAGTGTAGAATTTTTGAAAATTGAACTGGACAATGTTCTTTCACTTGCAAATGACAGAAATTCCACTCAAACTACTTTAAACACAATAGAAATGTATTGCTATTTTTCCGATACCCACCATATTTTGACCGTATAAGCCCCCTGCCACATTTTCTTATTTCCAAAAAATTCCTAAAAAATTATTATTGCTCTTCTTGCTTTCCTCATCTACAAAATGAAAGTTTGGATTTTTTTTTTTTTTTGGCTGTACTGTGCAGCATGTGGAATCTTAGTTCCCTGACTGGGGATCGAACCAATGCCCCCTGCAGTGGAAGCATGGAGCCCTTACCACTGGACTGTCAGGGACTTCCCAGAAATGAAAGTTTAGATCCCCAAGATTCTTCCACTTCTTTCTGTGATACCATGATTGATACTCTCTACCTCCTCTTAACTATGGAGTGAAAGGCTGCACACTTTTAAAATTGTGTTTATTCTGTGGTAATGTAGTTAAGGGAAGTATTTGGAAGGGTCATAAGTAATTCTCAGCTTTCCTATAAAGACAGACCACAAAGACATCCAGCTATTCCTTCTCTGGTCTAGAGCAGAATTGGGCAAGTCCCGAGGCAGACCGTGTACTTAGAAAGTCTTCATATCTTTCATTATGATGGTGACAATGAATCCCTCTCCTTTCCTTATTTAATTATCACATCATTCAAAACGCCAGGCATTTCCCCTTATTCATCACACTGAGGGCTATAAACGTCATGTAGACTCTGGTGTGTATTAATTATCATTTCCTTTATTTGTGTTAATTAGGTTAAACATCAGGCCTTAAAACAAACACAAACATTATTTTGGAAATGTTCTGTATTCCGTGACTAGGTTGAAATAATAAATCCTTTACACCTAACGTCAAAGACAAAACTATTCATTACCTCTTTCCACTCCATTCTTCTATTTATTTGTCGATTCATTTATTTAATAAATACTGTTTAGTGTATACCCACTTATTTCCAAAAAGCATTTGAGGCCATTTAAAAGAGATACGCATACTTGAAGAATACTTGAAATGATTAAATAAAAGTAAACTTTAAAAACATGTACAGAACTTGCATTGGGTTTGAAGAAAGCAATGTGGACAATATTTAATTGCTTACAAAGCTTTGACTTTTTCATATGGGGTCTTCCTACTTTTCAGTTCTCATGATAGCAGGATGTATACCTATATTTTGTTGATAGTGTTTTACATGGCCTCATCTCCTGTGAATGCCAACATGCCATGAATATGAGATAAATCTTCCTCATTGGTCTTTTCCTCTTCCAGCTACTCTCTCAAATCAAGGAGCTCAAAAAAAGCAAAACCCCTTATGTCTGGCACCAAAAGATTGACCCCTCACTAATATTACTTTCTGACATTTCTGTTGAATTTCTCTCCTATTTAAATCTTATTATGATTTCAGATTTTATGAAGGTTAAAAATTCTCTTACATTAGGAGCTAATTTCTATAACATATAACATTTTCTGGCATGGTATCCAAAACCAGATCAGCCCCTGGTAAGACACAGATTCTGACCAATCAAAACAGAGCTCACTGTAATCAAGCAGTCAGACTGTATCAGAATGTTCCAGGCCCAGGGAATATCTGCTGTGCAACCCCCACCCTGTCCCCCGCCACGTGCTGGTTGTTTTATAGACATCACCTTTTAGGTGAAAATTCTACTGTAGACGGAAAAAAAAAAGCACAACCTGAGAGTTGTGAGATACATTTTATTTGGGGCCAAATGAGGACTATAGCCCAAGAGACAGCCTGTCAGATAGCTCTGAGGAACTGCTCCATAGAGGTAAGGGAGGACGTCAGTATACATGTGATTTTAGTCAAGGGGCACATGTGAAATGAAGCGCACGTTTGGCAGAAGGTGGTTTCTAGTCACTCACGAAAAGCAGATGTCTCTGTTAACGATTTTAGTGCTTTTCTAGATATGAGAAGATGCAAGAAATTGGGCTCATCAAATCTTCTCCTGAAAATATCTGAAGACCTGCTCTGCCAGTTTTTCCCAGAGCACAGAGTACCTCCTTCCTGATCTCCACCCTGAACTCCTTTCAGGGGGTGTTGAAGGTCAGCAGCTGCAGTGGCTCATGACTTAATTCTTGTAGAACCACATGGTGAGCGACAATTTTTAGTTGGCACTACAAAGCTGGTATTATTTTAAAGCTGAAGAGAAGGAGGCTTGGGGAGAATAGGGGACTCACCAAGATTACACAGTTTATCAGTTATTAACTTTTGTTAGTTAACTTAAACATAACAGAAATTAATTTCATTCACAGGTTAAACATATTCAGAAGTAGGCAGTCCATGATTGTATGGAACCTCCAGTAAGTCTTCATGGCCCTATGCTCTTTCTCTTCCTGCTCTGCCAAACTATGTACTTGACATTCATCCTCAAGTTCACCTCATTACCCAAAATGACTGCTGGAGTTGTGGAAATCACACCTATGTTTCACTGAGGAAGCAGAAGAAACCATGGGGAAGATAGAACAGGTCCATTGCAGCTATGTGTTTCCCTCTTAAGGACTTTTCTTGGAAGCCATCCACACAGAACAACTCTCAAGTGCCATTGGTCAATCATAGTAACATAGGAATGAGTACAATGGTGCTGGTGGGAGAGTGGGGGGGAAGAAAATATTTCTGTTTCTGAAGCAAAGTCAAGGGTGGATTTGGGGCAGGCAACTAAAAATCTCTACTGAGCCCAGCTAGAAAGTGGCATAGTCAGGATCTTAACCCAGATATCACTCATTTCCCGCTCCTCCATATATGGTATAAGCACCCAGAGTTAAAAAACCAAAATTTACATCTATTTTTGTATATATCACATTTTCAGCATAATATGGGGAGTGAAACATGTTTGTTAAATGGATGAATGAATGAATCCATGAGTCAAAGAAAAGAGAGAAAGAAGAATGAGTGGAGTTACACCCACTGGTAAGTCAGGTGGTGAATATTCCTATATACTAATGTTTTTATTTTATAAATAATTGAGGTTCAGCTTAGGATGGATTGGTGAAATGAAAAAACTAACTCAATTCTCAAATTTGAATTTTGTGTTTGTCTTATTGTTAACAATTAGCACATGTCTAAAATAGTCAAGACATGAAAACAATCTAAATTTGTATCAACAGATGAATGGATAAAGAAGATGTGTTATATATGTGTGTATGTGTATGTGTGTGTGTGTGTATATATATATATATATATACACACACACACACACACACACACACAATGAAATACTTCTCAGCCATAAAAAGGAATGAAATAATGACATTTGCAGCAACATGGATGGACCTAGAAATTATCCTACTAAGTGAAGTAAGCCAGACAGAGAAAGACAAATACCATAAGATTTTACTTTTATGTGGAATCTAAAATGTGACACAAATGAACTTACCTACAAAACAGAAAGAGACTCACAGACACAGAGAACAGACTTGTGGTTGCCAAAGGGGAGAGAGGGGGTGGGGGAGGGAAGGACTGGGAGTTGGGGATTAGCAGATGCCAACTATTATACAGAGAATGGATAAAAAACAGAGTCCTACTGTATAGCACAGGGAACAATATTCAACATCCTGTGATAAACTATAATGGAAAAAATATAAAAAAGAATGTATATATATATGTATATAACTTTATCATTTTGCTGTACAGCAGAAATTAACACAACCTTGTAAATCAACTATGCTTCAATAAAATAAATTAAAAATAAAAAATAAAGCACATGTGTAAAAATTTTTGAAACACAGAAGGTTCCAAATAGCTAACAGCTTCATCCATTCATATTCATTCTTTTATTTATTCATTTGTTTTTTAAAACGTTATCTCACTTAAATGCAGAAACCTAGTTCTCCTTTTAATGACTGCACTTGATAAATTTTTGATAGTCAAGTCTCATAATCTCTATTTTGAAGTACAAAATGAGATGGATAAGTAAAACAATTATCTGAATATTCCAGGAACATTTTTGTCTCAATTGCTGCAAAAGCAATTATCGAGATAGTTCCCTTGATTTCCATTTCAAACATTGTGTTTGTCAATGAAATTAAATCAACCATTCAGCTCTTGATTATCCTGTATTCTCTTTTTAAGTTAAACTCACACACAAACACACACACTGCCACATAGTTAACCTACTCTGATTATTTTATGAACTTTTCATTGTCTAGTGAGTTCAGTTACTCTTAATGAAGATGCCAAATTTGGCCTCTTTAGCAAGTAATAATTAGATGTGTGGTGAATCTATTACTTCTTATTTGGGGCAAATTGCTTATGCGTGAGGGTACACCTAAATTCGGCACATAGGGGAGAAAGCAATAGACTATTTCAAACATACTCAGCTCTAAATTGCTTGCACTCGAAGCAAAGATTCCAGAATAAACCCAAACCTTCTTCACTTAGTTAAACCCATCAGAGTCAGGAATGCCATAAGACTGCCCACATGACTTTGATGCAGTAACATTATGCTGTGTCAAATATCGCTTAAAATAGATGAGCTGCTGATTAGGGCTTGGAAAGAATTTTATAACGTGGATTTTTATAACCTTAGGTTATAGTGACATTGGTTGGATAATAATCCACCTCTTTAATTTGTTGGTAAGCTTTGTCCAAAGATTCAGGTTTCTTTAACAGCTAGATATGCCATGCAAGTTATTAGGCCAGTTTTCAAGGTTCAGGTTGTTTCAAAATAATAACTAAAACTAAATGTGGAAAAACAAAGGTAGAAATGAATTACCAAAAGCAGGGCAATACTATTTTCATTTCTGATAAAAAAATGTCACATGCTTCATTTTCTATTTGCTAGAAAAAAATGAAATGAAAATGAACAAAAGGAATAGAATACTTGTAGGTGATTCTGGATAGCATGACATTCGCAGAAATCATATAAGTTTTAGGAAATATGTAAGAGAAGTGAGATTCACTTCCAAAATGCAGAGCCATCTCATCTTAAAATGATAACAAGAAGAGAAAGCTAGTTAATGCCTCCATCTCACTGTTCCTCTTATAGTTGTGTTGTTATCTTCTTATTCCTGGGACCACAGTTGTAGGATATTTTCATCCTCTTCTTTCCTTGCTTCATTTAACAACAGCTGGCAGTAGATGCCTATTTCGGTTACCTGGGCCTGTCAGCCTGTATCAGTCACTGGTGCCAACACTCAAAGACATTCACTTAACCAGACATCACATCAGCCAGTCGTTCAAAATAAGGGGTCTTTCCCATTTAGAAGAAATCAGCTCTCGAGGAAACTGGCTGTTAAAAAAACAACACCTTGCCCCTTACACACACACACACACACACACACACATACACACCCCTCCTTTTCAGCTGTCTCTGTTGCTCTTGGACTCAAGGTTAAATAGCAGTGTTGGAGGAGTGAAAGAAGATAATAAATTCATCAGATGAGAAATGACTCATAAGAAGGCTGCATGTAGTATTAAGGGGTGTAGTTGAAACTGGTAAATGGAGAGCATCTCTGGTGACCATCTTTAGAAAGCTTGGGTCCTAATGACCAGAGCATTGATGGCTGTGGGTTAGATGCTTTGTCACAGTCCAAAACCACCAGCCTGCATACATACCCATTCTCAACATTTGAGCACTGTGAAGAGTGCCATGTGCACACCTAGGTCTCTTGTCCTAAAGGCAGACAAATCAGAAATTAGGCTTGAAGGGACTCACTGGGGGTGGACATTTGAAAATAATAATTATTCATTATTTCATCTCACTTGAAGACAGAAAATGTAGCTTAATCGTCAAAAATTACTATATTGACTAAAATGAAGAAGTCCATAACTCCCTTAATATGATAAATGTGAAAAACTCATCCTAGCTATGTGTGAAAATCACACTGATACCAGAATTTCCTAAAATATACCATGCTATCAGAGCAAGTTTTGAGATGCCAATTAAAATAGAGTTGACCCTTGAACAACAGGGGTCTGAACTGTGTGGGTCCACTTATAGTAAGATGTTTTTTCAGTAAATGTACAGTCAGCCCTCCTATCTGTGGGTTCCACATCAGAGGATTGGCGGTTGGTCGAATCCCTCCAATGCAGAATCAGAGGATGTAGAATTTGTGGGTAGGGAGGACTATGGGACTTGAGCACCTGCAGATTCTGGTATCTGGGGCAGGTCCTGGAACTAATCCCCCTGCTGATACCGAGGGGTAATTGTATTACTTTCCAATTAAAAATCAATACATATTAATTATGAAGTGTTGAAAAACACAGAAAAGCATAAAGGGAAAAAAAATCACAATTTTTCTTAAGTCTAGAAAACCCATTTAAACATCTTGGGGCATTTTTTTTCAGATGTCTTTCTCTATCTTTGCCTCTCTCACATTTCTTCCTAATCAAGTGCTATCCCTTGCTTCTTTTTCATGCAACATTACATTATGAACTTTTATGTATATTACCAACCATTCTTTGAAATCATGATAGTAAGTGGTGGTAGTCATTCTATCTTGAAGGATGGAAACCACTTAATTAATTATATCTCACCTTTGGATGATATTGAAGATTAAATTCCCTAGGAAGCCAACCTTGAGGCAGAGATTGGCATTCAGGAAGTTAGTTAGGGAACGCTCTCTGGATCCACATTAGTGTGGGAGGGACCTGAGGCAGGTCTGGGCAGAGTAAGAAGTTGGTCCATGATGCAATCATAGAAAAGACCCCAGATAACCCCACAGAGTTCTGTGAAGTTGGCATTGTACCTTCATAATTATTCCAAGGTTAGACAAAGGGGCCAGGCCTTTTTATCCCTATTTCATCCGATGCAGACTACCCACCAAGTTGGTGAGACCTTGGGTGAAGCAGCTCTCTTCAGTTAAGGGCGATTATAGATAGCATCTGTTATAGCCAACTTTAGGAAACTCATGTTATTATGTCCAGATAGCTAACGTATTTTTATTAGATGTTTTGCAATAGACCAAACCCAGTCTGTCAGCCAGCTGTACTCCTAACAACTGGGGAGATAAGAGGCATCCGAATGACCCATCCCAACTTCTAAGTCCATCTCTTGCTTTGCTCGAATACACTACTTTGTTCAAATTCTGGAAGCCACTTTTTCAGGATTATGGTGGTCTTGTCTTCTTGCAGTGAATTTATAAGAGAAAGATTAGGGGGATAAATGGTAGTTACTGCCATTGAAGCTGGTCTCCCCAAACTGATATTCATTATTTCCCTCCTCTGTTAAACGTTCCGGCTTCCTCTTGCCCTTACCTACCCTCTCTGCTGGTTTCACTCAGAGCCTGCCTCCTAAAGTATCTAGGTCTCTTGTCACTGTGCCCATCTCAGTTCTATTTTGTTGCTCTTGTCCATTTACTATCAAATTTGGGCAGGGAGTGCCAAGAGTTGCCTAAGGAGATCATCTGGATGCTGAACACATACAGCCATGCTCCCATTGTGTACGAGCAGCCCTACTTCCTCTTGTCGATTAGGGTCAGTTACTCCTGTTACTTCCTACTGACCCCTTAGCACCTTAAGGAGCCTGAAGTACGAGGTGGCAGCCATACCTTAAATTTCCATAGGACCCTTTCTGTGCCCCCTGGTGGAAGAAGAACCATTTGGGAACTAAGATCTGTAAACCTCCAGAGGCTGCATTTGTGGAGATGGGAAGAAAAAAATTTCTGAGATGGATTACTCAAAGTGATGGTTAGAGAAGCTGCCCCTATTTTCACCCTTTGGTTTATGGACACTGCATTCTACTTTTGGGAGCAAAGCATGATATAATACATATTAACTTAGAGTTTATTCTGAATAAAATATCACCCTGACAAGGTATTGTCTTTAAACTGTTGCCTTAACCATACCTTCTGCATGGGGTTAGAAAAGGAGACATCTATGGGAAAAAGCAAAGAAGCAAGATTGCACAGGAGGAGGTTATTAGCTGCAGTATCATCACAACAAAGTCTTAACAAAGACATCAGAGGATCCCATAGGGAGGCTGTAAAACTGAGATAGTCTTTCAGTGTTGGTTCAAAGAGGGGCAAAGAGGTTGGGCCTTTATACCCACACGTCAACCAGCCAGTGGATGTAGGCTGCCTCAGAGAAGGTCTTGGGCAAGGACTCTCTTCAGATGGGGGCAATTCTTGGAGACAGCTGACAGCTGAGGGCTGACAGCTGGCAGTTCTCTAAGAAACTGGGAGAATAGGTCTTTCCGTCCTACACAGATCATCTGGGTGGTACAGCACAGTGTCTACAACATATAACTAAGCCATGTCCAACTTTGAAAAATATTTTGATAAATATTCATAGATAGATAACCTAGTGTTATGACCTTTATATGGCTTTTCTTTGCTAGTTTTCCATTTTCATTAAAGAAAACCTCTATTACCCCTTTATAAATGAAATATTGCCTTCAAAAGACATTCTTATATTTAGACTCTTTCCTTCAATTAGGTGTTTGAATTATCAAACTCCAGATGTGTCCTACCTGCCTCTACTTGGAATGACTATGCATCTTGATTGACTCCTATCCTTGAAGAAAACAAATTCCTGAATAAGTAAGAATGAATACTGTTTCAAAAAAATTACTTCTAGTACCTGTGTTTGGTTTGAGACTATGACCCTGGTTCTTGATTTACCAGTTGCTGACCAAAGTGTGTCGTTGGTTATCTGCTTCTATCTTGCATGCGTTTTTCCGTTGCCTCATCTTGATGTCAGACATCGGTAGACTTGTTGATTTCATACTGTTATTATTGGTTTTTACCGTATTCTACTCTGACCCGGTATTACTCAGCGTTCTCCAGAGAAACAGAACCAATAGGAAATATGTGTATGTGCCCTAAAAAGTGATGGAAAGACAACATTCAGTTTCTTCTTTGAGGGTAATTCTCATCCTTCTGCTTTCTCTGCTTTCCCAGATATTAGAATGACTGCCACAGACCTGTAATTCCCAGATGTGGTCCCTCATCTCTTTGTTCATATGTGCTTTTTATCTCTAAGAAAATGTGTGTACATAAACTCACTTTTTGCAAATAACCTATGAAGCAAAAAGGTGTCTAAGTTATATATAAGCTGAAAACGCAGCTGAAATAAGTTTAAAAATGAGTACAAAATAAATGTTATCAATACTATATATACATATATATAGAGAGAAAGGATATAGATATAGATAAGAATATATATATAAATATAAGAATAGATAGATAGATAGATAGATAGATACACACACACACACACACAGATATAGTATAAGGAATTGGCCCACGTGATTATGGAGGCTGTGAAATCCCAAGATCTGATCTGCAGTGGGCAAGCTGGAGACCCAGGAAAGTTAATGACATAGTTCCAGTCTGAGTCTGATGTCCTAGCTCAAAACAGTTAGTCAGAGAAAAGTTGTCTCTTGCTCAGTGTTTTGTTCTATTAAGGTCTTAAACTGATGGGATGAGGGCCACCCACATTACAGAGAGGGCAATCTGCTTTACTTAGTTTAGCAATTCAAATGTTAATCTCATCCAAAACACCCTCACAGACATACTCAGAATAACGTTTGATCAAATGTCTGGGCACTCCATGGCTCAGTCAAGCAGACAGATAAAACTATTATAGACCTATATCTTTCAGGTTTTTCTCCAATAAATGTTGTTCTTATCTTAATATGAGCTTAAAATGACCTGAAGAAAAGAACTCTATCATGATGGATTCATTGCTTTTACTCAGGCAAGGTACCCTCTCCCCCCATTTTCAGCATATTTTTAGACTCAGTCAAAAACTGAAGCAAAAACTATTAGAACATGGCAAAAAGGAACTCTTATGTTGTATCTGCCTCATGCTTTCTTCACAATTCAACCAGGGAAACCAAAATCATGAAGAGACCAGCAGAGAAATTAGCTCTTTTATCAATCTCTTTTCATCTAATTTGACTTTTTCTTAATAGTCTATGGATTCTGAAATTGCTTTTTGTATGATGAACACACATTATTATATATGATATTATATATCATATTGTTATAAATGTGTAATCTATTTCTAAATTCCAGAAAGAGTATATATATACATATATATTTACATATTCCATATAATATATAATATATACTTTTTTGCAGTCAAGGCCTACATATGCAACTGTTTACTCAATATCTCATTGGGATATCTTAATGAACCACAAACTCAGTGTATTTCAATCTGAAGGCATCTCCTCCTTCATACTGGCATTCTCTAAAACTGACCTTAGTGTTTTCATCACTTGGTTCTAATTTTGTTCTCTATTAGTAAATCTCAGGATCTACTGAGTTCTACTATCTGCAGATTCAGTAATTTTCTTCTACTATATTTCTAATGTTTTCTGTTTTACTTAGTTCTGATCTTCAGGAATTTAACCATCCTTGGTCTTCTATACCTATCATTTTAATTATAATACAATAAAATTTACATTTGTAAAAAATGGTTCATTACCATTTTGTTTTCTATTATTTTCCCCGATCTGCAACACATCACTGATGATATTTTAATTTGTATTTATTTTGTCATCTTCCATATTGTAACTTGCAGTTCTGTCATGTTTGGATTTTTTCACAATTTTCATATCTTGTGGTCTTGAAATATCTTCTTTGATTATTTCCATCTTTTTCTTGAGCCATTTGTCTAGAAATATTATATTTTCAGAAAATTTTTTGAGAAATGCAGAAATATTTATTTGAATGCATCCTCTTTTCCCTGGCTAAGTCTTCTTGAAGGGTGTAGTTCTTATTCATATCTTGCATATGTTCCTTTCCCCCTTACCCCATTTTTTTCTTCCCCATTTCTGCAGCCAGAAAGTCCGTGTGATTTAAGATTCCATGTAATTCCCATCATGAGATAGAATTTCACCCAATAAATGTTTTACCTATTTCCTTCTTTTTTAATTTTTTCATTTTTTATTCTCTTGTCCATACTGAAATAAACTTAAAAATAAATTACTCTGAGACTTTCAGAGATCCAAAAATGACAAAATTTCTATCACTTATGAATACAAATTATCCTCTTAGTTATTTTAGTTACAATGATTAATCCATCTCTTTTGCAGAAATAACCTTGAAGCTGAAATGTATAATGGAAGACTTTCCTTCAAATCATAACTTTAAAATGGTCACATCAGTGCAATCATGATTATAGCAAGAAAACTCATTGTGTCAGTGAAGGCCATGATTTCCAGCAGCCGGGCTGTGCCTGCAAAAAGTGATCTCATATCTCTTTGGAACATATGAGGTACTGTGTGCTTTGGTTTGTAATTGCAGGTGTAAATAGCAATCTGGACTTGCAGTTTGGCAACTGAACATGCAATTTGCTATTTAACGATTCTTCTTGTGTTTGTGTGTTCAGGTGCAGTAGTAAATGTGCTGCAAGAGGCAGGCACTCTGAGCCTCACCATGTCTTCTCAGTCCAGTAGATGCAGACTAAAATTCAGGGAATATGGGAAACCAGCAAGGCCAACAAATCTCTATTATCAAATTTACTTCTGTTGATTATTTACAGGTCAAACATTATGCATCTGTATGTTAAAGCTATTTGTAGCTCAGTTTTAGTAACTTGTTTTTCAAGGTGTTGTTAAAAGTTAGTAAGGAGTTTCCTCAAGAAACTGAAAAAGAGTTACCATATGATACTGCAATCCCACTGCTGGGCAAGTATCTGGAGAAAAGCATAATTAGAAAAGATACATGCACCTCAATGTTCATAACAGCACTGTTTACAATAGCCAAGACATGGAAACAACCTAAATGTCCATCAACAGATGAATGGATAAAGAAGATGTGGTACATATATACAATGGAATAGTACTCAGCCCTAAAAAAGAATAAAATAATGCCATCTGCAGCAACATGGATGGACCTAGAGATTATCATACTAAGTGAAGTAAGCCAGACAAAGACAAATATCATATGATAGTGCTTATATGTGGAATCTAAAAAAAAAAAAATGATAGAGGTGAACTTATATACAAAACAGAAATAGACACACAGACATAGAAAAAAAACTTACTACCAAAAAGGAAAGTGGGGGAAGAGATAAATTAAGAGTTTGGAATTAACATATACACATACTATATATAAAATAGATAACAAACAAGGACCTACTATATACCACAGGGAACTATCCTCAGTATTTTGTAATAACCTATAAGGCAGTGGTCCCCAACCTTTTTGGCACCAGGGACCAGTTTTGTGGAAGAAACTTTTTCAATGGACTGGTTTGGGGGGGCAGTTTCAGGATGATTCAAGCAAATTACATTTATTGTGCACTTTATTTCTATTATTATTACATTGCAATATATAATGAAATAATTATACAACTCACCATAATGCTGACAGGAGGCGGAGCTCAGGCAGTAATGTGAGTGATGGGGTGCGGCTGTAAATACAGATGAAGTTTCACTCGCTTGCCTGACGCTCACCTACTGTGCTGTGCGGCCCGGTTCCTAACAGGTCACAGAGTGGTACCGGTCCGTGGCCTGGGGGTTGGGGACCCCTGATATAAAGGAAAAGAATCTGAAAAAGAATATATATGTATAACTGAATCACTTTGCTGTACCTGAAACTAACACAACATTGTAAATCAACTATACTTCAATTAAAAAAAGACTGGTAAATTAAAAAAAAAGTTAATCTGTTGCATTTAAACTGGTTCACTTTAATAAAAGGCAGTTTGAGTTTAATCCACATTTGTCAGAACAAAAATGTAGTTTTCTCAAAAAGAAAGTGAGAAATAATTAAAATAGTGTTCATCTATCTAAAGACATGTCAGAGAGCAAAACAAACTGGGAAATAATTATTTTACAGATAAAGGGATCTGTAAGATTTATATTGTTGTGAATAAACTAAATTATATATAATATACACACATATAGAGAAACTGATAAAGAGAAAAATTAGGTGTAAAGGAGTAAGTGGAAAGTAAGCCTTTTTGTACGTATAACATTCTAAGAAGGCATAGAGAATTGATACCTTTGAAACATAAGAATCTGACAGATAATAAATACTCTATACAAGTTTTAAAAATCAACTTTCTGTTTAGAATATGTTTAAATCTATAGAAAAATTACACAGAAAGTACAAAATTGTCATACACCCTACACCAAGTTTCTTCTATTATTAACATCTTATAATAGGATGCTCTATTTGTCACAATTAATGAACCACTGTTGGCATAATAATAACTAAAGTGCATACTTTATTTAGGTTTGCTTAGTTTTTACATATGTCATTTTTGTGTTCCAGGGTCTCATCCAAGATACCACATTATATTTAGTTGTCATGTCCCCTTAGGCTCCTCTTGGCTGTGACAGCTTCTCGGACTTATATTGTTTTTGATGACCTTGAAAGTTTTAAGGAGTGCTGGTCAGGTATTTTGTGGAAGTTTCCTCAATTGGGATTTGTCTGGTGTTTTCTCATGTTTAGACTGAATTGATGGGTTTTTGGAAGGAAGGCCACAGAGGTTGTCTATTCTAATCACATCATGCCAAGGGTACATGCAATTTACATGACATCACCTCTGATATTAACCTTGGTCCCCTGACTGAGATAGTGTTCATTGGTTTTCTCCACTGTAAATTACTCTTTCTTGTTTTCCACACTGTACTTTCTGGAAGTCACTATGTGTAGCTCACACTCAAATAGTGAGGAGTTATGTGCCAATACCTTGTGAGTGGAGTATCTACATGAATTACTTGGAATTCTTTTGTGAGGGAGATTAGTCCATTATTCATTATTTATTCCATCAGTTATTTATATAGTATGGGCTCCTAGATATTTACTTTATTCTTTGTGTTATAACCCAATACTACTTTATTTCTTTCTTTATTTTTGCTTAAATTGCTCCGGCTTTTGCTGTTGGGAACTCCATCAGTTGACTCTTTTGTCCCTTTGACATACTTCAGTATTGTGTATTTTTTTGGTGTTATTTGGCTCTTTCTTTCCTTTACTACCAAATGCTTTAGGCTCATCTTCAGTATTTCCTGCTTAGTCCTAGACTCAGCCACTTCTGTAAGGATCCTTGGTTCCTTTTATTTTAGAATGATATTAGAAACCAAGATCTAGGTACTAGGCATGCACATTTCTAACCAGGTGTCATTACTTCTAGACTCTCTCAGCTGACGGAGAAGGAAACATATGTTTGTATATACTAGCCCATATATATGCCTATAACTATGGATATGTTAAATCTCTAACCAGTTTACCTATATTACGCTAGGCAGGAATTCACACAGGTGTCTTCTGCCCTACGCCATTACCACATAGATCACTGTGGCCTCCTCCCCTTGGTTATCTGTAATCTCACACTCCAACAGTGAGGAACCTGCCTCCTACCATCCACCATCCATTTACTTAATTTCTTAATTCCAGTGTACATGTCAAGTGATTTCAGAATCATTTACCTGTATCCCCATGGGAAACAACTTTATTAACTAGAGTACAGTGACTATGTACATTTTACTTTTGTTTGTAAGACTCCATTTCCAAAGTTACTTAGGTCAACACCTTTCCCCCACTCCCTTTAGTGAGATTATTTCATATATTTGTAATACAGTTATATTCCTTTGACATATTCTGCATTCTATAATGGGGTATCTGAACCTCCTAAATTGTTTATTTTTAATTTATATACATTAAGCATCATTCTTTAAAGTTCTGTGAGTTTGACAAATTCAGTGTCATGCATCCACTATTACAGTATCATATAGAATAGTTTCACCTGCTTCAAAAAATCCCTATGCTTAACCTATTCACGCCCTCCTAATCTGAGCTGCTAATCTGTTTACTGCCTCTATAGTCTTGCTCTTTGAAGAATGTCATATAGTTGAAATCATAAATCTGTTGCTTTTTCAGATGGACTTCTTTCATTTAGAAAGATCATTTAACATGCATCCATATCTTTGTGTCACCAGATAGCTCATTCCTTTTTATTGCTGAAGAGTATTCTGTTCTGTGGATGTACTACAGTTTGCTTATCCAGTCATCTACTGAGTAACATCTTGGTTGCTTACCTTTTGGGAAATTATAGAAAGCTGCTATAAATATTTGCATACAAGTATTTGTGTAGACATAAGTTTTCAAATCAATGTTGTAAATACCTATAAGAATGATTGCTATGATAATGTTTGTAAGAAACTGCCGAACTGACCACCAACAATGAATGTGAGTTTGTGTTGCTTAACTTTCTCATCAAAAATTGATATTAGTTTCCATTGACATATCTTCAAGTTCACTGACTCTTTCCTTAGTTGTGTCCAGTCTAGTGATAAACCTATCAGAGGCATTTTTCATTTCTGTTACAGTCCTTTTGGTTTTTATCATTTATCTTTTATTCTTTCTTAGGGTTTCCATCTCTCTATGTTACCCTTACATATCTGTCTACTTTCTAACTTAGAGTCTTTACCATATCAATAATAGTTATTTAAAATTTCCTGTCTAATAATTCTAACATCTGTCACATGAGTCTGGTTCTGACCATTGCTTTGCCATTTCAGGCTGTGGTTTGTTTTCCTTTTATCATGACTTCTAATTTTCTCACTGAAAGCCAGACATGTTGTTTGGGGTAATAGGAACTGATCTAATGATGTAAATAAGCCTTTAGCATGAGGATTTATGTTGACCTAGCTAGGATGGGGCTGGGTTTAATGTTTGTGTAGCTATATGTGCTGAGGATTCAAATTCCTCTAGTGTCCTTGTGTTTTCCTCTTCTCATGAATCCAGGCTTCCTTAAGTACTCCTCCTCATGGAGAATAGTGTCTTGCAGCTCTTTTAAGCTGTAATCCACTGCTTTATACTGAAGTCCTGGGATGTGGTGGTAAAGTGTTGGGGCAGGAAGTGTTCTATAATTGTCTAAATGAATCTCAGTGTTTTAGTAGGTCTGTGACTTGGGGCTGTGATCTTCATAAATGTTTCTCCATTGGCAGAACTCTTTCTTCCCCTGCCCCCCTCAACCTCTCTCTGGCTATAGTATTCCTGAATTTGTTCCCTTGAAGCCTGACCCTTGCTGACTATTTTTGCCCTCTTTCAGTGAAATAGAAGGGCTAGAAGGGCTGCAATGGGAGAGATTCCCTTCTGCCAGCTGGGATAAAATTCTCACAAATTCTACCCCTAGAGACTAAGCCTTTGTTATAGAGAAAGCTCTGGTCATGTTTCACAGTGATTTCTCTACTCCTCCCCTTGGCAGAGACGCAAGGGAATCTTTCTTTGATCTTCATGGTGAGAATCTAGTGAGGTTTCAACAGGCGCACCGTAAAAGTGTGGGAGATCCCCTACGACAGTGACCTCAGGAATTTCTGACTTCACTCTCATGCTAGTTCACACTCCATCTCCAGCAATTCATCAAAATTACCATTTAAACATTCTTACCAGTTTTTTTCTCCAGTAGCTTCTGTTTCAGGTAAGCAGCTCTCAGGTGCTCTATCGCCCTGATGGGCCTATCTTGTAGATTTGGGGGTGATGGTTTGCCCTGAAACTTGAGTTCTCTAGTGGGTCCAAGAATAGTCACTTATTTTCAGCATGCCAAATTTTTCTTGTTGTAAGGATTAAAGTGACAACTTCCAAGTTCTTTACAGGTCAGAGTTAAAACTGGAAGTCACCCATGTGTTAGTTTTTGATGCTGAGTTCTGAAATTTTAAACCTTCCCAGTGAATTCTAGGGAAGATCAAACACTAAGAACTGTGATAACTTATGGTGATTTTAGAGTATATCTAAAATGGGTTTAGCAACAAGGTTAAATTGAATTTAGTAAGTGATATTACTCAAGAATCAGTAAGAAAGAAATCATATTGAACCAAAATGTCTATTAAAACTGATCTGGAGAATTCTCTTGATAACTCATTTAACTTTAGCTCTTGTGAGAAGGGTCTTTGACTTGCTTGTTTTTAGGATAATTTAGTAAAATATATATATTTGTTCTCTTTATTAGCAATTCTACCAGACCTAGCTGTTAGTTCACTTTATTGCCAGTCATCGGTGGTCCATTGGTTCTAATTCTGTATTAAAAAATATAAGCAAAATGCCTAATGAGGAAATAAGCAGTATCATAAAACTTAGTTTATAATCCTGGATATGCAGATTGATAAACACATAGCAGGAACTTTGACTATTTAAATAAGAAAGTTCTGCATTAAACAAAGATTTCACTTAAAGTCACCTTGCCTGAACTGGCTCTATATTTAAATGGATCACATTCATTAGTTGAAGTTTTATACCCATTTAATTAGATACAGATCTTAATTTGGGGTCTGAGAGTATATGAACTTATCAAAATTGTATTCAAAATGTTGTGATGATGTGCAATTTTTCTAGAGAGAACTTCTATAGTTTTTATTCATTCTCAAGGAAGTCTGTGGGATAATATTTAAGAATCATTATGTAGAGTTATGTACTTAACTCGGGGACCCTAATTTCTGAATTACAATCTTAGAAATAACATCAATGACAAAGTACATCTCTCAGAATCCTAACATTCTTATGACAAAACACATCTATCAAAATATTTTCATGCTTTCAGAAGAGGGCTTTAAACATAACCTTTAAAAATCCCAGAATTATTACTTACAAAGGTATTTTTATAACTGAACATATCATCAACCCAGGAGAAAGGACTCTGTTCTATTTCTCTTTTGATATGATATTTCTAATTAATCAAAATTAATTCCTATATAAGGCAGTTACCAAATACCATATTTCAAAATTCTTTACCTGACAGTGGTATTCAGCAATAGGTGATCTCATTTCCACAAACTCAGTAAGTATTTAGATGTGTTTCCTTCTACCACTTTATTACTGGCTCTGATTTTAAGTAAAGGACAATTTTCATATTTCAATTAGCTACTCCTCAGAAAAGCTAAGGCTCTGAGAGACTTCGTGGTATACCACTCTCCCAGAGAAAGGATATTGTAGTTTGGAATGAGGAAGAAAATGTTTTGATTCTGGTTCCATTGCTTTGTAAATGAGTAGCCTTGAGGAAGTCATTTCATATTATAAAAACTCATTTTCTTCATTTGTAAAATGGGGGTGATTTTCCATTCTGAGTTTTTGAGTTATTGTGAATGTAACAAAAGTACATGTATACTTATGTACATGTGGAATATATATTTATATATAATATGCATTATATATTATCAATTTATCTAAAGGTTACCTTCTGAATAAAAAAGTGCTAGAGTCATTGCAATAAACTCACTTCTATTGATGTAGAAAACTGCTTACATAAATAAATGTTTTTTAAAAAAGGAACAGTACAGGTCAACACTTAAGCTTTATCAAGGTTTCTTCATGTTTTTTCCAAACTTTACTGAGATATAACTGATATGTGATATTGTGTAAGTTTAAGGTGCTCAACGTGATAATTTGATATATGTATATATTGTGAAACGTTTTCCGCAACAAAAAGTTAGCACATCCTTCACTTCACATAATTACCTTTCATTGTTGTTGTTGTTATTGTTGTTATGGTGAGAGCATTTAAGATCCACTCTCTTAGCAACTTTGAAATATACAATACAAATATTGTTAACTGTAGTCACCATGCTGTATTAGATCCCTAGAACTTATTCCTCTTATAACTGGAAGTTTGTACCCCTTAACCTTCGTGGTTTGAATTTTCTTACCTCAGTCAAAATTCTTTGAGAGGTAGATTGCAAGCTAAAGGCTATCTTGTTATCAATATTCAGAACTTACTTAATTTTAGCAATGGAATGAGTCATTAACTATTTCCAGTATTTCCCAGTTGAGCTTTTGTTTCTAACAATAAAAATGTGACTTCAGTGGTGTTTGAAGAAATTAACACCTTGACCTAGAAAGACACTCTATGGGTCTTGTTCACACTTTCATGGTCACAGGGGTTTCCTAAAATCAGACCAATTTGAGCTCAAATGCCTGCATTTATGAAATAGTTGGACATGATAGGGAACCTCATTTTTGAGATTTAGGGTTCTGAATTCTGGTTGCCCATTGGATTCATTTGGGAGGTTTTGAAAGTCCTGATAACCAGGTCAAAAGCCAGAAAATTTAAATCCAAACCTCTGGCAGTGGTACACAGGCATCAGTAGGTTTTGGAGCTCCAACGTGACTCCAATGTGCAGCGAACTTTGAGAACCATTGTACTTAACCAGAGACATAAACCAGTCATTACCTAACCAACTGGAAACACTGCTGCAAGGTCCTATCTAACCTTGTCCAGCTCTCTGCTTTCATACCCAGCAACCTAATCAACAGCATAGAACGATTAGCTTAAACAAGTACCCAAGGAAAGACAATCTTGTAAAACATATCTGACTCTCCTTTTCTTAATTTACCCTTTTAACTTTCCCTTCTGATATTATATTGTTTTCTGGGGGGAATTTGTTTTATTTCTTTTTAAACCTGTGTTGGCAGAATAACTTGAACAAAAAGCTTATCTTGCATGCTTGAATAACTATGTTTGGTATTGAGTACAGAATTTTCTTTACCTTTTTTTTTTCTTAACATCTGCTCTATAGGACACTATAAGCACTGTTAATCAATAATATCTCTTTCTAGCTAATAGTACAATAAACAGCAAAAATCACATACCTTAAGACAGACAGTATTAGTGGTGCGAGAGCCTATGCAATCCTCTTACTATCTTACCATCCCATGATCCATTATAGTCAAGCATTGAGGAATGACAGACTTTGAGAAGTAGCTCTTCTTCCTTCAAGCTGGTCTAACTCTCAGAAGCCATTGTAGACAAGCACACAGCAGGAACTCCCTCACACAGGAAGCACGTATGGATGTTGGCAATGGAGTTGAGAGCTCATCATTATCTCATCACTGGGTCAGATGCAGAGATTGACAAGACCAGTACCTTATGTTTGGTTCACTTACCCCACATTGAGAGCAAATGCATGTTCCTCTCCATTAGAAGGGAGAGATGATAAACCACCACCATTTTCTTTTCTTTTTAAATCCAGAGTGGTATAATGGCTATAACAGAATCGGTCGCTTTGGAAGTAATGGGGTGAGGCTGTCCACACCATTACTTTCAACTCTGGCTTCTCACCAGTTCCATCCAAGGGACATTGTAACTGAGTTCAGTGATTCACACACTCTGTATTTGCAAGTTTACAGAGTTTTGGGATTCTTCCCCTTTCAGTCCAAACACACCAGACACACTCTAGGGAAGTAAGGGCTGGATTTCAACAGTTTTCAGAGAGAAATTCCTATCAGAGCTTATGTGTGTTCGCTCTGATATTACACACTCTTTGTGCCTTTGCTGAAAAATCCCCATTTCACAAACAACTGTCTATTAGACAGGGTGGGTGAGAGCTGTTTCTTGGGAAATGGCTTTCCTATGGTGCTGGTGGGTCACTCATTATGGCTGAGACTTAATTACCACTTCATGAAAAATGCCATCAATGGAAAGAAAAAAAAAACCCTACTAGTTTGATTTAATCAGGAATGGGTCTGAAGAATGCAAATAAGGAGGATAGTGTCTAATTATTGTTCCATTTTTATCTCCATTAAAGC
The DNA here is from genome assembly GCF_949987535.1 of Balaenoptera acutorostrata. Lineage (NCBI taxonomy): Eukaryota > Metazoa > Chordata > Mammalia > Artiodactyla > Balaenopteridae > Balaenoptera > Balaenoptera acutorostrata. The sequence continues at coordinate 6,327,270 of NC_080067.1, forward strand.
ACATTAATTCTAAAAAATTATTTTCAGAGATGAAAGCTGATTTTCAAATTGGGATATGGAATATGCGTGGGCTTTTTCTTTTCTCAGGAACATATCTTTAAGGGGGTCATCGTATTGTGGGGAGACAGAGGTTCATGTTTTTATCGAACTTAGATGTATACCTAGATCTAATTCTATCTATATTTAAAGACCAAATATAATATGACAAGATAAAATGCTTACAGTCATTTATCCATTTAGAGAAAAATTCTTCCATGTGGCAAACTTTTCACAGATGGAGACGTTGAAGCTGAATCTGGCCTCTGTACCCCAACATCAAATTAAATCTCAGAGACAAAGTTTTGGATAAAGAAGAAAAGAATAGATTTATTGCTTCACCACACAAAGGGGGCCACAGCAGGCCCTCAAAACTGTGTGTCCTGACCTGGAGGGGGTAGTGAGGGGTTTTATAGTAATGATTCAAAGAGGAAGGCATGATAAGCTCATGGACATTCTTCTGATTGGTTGGTGGGGAGGTAAGTGGGAGTCAACATCATCAACCTTCTGATTCCAACATGTCTGAGGTCTATATGCCTGTGGGCAGCATACAGTTAACTTCTCCTACCTGGTGGGGGTTTCAGTATCTGCAAAACAGCTCTAAGATATTGTTATGTGTATCCCTTGAGGGGGAACCAGGACCCTGCCCCAAGGCTGCACTGTTGTTTCTTGACTGCTCCTCCCTTGTCTCTGCATCCCCTCCTTTCCCTGACTAGCAATTCTTTGAACATGCCTGTTGGAACTCAGGGAAGGTCATGGAGGCTGAATAAAGCCTATTTCCTGTAATCAAGAAATGGGGGACACAAAAAAGGTATTTGTGCCCAGGAGCCCCACAGGGTCCTGCTCAGTTTCAACATTATGAGAGGTGGCAGAGAACCCTGACTCAGGAAGAATATGGGAAGAAGTGTCACTCCCAGTCACTTCTGATTGGCCAGATTTGGAAGGCAAAATTTTGCAGGAGAAAGAGGAGAAAATATTGACTGCCACAGAGCTTATTCCAAAGTGACCTGAAAACTTGCTTAGGTCCATTCAGTGAAAATCCATAAACAATTACTATAGGATCTTCCTATTTTGACTTATTTTCAATTCATCAATGCTTAAAAAAATCTTTTTTTTTTCATATTTGCACATCCTCAAAATCTAAGAGATAAGCTTTGGGACAATCAGCATTTCCCTTTCTTTTGATTCTAAGACTATCTTAGCAAACATAAACCAATAACAAACAAAAATAAATAAATAAAAACGTGAGAGAAGCGAGGGAAAAGTCGTTCTCACAGCGTATCAGATAAAAACAGATTGTTATCACTGTAAGTCTAGAGGATAGAAATAGAGGACCTTGAAACAGTCTTTTCAAAGGGTACTTAAAAGGTTACGAGAAAACATTGATACTGTCAACCCACTCAACAGACAAAGCCAGCTGAGTCAGGATTTCTCTCCTTCCTTGGATTTTGAAAAAGATCTCAGAAAACTTCTTCTTCTATAGTCTTCAAATTTTTCATCACCTGGAATTCATATTTTTGAAAGAATTAATTGACCAAATTACATTCAATGATAAGTAATAATAATTCATTGTGAAGATTAATTTTATGTGCCAGCTTGGCTAGGTCACAGTAACCAGATAGTTGGTCAAACACTAGTCTGGACAATCCCGACTAATACATTCTTTTTGTTATTTTTGTTTGTCAAATGACATAAAGAATTATTATTCATCAGAGATATACGTGTTAGGAAGTGGAGAGAATGTATTTCACCAACTTTTACGTTCGTTTGAAAAGGAAAAAATAAACGTGTAAGTTATGTAGAGTGAAAAATGAGAACTCAAGGACATAATACAATTTTGAAAAGTAATAGCTAAATGGCTTTAAATAATACATATTTTGGTCCAGGAGAGAATCAGAGAGAAGGAGGATAGGAAGAGAGAAGAGAGTTGTCAGGAGATGGTAGAAAGTTTAGCCAAAATATTATCATCATTCATAAACTGTTTGGTACGGAGGATTAAAGGACTAGATGTCAAATCATGTTCAGATGGTGGGAAGCTGATAGAGGTACGGGATTGCCCTCCAGTATGGGGGGTGGGGCACAGTGGAGATGGGGACCATTTCTTGCAGCTCTCAGTAAGTCAGAGAGATTCAAGCTGATCTTTGCCTTCTAACCAACATAGAATTATCACACTTACCTTTTAGAATAAATGTAAATCCAGCTAGAAAAAGGATGATTCGCTGGATGGGCATTTTAATTTCAGACATAAAGACCATTTCTATTAGGCTTTTGAAACATGGCATAACCCTAGAAATTTAGAGAGAACAGATTGGGCACCAATTGTCCAGTCCTGCATTTCTCATCTTACTGATGAGGAAATGGAGGCCCTAGAGAAGGTTAATGTCTTTGACGAGACTGAATCATGAAGTCCCTTAACAATACTGAGATTGATTATCAGGTTTCAGTCTGTTTTTTAGATTTTAGGATTTTTTTTCTAATTCATTCAGTCTTTTGATTGATTTTTTCTAATTCATTCAGTCTTTTGATTTAAATCTTTATAGAGATTTAATACTCTTTCCTAAGGGAAGCTTCAGTTTCTGAGAAGTGGATGCAGGTATACAAGTTCCAGATTTTACTTGCTCCCAACTTCCCCATTCACTTTATAATTGCCTGGGATATGTTTAAAATGGAAGATTTTTTTAAATTTTTAAATTTTTTTTGCATCGCAGCGGGGCTTGCCAGGGATCTTAGTACCCCAACTGGGATCAAACCTGTGCCCCCTGCAGTGGAAGTGTGGAGTCCTAACCACTGGACCACCAGGGAAGTCCCTATATTTTGTTTTAAAGTAAGCCCCTGGCAGTACATGAGTCAAATCATGTTTGTGGCTAGTGTAGACTCCACACTACTGCCACCTGCCACTTCAGATAGGATGGAGGTTGGCTCTATCTTTGTCTGCCTCTCCTTTCTGGTCCACATGGGAATCGCTAACCATGAAACAAATTCTTGGTAAGGAAGTCTGAGTGTGCACTACGCATTGAACCTTGTGGCTGAAAGGAGTGTGCGATGTGTCTCTAAGATCAAAAGCGAAAAAGTTAATTATCTCAAAATTCTTTCTCTTCTTCTCTCCTCTTGAAAAACAACACTAAGGCAATGCACACATTTGGGAATTAGAGGCCAGCATGTGACTAAGACAATGGTTTAATCATGCAGGGAAGGATGGCCAGGACATTTATTTTTGTTCAATGAACTGAGATAATTTTACCCCTCTTTCTAGATGTCTCAGAAAAAGTTATTTTAGGGCCATTCAAAAATGGAACGCCTTGAGCAGTCACCTTTTATTTTAAGGACCTACAGGGAACGTTTGAGTCATTCTAATTTCACAGAAATTTTCCTGAAAGGGGAGGAATGTGTCTCTTTGCTGTTCGTGCCCTTGGCCTTAAATGTCCTGAGTGGATGGGGGAATTTGACAGCCTTTGTTCTAAAGTTAGCCCTCATTCTCTATTTCAGACTCAGTAGGAGGAGGACTGAACTTTGTAATTAATACTCAGGAAATTAGCGATCAGCAATGGCAGAGAGACAAAACAGGCATGCGGACGCCATCAGAGCCGCCCCTGACAGGCAAAGGTCAGGGGGGCTCAGGACAGCAGAGATCCCGACAGCAGGATCAGTACCTCTTTTTAGCTGGTTTTGACCCTTGTAAACGCACTTATTCAGTGTCCCAGAAGTGTAAAAGCAGGCCTCATTTTTGCCGCTGTGGCTCTGGCTATTTCCCTAGGAATTTTTTTTTTTTTTTTTTTTTTAAGGGGCTGGTTGTTTCTGCTGCATGTAGATGTACTCGGATAAACCAAAGGTAGGCTCTTCATCAGAATTCAAGAATATTTTTCCTTCTCCTCTTGCATAGAAATAAGAGTAGTATCTGAGAAACAGCTTTGGATCCAGCAGGCTTTAAGAGGGCAGGCTGTGTATTTCTGTAATAAGGGGCCATTGAAACATGAGAATTGAACGTTTCTTAAAAGGGCAAGCTGTTTATTTGAAGGGTCATGAACAAGAGTCGGCAGGTATCCCAGGGACCACTTCTGAAGAACTTACATCTGTTGGGGAGAACAATAAACTCTTGATTGATTCCATTATCTGCAGAAGTGACAAAGAGTGTTCACAGAATTATAAATTCTAAAGGAATTGTTTCTGCATAATCATGGTTATAAAGGCTCTTATTAGTATAAGCATGTATGTTTGATTATTTATGTGCGAGTGTGTGCGTATATGTATACTTAGGGCAAACAAGTCAGTGTGCACCATTTGCTCAGTTTTAGCTACTTCTTGGAGACCCTGGAATCTGACCCAATCCTACCTTTTTTTCAATAAACATTCAGCAAACATTCTTGCCCTCAAGCACGGTGTGAGACGCAGGAACCATCTTTGGACCAAAGGCAATGTATGACTTCCATGGGATCTTTTATTTCTCTATCATTCTGTAACCTTTTTTTTTTTTTAATTTTTATTTTATATTGGAGCGTAGTGGATTAAAAATGTTGTGTTAGTTTCAGGTGTACAGCACAGTGATTCAGTTATACATATACATGTATCTATTCTTTTTCAAATTCTTTTCCCATTTAGGTTATTACAGAGTATTGAGCAGAGTTCCCTGTGCTATACAGTAGGTCCTTGTTGGTTATCTATTTTAAATATAGCAGTGTGTACATGTCAATCCCAAACTCCCAATCTACCCATCCCCCCCCCACACACCTTTCCCCATGGTAGCCATAAGTTTGTTCTCTGTGTCTGTGAGTCTGTTTCTGTTTTGTAACCCTTTTATTATAGTGGCCATGGTCTTTGCGTTATTTCCCAGGCCAAGCATTCTTGGTCTTGAATGAAACCTTATCTGCCTCTGTGTGCTTTGATCATTCAAACTGTTTCCAGTTCATGACCTTTCCCTGTTTTCCTATTTTATCTTATCTTGTATCTGGTCTGGCATCCTCATTTCTGTCACCTCCTAGCCCCTGTAGGCATTTGAGTTTGCAATGCTCTTCCCTGGGCTGACTCTTTATTATCTTTAGGAGAGGACAAAGAACCTTGTTCTTAATACAGACATAGACATACTTCATTGTATTGTGCTTTGAAGATATTGTGTTTTTTACAAATTGAAGGTGTGTGGCAACCCTGCATTTTCTGATGATTGTTAGCATTTTTAGCATTAAAGTATTTTTTAATTAAGGTATGTACATTGTCTTTGTAGATGTAATGTTCTTGCACACTTAATAGACTACAGCATAGTGTAAACATAACTTTATATGCACTGGGAAACCAAAAATATATGTGTGACTTACTTTTTTGTGATATTCAATTTATTGCATTATTTGCAATATTCATTTCTTGCTCTGGAACCAAACCCACGATATCTCCGAGGTGTGCCTGTAATTCAACAGTAACACATTCCTTAAGAGAGGCTGAAAGCGGTATCTTTAATTCTGTATTCTTGGGAAAGTCCTTTAACTTCTCTGGTTCTTATTTTCTTTTTCTCTCAAGTGAGAGAGTTGGGCTGGATAAGTGACGCTCAAATTTTAGGCTGCATAAACCCCACCCAAATAATTTGTTAAATGTGTGCATTCCTAGGCCTTTCTGAATCTTAAAGTTTTAAATTATATATTTCTCAACATGAACATATGAATCATTATTTGAGCTTGTCCATCAGGTAATTTTTGTTGAGATGGTATAAGGACCATACTTTGAGAAATAATGTTCTAGATTATTTCTATTTTTTAAAGACAGCTCCCACATCTTATTCCATCTGACCTGTTTTTTTATAATGTGGCGTTGCTCCACTTCCCACTGAGAGGTGGGGTTTGTAACTTCCCCTTGAATCTGAGTGAGATGTGACTATGCTGTGTAACTTTCGGTGTTAGATTACAAAAGATGATATAGCTTCTACCTGGTACCATTGGGAGAATTGCTTTTGGAATCTAACTGCTGCACAAATGAGGACACCACAACTAGACTATACCAAAAGGCCATTGGAAGATCCTATGCAGGTATTTCAGCCAAAAATCCCAGCTAAACTCTTGGCTGACAGCTGGAACCAATTTGCCAGCCAGGTGAATGAGTCACCTTAGAAGTGGGTCCTTGGAAGAGAAGTGTCATTTTAATCTCCCCCACCTACCTACTTCTTTTAGCCAAGAAGCTATTTTGGACTTTGGGGTCTGGCTCCATTTGAGCTGAGAAGATATTACCAAGTTATATGGATCCTAGAAAACAAGGAGTAATGATATAAGGAATCAAGAAATTGTGGAAAGCTTGTATAGGTAAAGAAGTTCAGATAAGAATGAGGATTAAAGGAAAGATTTAAATTGTGAGCAGGAACCCAGCATAACAAGTAAGGGAGGCATATTGAGATTTAGCAATTCTTAGAACAGTTAGGTGTAGGAGTCAAACTCTTAGCAGAGCCAGGCTTGGTCTGGATTGACTGTATTACTAATGAAGTCTTGGCTCAGTTCTGGTCTCAGTGGATCCAATAGTTCCCAGAACTCTGATTAGAATTGGAAGCAGTTGCAACCTCAAGTGAAAGTGTGACCTTTGGAAAATGTGACCCGGGACCTGGGTTCTGATGTTACCATTCTACTAGTGGCACCAATGTTCTCTAACATTTTATTCTGATTACCACCATTCTCATTACACAGAATTTATTTAGTTATTATTTAGGGTCTGTTGACTTCAAACTATTGTGAAGAAACAAGTACAATAAAACTGCTATTCCATTAAAATAATGGAACTATTAAAACAAACAAAAAAACCCCAAAACAGACAAACAAACGAACAAAAAAAAGAAGTGGGTCCTTGGTCCCAATGGAACCATCCATCTGATGCCCTGCTGAACCCCACCCAAACAATAGGCTTTTGAGTTAAATAAGTAATTGTTGTTATTGTAGGTCACTAAGTTTGGAGGTGGTTTGTTACACAGTAACAGATATTTCAAACAGTTTCTAAAATTTATAATCTAGGTTGGCCAAGTGTAACAATCAGATCAGGTGCCTTGAAACTAGACAGACCAGGCTTACACAGTGTCTCCAGAATTAGTTACTGGGTTACTGTGGTCAAGTCCCTAACACTCTCTGAAGCTCAGAGACTTGATTTACAAAATGACAGGAATATATTATCACCTATTACTTGGGGCAGTTTTGAGAATTACATGGCCTTCAGAGCCAGGCAATCAAAGGGTGTCTCCTGGGCTGCAGCTGCCAAAACCGAGGCAACAGACGTATGTCAAAGATGCTCTCCAGGAGATACTGGCACCGTGGGGTGTGGCTATGGGAAAGACAAGGATGATGCCTCCTGGTTTGGGGGAAAGATGTCTTCCACTGCCTTTCGTGAGTAGTGGTAGTGTGAAATGTTGCCAGCAGTGCCTCTGTCCCTGGAGATCATCCCAACAGGTCCCTGCCTCTCCAACAGATGCTTTTTTTTTTTTATGTGCTTTGTTTCTTTTTTTTTTTTTTTTACTTTTTATTGGAGTATAGCTGATTTACAATGTTGTGTTAGTTTCAGGTGTAGAGCAAAGTGAATCAGCTATACATATACATATATCCAGTCTTTTTTAGATGCTTTTCCCATATCAGTCATTACAGAGTATTGAGTAGAGTTCCCTGTGCTCTACAGTAGGTCCTTCTTAGTTATCTATTTTATATATAGTAATGTGTATATGTCAATCCAGCAGATCCTTTAAGATTAGCACCTGCATCTCCTTTACATATAGTCTTAGTGCTTTTCAAACTGCTGTGTCCAGGCTCGGCCCTGGGGCAAGTGAGTCTGCATGCAAACCTTTTGATAGGTGTTTCTCAGTTTGCTACAGCCCTCTGGGCCTTGTGGAAGCAAGCCCCTTTGGTTCTCAAAGACAGATGTTTGGGGGGTTTGTCTCTCAGGTGCAGGTGTTAAAAGTTGGGGTACCTAGTAGGGAGTATGAACCCTTCCCTCTTCAGAGAGAAGCTCTGGGTTTGTAAGCTCCTTCCTGATTGTGAGTTGCTGTGCCAGTGGTGGGGTTTATAGCAAGGCGGTGTCTTAGCCTCTCCTACCGGCCTCAGTGTGACCCTTTTCTCCTTTGCTGAAGTAAAGGAGTTGCTCAGCTAGCTTTCAGGTCCTTTTCAGAGGGGATGGTTCTATATATGGCTGTAGATCCAGTGTGTCCTTGGGAGGAGGTGAGTTCAGGATCTCCCTATGTTGCCATCTTGGACATCTACTCTACTTTGTTTTCTTTTTCCTCCTTTTCCTGCTTTCTTTTGGATTAACTGATTTTTTTAAAAAATGACTTCCGTTAATCCTCTTTTTTGTTGGCCTTTTAGCTAGAATTCTTTATATTGTTGTTTTAATAGTCACTTTAGGATTCATAGTGTGCATTTTCGTTGTAGCCTACTTTCAAGTGATAATATATTACTGCACATCTAGTAAAGCAAACTTACAGTTCATTTTTTTCCTTCTTGACCTATGTGCTATGATTGTCTTAAAATTTTCCTGTACATATATGATCAACCCAAAGTACATTGTTGCATGCCAACTCAAATACGTGGCAGAAATTTTAGAATTTCAGAATCACAATTATACAACTGTAATGTAATACAGTTGACCCTTGAACAACATGGTTTTGAACTGTATGGGTCCACTTATATGCAGATATCTTTCACTAAATACTTACTACAGTACTACAATGCATGTTGAACCCACTGATGCAGAAATGGAGGTAGGACTGTAAACTTATATCTGGATTTTTGACTCTGCAGTGGGTCAGCACCCCAACCCACCCTGTTGTTCAAAGGTCAACTCTATTGGATTTGGGCAAGAGGCATCCAATAAATGCTAAAATCTTTGGGTGAAAGGTATTGAAAAACAATATTCGTCTTTTAGTGCTGTATACCTGTACACTCTTTATTACTTATAAAAGGGAAAAAGTTCATTTATAAGGAAAGATGTGGTATTTAAACTCAGATACAGAACTTAGAATCACCGTTTATGGAGCAAACAGATTTAATGTGCTGCCAGTGGAATGCAATGGAGAGTAAATAATCACATCTATGTGACATTCTTGCCAAAAGTGTTTCTCCTGGATCTAATCATGAGGAAATAGTCATACAAACCCTAATTGTGTGTATATGTTAATCTGAAACTCCCAATTTATCCTTCCCCCGTTGGTAACCATAAATGTATTTTCTATGTCTGTGAGTCTGTTTCTGTTTTGTAAATAAGATCGTTTGTATCATATACACACTACTATATTTAAAATAGATAATGGAGAAGGTCCTGCTGTAGAGCACAGGGAACTCTGCTCAATATTCTGTAATAACCTAAATGGGAAAAGAATTTGAAAAATAATAGATATATAGATATATGTACAACTGAATCACTTTGCTGTACACCTGAAACTAATACAACATTGTAAATCAACTATAGCCCAATATAAAATAAAAATTTAAAAAACCCTAATTGTGGGGTATTTTATAAGACAACCGAGAAAGGGAGAGAGAGAGAGAGAAAGAGAGATGAATTGATAGGGAAGTGATAAAGCAAATGTGCCAAAATGTTGACAATTGTTGAATCTAAATGAATGGTATACAAGTGTTTAATGTATGGCTATTCCTTCAACTTCTCTAAGTTTGAAATTCTTTTCAAAATTTAGGGGTTTCTTTTGGAGGGGTAAGAGGCTACTTCTGATTACATCCTTGGAAGAATGTTCTTAACTCTGAATGTTACCTAGCATGATACATCTTGTAGTAGATAAAGGGCTGAGCTTGCTTGTTTAAGGGTATAGCATTGTAACGAAGTGGCATCTGCATAAAAACTACATAAAACAATCAACCAGCAATTTTATAGGTTTTCAGTTTGGGTCTCACTGACTGCACAGAAACCATGTTCAAATACATAGATTTTAATTAGTGACATCCACTGGAGGTCATTATATATTCATTTTGAACTCAATTTTATTATCTGGGTTAATGTCTACTTCACAAGACTTTTGTGACAATTAAATGAAGAAGTACGTAGAAAGCACCTAGTGAAGTGCCTAACACATAGTAGGCGCTTAATCAATAGTAGTTTCCTTTCCCCCTCACATTTTAGGTCCAGGTATAAGTTCACGTGGACACAGCACTCTCCCTGGGCACTGCAGTATTCATTGATCACCCTGAAGCCTGATTCACTCCTTCATCTAACAGGAAATTCTAATCTAGTTCCCTGACTCCGCTTGGTTCCTTATATGGACCATGGACACATAATGTCAATAGCACAATAGATTGAAATGTTTTTGAAGTTTATCCATCTCTGTCATCTTCATGGTGCATAGATCAGTGTCTTTTAGTTAGTAAGAGCTCAATAAATATTTTGGACTAAAAGGATTGTGAAATCTGGCAAAGCATCTTAACATCCTACCTTTCCCAACACTAGCAGATCTTTACTTGGAATGCCTGAAACTGCCATGAATTTTTACTCTATAATGAACATCTAAAGAAGCCTGGAAAATCTTCTGACCTCAAGCATAGACCATGAAGGAAATGAAAAGGAAAGCAAAGCAATGAAACGCATTTATCAATGCACTTGTCATCTTTTTCTGTGCCTTAATTAAAATTAATACCTGTTTTGGGCTAAATTTAGGCTTATTTTTTCCTGTTTTCTCTTTGATGAAGAAAGATATGCTCATGGATGTTCAAATATAAGTTTTCATTTCTTTTCTCCCAGTCTATTTTGGAGACCTTTTCTCATGTTTTGAAACCTTGCCACAGTAAACAATTACCACCTGTAATTTAGCACTGTGTATATGGAAGTGTTACCAAGTTTAGGCATTACCAGGTTAGGCAAAAATGAATGAACCAAAAAAGAGAGAAGATAAAATGAAAATGGAAAATTACTCTTTAGAGATTTTACAGAGTAAAAATAAGAGCACACAGCACCCTATGGAAGAAGTCTCCAACTTCAGGCTTAAGTTGTTTAAGAAGCTAATATACAAACAAAAACATAAATCCCATGGAAGGGAAGTAAAAATTTTAATATCTATTCAGTCCTTTTTTGAGACTGAATTTTTAGCCATGGAAGCACTTCCAAAAATGATTGTAGAACTAGATTGAAGGCACAGCTGTAGTAACTGCATTCCAACCAGCTTTTCTATATATTGTTGCTCTAAGAAGCTGCAATAAACATTATAATACCACATGGAATTCAAACATGGCTTTATCTTTCCGAGCAGAGGGGGAAATCCTGAGCACATTTAGACCTGGTCTTAAGTTCTGAAATGAATGTGGAAATAGCAGCAATGCCTAAGGGACTTTTTTTCTGCCATTACTGGTACAAGATCAAAAGTAATAGTGATGAAAAAAACAACTAATCCTATGATGCCAACGTGGAAATAAGAGTGCCAAGGATGGCCTTCACAGACTGCCAAAGGCAACACTCAACTTGACTTATATTTTCATCCCACCAAGGATTCAGGGCTGTATCAAGTGAGGTTCAATACCGTGATGTATTGACTTAGTGACAACAAACTTGAATAGGAGGAATTTGTACCTAATGAGAGCTCGTAGCAGTGAATTATTATCTCCTTCAATGGACCTGGGTTATCAGTTCAATCTCACCACTCTTTTTCTGCATTACATTGTCCTGTTGAGCAGAGGAATTTAGCTGTA